>NC_063450.1:41531100-42138840 GCF_020379485.1 Brassica napus
CTGATGGAACAGACTGGGATAGAGAAGCAGTCTGACGTCTACTTCCTCACGAAGAAAACAGGATCCTGAGTATCAAGCCAAGCAAAACCGGAGCCCCGGACAAACTTGTTTGGCTCGGAACGTCTTATGGAGAATATACAACGAAAACTGGGTACAAAGCAGCTCTAGAAGTGGCTGAGCTCAACGAGCCTATCGACCCTGCAACTCCTTTCAAGTGGTATGATGGAATATGGCGACTCCCTACTGCCCCAAAACTCAAACTGTTCCTTTGGAAGATCTTCAGAGGAGCTCTCCCGGTGGGAGTAGGACTCGCCTTACGAAACATCACGTCAGCTCTAAACTGTAAGAGATGTAACTCCCCTGAATCTATCAATCATCTATTCCTCCATTGCGGTATGGCTCAAGAAGTGTGGAAGCTTGCTCCATTCTCTGCCAGCATTGATACTAGAGGATTGATAGACTTAGAAACCAGCTGGCCCTCGCTGTGTGATGCGGTTTGTCTTCCACCTACTGGAGTGAGCTCAGGCCCTCTGGCGCCATGGATACTTTGGCAATTATGGATAGCCAGGAACAACTACATTTTCAGCAACAAAGAGACCGCACCACGAGACATCGTGAACAGAGCTGTCTCTGCAGCTCGAGAATGGCTAGGAGAACAAATTAAACCAACAACTGCCAAACCAAGAGGACACATAAAGAATTCTCTCAGACCGACAAACTCTGTCCAAATCAAAACAGATGCAGCTTGGAGAACAGACAGACAACTAGTGGGACTCGACTGGACTGTCACTGAAGCAGAGGCTAGATCCTCATTCCAAGCCCATTGCTACTTCGTCTCCTCCCCTTTAATAGCGGAGGGGCTGGCAGTGCGCGAAGCAATATCGCTATGCATAGAGAAGGGCCATCGGCATGTGCACCTAGAAACAGACTCGATCAACCTCGTTAAAGCTCTCACGACTGGACCTCCAGCAATTGAAATTTACGGAATTGTGGAAGATATCACTTGTCTGTCTGCTGCTTTTGATTCGATTTCCTTTTCTTGGATCCCACGCAATAGGAATAGGGATGTTGATGCTCTTGCTAAGCAAGCTCTTCATAATGAATCTCTTGTAATGTCTCCCTTAAACATTGGGTTTTAATTTTAATGGAAGTCTGTGTTACAAAAAAAAAAATGATACATTTAGGAAACATAAAATCAAACTATTAGCAAACTAGCTGATTTCTAAAAGAAGATCTAAAAGAAGAGATCTGTTCGAAGATTGGCAATCTCTTAGATCTAAAACTACTGGTCGTTATCTGTTCAAGCCCAAGAACAAAGTCATCGTCTAAGATATTCTCCAATACATCCTCCATCTCAGCATCTCGCCGAAGTGGCAGCGAAACCTCTAGCTCACCCAGGAGCTCATCAGCTCGTTGCCTTGTTTTACGATCATCCGCACCCAAAACCCTAGACTCGAGAACATCGTCAAGAACCGATCTTCCTTCCTCAAACCTGCCCTGTTTGATAAGACACATCGCGAGGTTGCAAGATTTGTTAGCGTCTGGCTCCACCATCTGTGCTTTTCTGTATACCGCTTCTGCTGACAAGTACTTGGCTTGTTGCATATATGCCCACCCCAAGTTCCCCTGGTATATTTATTCCACGTTAAATAGTCAGTCCACCGTGCGGAAAGTAAAACAAACATAAGTTGGTTACAAGTCATTGGATCATTATTTACCAGTAGTCTTGCGATTTCTTGTTGAACAGTCACTTGAAACTTTTTGCCGTGGGATCGAGCGGTCTTTGTGGGTTTACCGTTGAAAGTCTCTCCTTGATAGATCTGCCTTAGTTTCCTCTTTAACAACTCAACTTGCTCCTCCATTCTCCCGCATTTCTATTCATTTGTAAGAAATCACCACATATGAGTGCTTTGATAACATATTATTAATAATAGTTTAAGACTAATCTCCAAGACCCACAGTTTATTTATGTTTGAGTGCAAGTAGATAAATGTGTGGTTATAGTAGGACCTTGTATAAGTCGATGAGGACATTGTCGAGGGAATCTTGGGAGTTCTTGGAACAACGAGGACGAAAAGATTTGATGGCTTCGATGGCTTCTTCAGAACGGTCAAGTTGTTTCATTACAACAGCCATGTCCTTGAGAGCACTGTCTACTCTGTCTCCTGTGTTAATGGCTTTCCAAAACCACACTATTGCCATCTCCGGGTTCTTCTCTAACAACTGCAACCCAACATATGTTACATATACTCGCAAGTCTTCTTAACTAATAATAATGTCACTTCACTATTCGTCTATTCCCATCTGAATATATATATTAAAAAGTTCAAAAGTATGAGCGGATATGCCAATATAAACTGTAAAGAAGAATAATCTTTGGGACGTGAAGACTAATTGCACCACTCGGATGAAAAGTAATAAACGCGAATATTAATGCGAGAATCCGCACGTTTTGGTGCGACTAGTGACTCTCGATATGCACACCGCAAGATTACTTTTTTCTAGTCTACATCGTATCATATTAGTTTGGTATTACTGCATAATCAGCTAAAAATGGGAAAAGGATTTGAGATTATAGTTAACAAACTGCTTTTTTGTTCCATCGTTCAAATTCGGTTTTAAAAACATAGCAAATACCAAAACTTTTTTTTTTTTTTTTTTTAGCAAATACCAAACTTTCAGGCATAACTTTAAAGAAAGAAAAAATCACGAAGTCTAGCTTGTCTTGTAATAATTATCGACTAAGCCACTCACTAATTTTCAGGCAAACAGAAAAATACAAAAGTATCCAATCCAAATTACACCAAAATTCACACTAAACATATGTATTTCTATACTTCTATCTTATACCTGAATACTTTCCACTTATAAAGTTCATAAAATAGTAGATGAATTCGATAGAAACTACCATATAAATGAATATGTAATCTTGTAAAAATTTAATTCACAAAAGAAAACTGAAAAACAAAAAGCAAAACTCAAAGAAGAAGAATATGTACCTGAGCATGTTTGGCTTTGACATAGGGAGTATCTCCACATGGAACTTTGTGAATCACATGAAACAGTTCATTATCTTTCATCAGATTGCTCCTTGTTGAGTTGGTATTATTATTCTTCATCTTGAAGCTTCTCTCCATCTCTTTCCTCTCTGAATAATAAAAGCCTATACAGAGTGTCTTAATTAATACATGCTGGGAGAGAGAACCTCAAAACTATACTTATATATGCGTTCCGTTGTAACTGTAGTAAATGAATTCGGACAATATCTCCTCTTTGTTCATAGTATCTGCCACGTGACCTGAAGACTTCTTACCACACGTAGGTGACCGAGCTAAACATGTGTCATTTTACCATTGCTGTCTTCTCTCTCTATTTGGTACCTTTATTGGTATATATTATAGGTTATTAAACGCCAAAAGATTCTATATATTCGATTCATATTGTTACGGTCATACGGTGTATCAAAAGCCTCTCGTTGTTCTTATTACCTAGCAATTCTGACCGCTCAGTCAAATATTTTAGTTAAAGGCTAAGAGCAGCATTATTCCTGAAACTCACCTAAAGATTTCTAAAAAATTTTATTTATTTTTGTCTGATTAAAAAAAAAATTAAAAAGCGCACCAATCGCAGACCGCCACGTGTCAGTGTGCCCACGAACAATAAAAAATCCACCACAAGGGATCCTTATTTCATGACTTTGGAGACTGATTTTTATGGTTTGGTGGAGCCACACATTGCTTTTTTTTAAGAAACCTCCTTTAAAAACTCCAATAACGGTGCTCTTATCGATTTACCTTGTGGGACTCTCTCTGCCTTTGCACGCTCTTGTTGGCTTCCTTCCAATAATTTACAAGACCATTTATTTTCGTCAACCGTTTGCAACGATTACATTTACTATGCCAAGTTAAATGCGTTTGTGACAGTGCTAAAAGCATCCGCATTGAAAGTTTACGAAGGGAGTTCACACAGAAATAAAAAAAAAAAAAAAAAATAACCCAATCACATGAACCTTTCTCTCCTAAAGCTCTCTCGGCAGAACCCCTCTCTCCTAAAGTTTAACACTGTAGCGCGGATCCTACGTATCGTGGCGACCCGCGATTGGTGTAGTTTTTTTTTTAAATTCAAAAAGAAATAGAAAAAAATTTAATAATAAAAAATTGAAAAGATGAACCCCAACGGGGGTTCACTGATGCTCTTGCTCTTACGCGTGTCATTTTTCAGTTCAATGGATATAGATCGTTAGTTCACGACATGGGTCTAATTAATTTAAATGGAAAATTTAACATCTTAATTTTTTTGAGCAACTTATACATATTAATTCATATCAGATTTTTCTTATATAAACTGACCGATTTTCCTAACACTAAGTATATAGTATATAATATCTAACTATAGATGTATATATTATGTTATACTAATTTTAATGTTAACTAACTTTGTAGGTAGCTACATTTAACAAATATTTCAAAAACTTATCTTCTCCATCATTTCGATTTTTTGTCTTCTTTTGTAGTATATTCAGAATTTAGTTGCATATGTTATAACCTGAATTTTAACAATATTTTAAATAATAATATAAAACTTCTTTTTAGATTTATGGTTTTTAGAAAAACATTTCACTATTATTTCCCTTTAAGTTTTCGTAGCTTAGATTAATCACACTTTATATTCCAAACTAGGGGGGGGGGGGGGGGGGGAGGATATGTTCAGTCGATTTATGTAAATTCTTATTTCTATTGATTACTTGGTCGAATGATAATTTAATAGATGTGAAAGGGGGTAATGCACAGCAAGTGGTGCAAGGCATTTCAACCTTTCATTGCAAAAAATAAGATCAGTTCCAAGAACTCATTATTTATATAATTTTAATGATCCATCGTCATATGAAGAATTCCTCATATATATCATTTCAACTAAATGATTAAAATATCTGAATTGTAACCACATCAATAAACAAATAAAAAATCATCGTCCAGACATTAACGTAATGAATCTAGACATTATCGGAATCGGTATTCACTAGTCAACAAGCGTTGCCGCTTGCACCAGAGAAATCATCATACTGATGACATAGGACCACAGACAAAAAGCCATCACTATTTTGGATTTATACACAATAAAATATACACAATAAATAGGGGAAATGTAACAAACAAATCTTTCAAACTACAATTTTTTTGCAAAAAGTAACATCTAAGGTTCCGAATGGAAAATCGGATCAAGCGTTGTGGATCTAGCGGATCAAGTGGATCGAGTAGAACAAGAGCGGATCAAGCAGAACGAGCGGATCAAGCGGTCTAAAATATATATGATTATTATATTCAGTTAAAATAATATATTTCCAGTATATTTCATAATTCAACTCAAAATATTTATTTATAATTTTATTATCTTATAATATTATTGATATATTATGTTTTAAACAAAATGCATTAATTAAAGGTAAAACATCAATTCTTTGTATACAAAAAAATGAAAACATTAATATTTTGTATACAGAGAGAGTTTTAACAAATTTTAATGAGTAAATATATGTTATATTAGTATATTATGAATATAAAAAGTATTAATTTATAGTTTTAAATTAGGTGATATTTTGTTGTAAAAATAATTAGATAATTTAAAATATTTTTGTTTTTAAGAGACTAGTATATAATGTTAAGCTTTATAGTTGTCTAACATAATAACTCTACAATATTCAGACTTCTATTAAACAAAATAATAACAAAAAACATATTAAAATTAAAGTAGAAGGATACACCACATACACATCAAAACCCTTGTGTTTCTACTGTGTAAAGTGGATCAAGAAAATCACTTTATAAAATTTGGACTGCTTGAACCGTAACTACTGTTTTGATTATTTTATTAATTAATTGAACCGCTTATCAAAATCAAATAATTTGCATGAATGGCAATTGATGTGTGTGCGATCCACTTGAATGGAAGAACCGTTTTTTCCTCCACCTCCCATTCAAAACCTAACTATAAGACATTGCAAGTGTATTACCTTACCAAACATGGATAGTACAGTAGCTTCCTGTTTTGGCTCGGAGAATAACGACACGATTGCAATAGTTTTGTGGAGTAAGTCCGCGAAAACCAATTTGTGACGGCCGTGGAGTTTAACTTTTGTCGGCTGTATATGTTACCGTCAAGATTGATATTGTAGGTTTTCGGGAGCTTAACAGTGATACCTTTGCATTTCTTTTGAGTGGAATATAAATTTGCAAAACATCGATATGTAAAGAGTGTTTTCTCGTCATTTCTTACTATATTCCTAGTAATAATTCTACGGACTGAGACTTTTTTCTTTTTTTTTTTGCTAAATTGTAAATATCATATAATGAAGGAAAGATCTTACAAGGTAATATCTTAGTTCTGAACTATATTGGCAAAAAAGAATAAAAAACAAGATGGTACATATAATTGAGAATATCCTAAGTCCCTTATCCCAGCCACATGTTCATAAGGGGTCTAAATCTCTTTCTCAGCCTTCTTGCTGAGATGATGTTCTTTATCTCTTTGTCAATGCCTGGGAAAACAGTTGTGGCCGTGATGGATTCCTGGTTGTGCACAAGGTTGTTTCTCTGCTTCCAAAGGTGGTATATGACTGATTGAGTTGCTAGCTTCATGAGGAGGTTGAGGCTGCAGGAAGAGGCACTTCTGATCCAAGACAGCAATTCTGACCAGTTGGTGATCGTTGCTGTAGGAGATAGACAACGGTGGAACACTTCCCTCCAGACATCCTGACTGTATCGGCAAGCTAAGAGAAGGTGGTCCCTGGTTTCATCGTGACAGGAGCAGAACGGACACGCGGGTGATATTTGCATTCCCCAAGCCGCAAGCCTGGACCTAGTAGGAAGTCGATCATAATTCGCTATCCACATTGTGAAGCTGAGCTTGGGGATGGCCCCTTTAAACCATACCACATTCATCCAATCTTTAACTTCCTCTCTAGGCCTTAGCGTTTCCCAGGTTGCTGAAGACCTGAAAGTGTGGAGAGAAATATCACTAGCAACCCATTCATATTCATCAACAGCATCAACATTTAATGGCAAAATTATGGAAGTGAGATGGATATGCAAATCGACTTCCTGTTGTGATCTGGGGTGAGGAAGGGCCCAGGTCGAGTCTCTGATTGCGTCAGCAACGACCGCTTCCTTTCGGACTCGCAAGCATCTAGGTCCCGCGGGACCAATGTGAGTGATGAGCTGGCCCAAGGGAGTCCAGTCGTCGTACCAGAAGCTTGCTTCCCGGCCATTTCCAAGTCTCGTTCTGATGAAACGGAGCGCAATCGGTCGTAAGTCAAGTAGCTTCTTCCACATCCAAGAGTCCGAGGCTGACGCCGTGATCGTCCAGAAGGAATGCTCGTTAAGATGGATGTTCCAGTGCCAATCAGCCCATAAAGAAGGTGATTTGGATAATAAAATCCAAATAAACTTTAGACAAAGCACATGATTCCAGGTTATAAAACTCCTAAGCCCAAGACCACCTTCCTCTTTGGGGAGGCAAACTGTAGTCCAAGATATCTTTGCAATGGCCCTCTTGTCAACGCTCCCAGCCCATAAAAACTTGGAGCAGAGCGATTCAATGAGTTTAATACAACCTTTGGGCAGGATGAAAGCGGACATCCAGAAATTTACCGTGCCAAAGATGACCATCTTGAGGAGTTGTAGTCTGCCCGCAAAGGATAGTAGCTTGACAGACCATGACTGGAAGCTAGCAGTAAGCTTAGTCATTAGCGGGGCGTACTCTGATATTTTCAACTTCCTACACATGAGAGGCAGGCCAAGATATCGAATCGGGAGTTGACCAGAGGGGAAACCGTAGCAAGTGATGGCAGCGGTTTCAGTTTGGTCAATAGCCGAGGTAAACAGCTCAGTTTTAGTGGTGTTCATGTGAAGACCTGACCGCGAAGCGAAGTCGTCTAGGCACTCTGAGATGCCATGGAGGCTGTTACTAGTTCCGTCAAAGAAGATCATAACATCATCGGCAAACATGAAGTGCGAGATCTTAAGCTCCTCAGTTCTAGGATGATAACCGATGTGACCTGCCTCATATCTGGATTGGAGCAAACGGGACAAGCATTCCATGGCGAGAACAAATAGGTACGGAGAGAGAGGATCCCCCTTCCGGATTCCTTTGGAACTCGTGAAGAAACCACTAGCAACACCATTTACCAAGACTGAGAAGGAGGCGGTGGACAAGCATTCCGCAATAAACTTGATGTAGGTCTCCGACACGGCCAGCGCACACAGAGAGGCTAGTATGAAGTCCCAGCGAACGCTATCAAATGCTTTCCTTAAATCAACCTTAAGCATACCTCTCGGGGATACGGTTTGTGAGTTGTAGACATTGACAAGGTACGTTGCTAGGAGGACGTTCTCCGCAAGCAGGCGTCCCGGTAGGAAAGCCAATTGTGATTTTGAGATCATCAAAGGAAGAATCTCTTTCAGCCTAGAAGCCAGCAGCTTGGATATAACTTTGTAGACCGTGTTCAGACAAGAGATTGACCGGAAATTAGATGGTAGAGATGCATTCGTCTTCTTCGATATGAGAACCAGATTTGCCGTGTTCCATTGTTTCAGGAGCCTTCCTGATTGAAAGAATTCTAACACAGCTTCAGTAATCTCCGGGCCAATGATAGGCCACGTTGAAGTGAAGAACTCGGCCGAGTAACCATCTGGCCCTCCCGTTTTATTTTTTGGGAGTGAGAAGAATGCTTCCCTAACATCTGCTGCGGTGAACTCCTTTTGGAACCCTGAGATTTGTTCTGGTGAGCATTTGAAATCAAAGAGGATGTTTAAGTCGCTCTGCTCAAACATTTGGGGAGAAACAGGGGCGCCAAGAAGATCAGAGAAGTAATCGACACATAGTTTTTGAACTACTGCTTGCGATTCAACCCTATCCCCTGTCTCTGATAAGAGGAAATGGATATGGTTCATGGCCTGTCTCGTCGAAGCATATCGATGGAACAGAGTTGAGTTTCCGTCTCCAAAAGAGAGCCAGTTTATCCTGGATCTCTTGAAGAAGAAAGAAGCTTCTGCAACCGAAAGTTCCTCCCATTCCTCTAAGGCTTTTAACTCAGAAACAGCGTTAGGGGTAGATGGAGCCAGAAGCATCACAGCTTGGGCTTGTATCAATTTTTCGTGTGCCTGAGCCGTTTTTTTCTCTATGCCCGAGTAATTATGCTTGCTAAACTCTCTGATGATGTTCTTGAGTAGTTTGAGCTTTCTGGATACCCTGAACCTGGCTGATCCTGTAACATTAAACGAGAACCAGCTAGTAAAAACCGTCACAAGGAAATCAGAGTTTTTTAAAAGAAAGTTGTAAATTTGAAGGGTTTTTTCGCTCTTATCCTGTCGGGTTGGAGACAGATGGAGATAGCTGCATGGTCAGAGAAGACTGGGCTACCAAAGAGAGCCACCGAAGATGGGAAGGCATTGTACCAGTCATCATTAACCAGACATCTGTCTAGTTTCTTTGCCAGCGGGTCTAACTTTCGTTTGTTCCACCAGGTGAAAGTAGTGCCTCTGTAGTTCAGGTCTTCTAAGTTTGCATCGAGAAGGCATTGGTTCAGTTCCCTAATTCTTTTGTCCATGTTTAGGGTAGGCGGCAAGGAGTGCTCAGATGGGTCTCTGATTTGATTAAAATCACCGACGATCAACCAAGGTTTTCTATCAAAGCCGTGGCCAGCTTCAGTAGCGGTGATCTCATTCCACAACGAGGAGCGCAAGACAGGGTCATTTGAGGCATAGATAACAGAGATGAAGACCTTAGTCTGAGCATCAGAAGGCCAGGTGACTTCAGCAAAAATCATCTGGAGGGATTTAGATAGAACAGTAGCCAAAATAGACGGATGCCATACCATCCAGATTTTTCCCAGTGGCGAGAAGCCGTAGTTGTCTTCTGCAGACCAACCCAGAAACAGTTGAGACACAAATTTATTCATCTTGGGTTCTTTGACTTGAGTCTCAAGAATACCACCAAAAAGAGGAGAGTTCCGCCTACACCATTTATTTAATCCGCTGCGGTGACTAAATTTATTTAGCCCGCGTACATTCCAGCAAAAAATGTCCGTCGACATAATACTAATTGGGTTTGGGGCCCCTGCCCCTGTTATCCTTCAGACCTAAAAATTTCTTTTTATTTCTGACCAGCTGAAAATCTGGTTCAAAACGAGTGAGTTCACCTTCCTCTAGCTCTGAATCTAAGGTGTCAACATCCGAAGAGTCAGGCTGAATGTCTGAGTTAGAGGATTTTGAGGCGCGTGAAGAACTTCTTAGACGCGTTGACTAGAGGTAGGATGGAGTAGCACTCGATTCACCATGAACTTGATCCTTTACAGTGCCCAATAGAGAACTATGGTCTATCTCTGTATGTGTCTGTTCTGTTTGTTGAGGCACCGGGGGTGATTTTGCGGGATCAGTGGTCGGCTCAGCTACCCTCCACTGCCGCTTTTCCTTGGATTTACCTCTTCGAGTCTTCTTCCCTTTAGGCTCCTACTTGCGGATCAGCGAGCAAGTTTTTAAGGTTGTGATTCTTCGAGTTACATTTAGCGCAAAGCACATGAAATTTCTTCACAGATGGACATCTCTTAGCAACGTGCCCAATCTCTTTGCACAGAGCGCAAACCGGCAGCATCCAAGGACTAGAGACCAAGACCCTGCTAATTTCACCGGATTCAAACTGAACGTTTACTGCTTCAGGTAATGGGACCCGGGGGTCTATGATAGTCCACACTTTAGCAACCTCCAGGTTCGTTTTGTTTTTCGTCATAGGATGAAGGTATTTCGGGTCACCCACAAGGCCAGCTATGCGTTCCAATCCGTCCTCGTTGAAGAACTGAAAAGGAAATTTCCTCAGCTCCAGCCAGATATGTGCTGAAGTTAGCTCTGGCTTCGCAGGCACCACTCCAGGCTCCCATTTGTCAACGAACATGGTCTGACCTTCAATCTGCCATAGTCTCTGATTTATAACCCTGGTTCTTGTCGCTGCATTTGGTATCCGAAAGAGAAAGGCGAACCCTTCCATCTTGGAAACAGCGATGTCCCGGTAGTGTTTACTCCAGATCCCGTTGACTATGTTATGAAGAGTACCCTAAGACGGTGGATCCGAATAAAACTGGCCCAGCACAAAAGGTTCCCACGATTTCATGTTCTTTTCAATAACTGAGTTTGGTATTTTGATACAAGCTTCACCCGAAGGAAGGGTAAATGCTTCTCCTTTTTTAGATAGTCTCTTCCCTAGACCTTTGGCGAGGTTGCACCAATCGTTTACTGGGGTAGTTTTGGGGGCAGGGTTCTGCTTCACAGCCTTCGGAGGAGGGGTTGAATCCTTTTTGCCTTCCTCAACTGAGATCTCCTTAGCCAAGTTCTGGTCACCATCAGAGACAGACTGAACGGCTAGCGTTACAAGGGGGTTGGGAACCACTGAGACTTGGTTCTCAGGTGTTTCAGGGACAGAATGCGAGCTCAAAGACACAATCTTGGCATCAGCATTGTCTGAGTGCGTAGTCCCGACAGGGACAGAGGCAGGTCTCTCTTCCTTGTCCCACATCGAGGGGCTCTGAGGTATACCATCAGTGCTCGACTTCCATGCATTTGACGGAGGTACGTGAGTGGTTGATGGAGGATCCGACACAGTCGCGTCGATCACAGTCAAACAGGGGGGGATTTCTGAGCGGGCCAGGCCCAGATCTGGGGCATCGTGAGATTGTTGAGCTTCCATGTCGACCGGAGAGTCGGATTGGGCATCTAAAACAGTCTCAACGGCACCAGGAACCAGATCCGTCTCAGGAGAAAACGAATCCGCCTTGGAAGGGGCCTTTGGGGGCCACTTCGCCGGCGATTTCGACGGAGATTTCTTCGGTTTCTTCTTCTTCATTGTGCTCGGCGGTGGAGGGGCAGAGCACTGGTTGAGTAGAAGACGTCTAATGAGACGCCGGTGAGAGGCGGAGAAAGTTGTCACTGTTAATGAATCGCACTTTCCGTCGCCGTTTTAGAGAGAGAAAAGTAGCCGTTTTTCCTTTTTTCATGGAAGTGAAACTTCTGGACTGAGACTTACCTATTAATCAGTGTTGAATATAATATATGAATCCATTAGTAAGGGAGAGGTCTCACATGAATCTGGACGGTTTCTCAGCAAGATCGGTTGGTTAGGTCTATTATATTTTTTAATCATTGATTCATTCGGACGAGTGTGGATGCTTGCATTTTAATATTTGCAACTTCTTCGATGTCTTCGAAACATTTGTTGTATAATTAGTGTAGGGCATTTCCATCTTCACTCAATTTTATACTCTAAAATAAAGTCTAAAATAAAAGTGATTTAATAGTATTCTATATTTACTTTATAATAGAGTAAAAATTGAGTTTACTCTATATATAGAGAAGTTGTTTTCTTTGGTTCATCGTTCTATTTTTCATTCTAAAATAAAGTAGCATTATAGTATAACTCAATTCTATTATAAAGTTTTCTATTTTATAGTAAAAATTAAAATGAGCTATTGGAGATAGTCTTACTTGAATAATGATCTCAGATCCGAATGAGTTAACATGTAAATGTCCTTCATCTACTTTTTTTGTGTTCATCTACTTTTTTTTTTTTTGCCGACAGTTGTCTTTTCATTTAAAGTTGGTAGGTTTAAATTCATGAATTTAACACGTTCAACATGAATCAATGTCATGAGCTCGTCTTCTTTTTTTTTGTCACGACAATGTCATGAGCTCGTCAAAGTGACGTTTGCTGAGGTAGTGTCGTGAGCTCATGTGGCGCACTAAAACATACTGTCATGTCTCTCGCCCACCAAGCTACGAGCCTTCTAGATGATGATTCTGTGTATCCACGATTATTTAATTGAAAATGTGTTAGTAACTGAGAAGGATAAGAAGATGAGAGCATTTAAGTTACCTTTAGACTTGTCAACGTGTTAAAAGGCCCGACTGGGACCAAACTTACAATGATATAAATTTTGGTTGGGGCCATCATCGTGTTTCAATAATTACTCGGAAGTTTTATTTTTAAATAACAAACAATAATGTGATCGACGTGGAAAATTTTATCTGTAGACTTGTAGATGCTGAACACTGAAGAGTTTATAGATCCTTGTCACATATTCGCTTTAAAATTTACATGTTGCTTCTAAAATTTGATACAAAATAGTTTAACTCTAATCATGTGCTTTTCTTTCTTTTACGTATTTACCTAATTGTGTAAAATATTATTTTCTGTTGATTGCATAGTTATATATATTTGCGTACAGTTTAGTCAAAAAATTAGATGAACGGGTGGCTTATATATAAATTTCTAGTTGAAAGTCAATCTTGCAAATACATGATACTTTTGAGGGTTTTCTTGTATGACATCCTCTTCGATGTCTTTACTCTTTACATTGTTTCACATCTAACGATACCAGTAGATTTTCTTGCAAACTACTAAGGACATGACTAGTTTCTTCGGTAGCACCCGCAAACGCAACTTATGCAATTGTTGACATTTTGAAACAATTACTGAAAACGCTATAAGTCGCTTCAGACCGCTCCGAACTTTTTAAATTCAAAAGTTGGTTTCAGCTAGCGTTTGCGGTTACGTACGGTTGCGGGATGATAAATTTTTTTCTTTTTTTACAAAAAGCTATATAAATATAAAAAAAAAATATTTAATTAAATTTTAAATTTGAAATAACAGTAATAATAAAAAATATATATTATATTTTAATTTATGCTATAAAATTTTCAAACAAAAATATTACGTATAATTTTTTTAAAAAATTAATAGTATAGTTTATAAATATAAAATTTATATTTATTATAATAATATGATTTTTAATATTTTATGATTATATAAAATGTAAATATTGTTAGTTTATTATTTAACTGATGCGTTTGGTTGTTAGCCAAACACAACAATTTCTAACCGTTGAATCAGTCGTACGAATCTCTTAGTACCGATTAAAACTGCAATCACCGGCATTTGTAAACGTCTTGTCACCGCAACTGGCCAGACCCTAAAGCTAAGCCCAAATCAAATAACGCCCAGCCAGTGAAAAACCACTGTACTAAAGCTAAATGGGCCGCAACAGATCCATAAACATAAGCCTAATAGTTAATATCTTTTTGTTGTGTGAATGATATGTAGCCACCAAGGTGAAGACAAGTTGCAAGGGGAAGTGGCGGTGCGACCAGTCAGGACATATTATCAGTCTTTATGTCTACCCATTTGCTTTCTCAAGTTATGGGGCATCCTTTCTTTTTCTAACACAACTTGGCATCACTTTCCAAATCTTTGTTCAAGAGATAAGTGTCCTTAATGTGTGTTTGTTAGTATCTTTCTCAGTGACACATTTAAACGGAAGAAGTATTAAGTTCATTAAAGGCATGGTCAGCATTAACAAAGGAGGACGTTTATGATTAGACCAATAGCAAATATGAGTTCCATTTAAACTAGAAGCAAAACAGAACAAAAATCTTCTAATCTCAAGATAGAAGAAAAAGAAGTTCCATTTCCCCAATTCAAAAGTCTCTTTCTTTCTCACCAATCATTCTCCTTCTCATCTACATGCAAGACCTTTAACTCTTTCTCTTTATCTCTGACTCTTTTTTATCTCCTCTGTTCCCAAGCCCATACGGGTAATAGAACCTGCCCTCAAAGTTGTCTCTGCAACAGAACAGACCATAACCCTTGACAGTAAACAGCACTAATGAATCCACTCACAGATTCAGATTCTTCACATTTTCCAACTCTCCTCAAACACCATCTTAAACTTGACTTCTTCTCTACTTCACATCTTCTCCATTGCCCTTTTAAACTCATCATCTCCAGTCCACAACACACACATTCTCTCTCTTAGTCTTCAACTCAAGGTATATAAATAGTCATTTCTTAGTTTAGAGTTAGCTCTCCATATTGTTTTGGCACTCACTGGAAGTTAGTCTTTCTGTATAGATAACATAGAATGGAAGATGATCATCACCATCAAGTAGTAGAAGACGAAGAGATCAACAAAACTAAAGAAGCCAGCAAGACAGACGAAGACACATCTTCATCAAGAGTATTCGCTTGCCTCTTTTGTTCAAGAAAGTTCCAGAGTTCCCAAGCCCTAGGAGGCCACCAGAACGCACACAAGAAGGAGAGAACCGCTGCGAGAAGAGCCAAAAGGGCTTACGATTTAGTCAACAACAATGACTTTCTTCACACGCTACCTGTATTCTTATCATCTCCTTCTCCGCACCACTTGACCTTCTTAAGCTACCCTTCATCTGCCTCCGTTGGCTGCTTTCCGGCTGCTCAATCCGACCATCCAACCTTCAGATCCAACGGTGCTCATGCTGTGCTGGCGACATCCCTCCAAGGCAGAGATAGCATAGGAGGGTATTTTGGTCAGCAACGTGTTCAAATTTTGGATCATAATTATGACGTGGTGACTAGTGAGAACGGTAGAGATCATTGTCTTGATCTCTCCCTCCGTTTGTAACCTTAGCGTTTTATTGTTAGACCAGTGGGAAAAGGTCTGAATCTCTCTTTTTAGTGATTTAAAGTTATGACTAGTGATTACCCATAATCATAACCTGAATTTATTAAACTTGACCCTGATCCGTCAACTTTAAACCCTGTTTCCCGACGTCTTTGAATTGGTGTTATATTCTCAACTTTAACACCAACTCTCTGCTTTATGTTGACAGTTTTAAGTGTATTTAAATATCCACATTTGAATGAACGTATAACCAAGTTAATCAATGTTCTTTTGTTGGTCTGGCTTCTATAGAGAAATTAACAGAACGAATCATCTTCATTAGTGAGAGCTATTAGCTATAATTAAGTCGAAAGTATTCTTGGTAATTAGTATTGAGATTCTATCGCATGATGGTTAGTCAAAAATCTTCAAACTCCAATCTAATGAGAAAGCTCATGCTTGGTCTCCTTTACTTGATAATTACATGGTGGTGAAATCAAGATACAAGAAAATGGTTTTGATTATAAGAAAAGGGTTTGATCATTAACAAACACAGTTAGTAAATATAAAACATAACCAAGTTGCTTTGGTCTAATGGTACATGAGCTCCAGCTGAAGTGCCCGTCCCTGGGTTCGAGCCTTGGCCACTGCGGAATTTACATGTGGACTGCAGCATCCGAGACCGAAGACCGTTACACGGTGAGCCACATGGTGACGTCCTGGCAGCGTCCATGTTCACTTCGGTCTCTAGTCTGGACCACCTCGGTGGGGCCAGGATACTCGGGTTATCAAAAAAAAAAAAATATATATATATAAAACATGGTCTCTCTCGTACTCTAGTCTCGTACGTGACTGATAAATAGTGTACACATGTTACAAAAGCATATGCGGACTTACACGTAAAAAATAAGAGGAAGAAGCATGGTCTTATGCTTTAGCAGTTTCTTAAACGCTGTTAAGAGTATAAATCGTGTTTCTACTGATTTTATTAGATACTTTTAGATTCAGCATGAAATTATCTGGCAACAAATGATGTGTAAGAGTCAATGCATTTATAATATATGGTATAATATCTTATCATATGTTATAATTTCTATCTATTCATTTGACCACCACAGTGTGGGTTGACTAAAATGTTGTATATAATAGTATTTGTATGGGAGATAATTTGGCAAAAAAAAAAAACATATATTACATACATCGTAAAGAAAGTTATACATAGAGATAAATAAAGTCTCTCACCATGTCCAAGCAATTAGTCTCTTCTTGTATGGCTTTGATGGTTCTCTTCTCAGGTAAATTAACTTTGTTTATTCTTTTTCTACTATCGTCCATCGAAATCCACATTAGACGATACATTATGCCAAAACAGAAGCAGACGTTTCTAAACTGTGAACACTCAATTCACAACTGGCTGCAGTGTTATTGATCATTCCTAAAACTGAGGCACAGCAGAGATGCACAAAAGTGATAGCGCCCGAGACACAATGTTTGTTGTTAAAGTGTAGGGAAGAGTGTTTCAAGACGTTGAATGGATTCGGAACTTGCGTTGAGAATCCACCAGGCTCTGATAATTATACATGTAATTGTATGTTCGATTGTCCGACATCACCTCAACTACCAGCAGTCGACCATGTTAAATGACTTAAAATGTGAATATACTGTATGTTACTATGGATAATAATATTTACAATTTACAAAAATTATAAACAGTTTAACGTATCAACGGGTCTAAACGCATCTCAGGTCTAAAGAAATTTAATTATTATCATTGTTATGAGAGCAAAGAAATAACAGAACATGTGTATACACTATGAACAATGAAGTACTTTTGTTTACTTTCACCAATAATCCATACACGAGCATGATCCATTTTCGAAATGGTGAAAGCGTTTCCGGTCCCTTACCGTTATCTTTCTCTCGTAAACCTTGGAGATGAGTTTGAGAGACGAGTGACAATCCTCACAGATACGCAGGTTCTTAACAATGCGTATTGGTTTACCAGGTGTCGTGCTTATTAACCCAAACGCAACAGCGATCTTCTCGCTATGGTAATGAAGCGCGTTTTCTTTATCCTCTTCCTCCAAGTTCAGCAAAACCTGTGTGGTGATGGGTCTATACCCAGCCAGTCTCAGTTTCTCTGAGATTTCCACAAGCTTCGAGTTGATATCTTTGGCTCTCGGGTGAGAATCATCTTCCACAAGAAACTCATGAAGCACACCATCAACGTCGATCCAGCTACACCCGGGGTCTTTTCTTATATCCATCTCTTTCATCCTCAGCCTCATCTCTGAAACCTCTGACCAGTTTCCTTGAGAAGCATACATGTTTGAGAGAGCGACATAAGCTCCACTGTCCCGAGGAACCATATCCATCAGAATATAAGCCACACGCTTCCCCATCTCCACGTTTCCGTGCATTCTGCAAGAACCCAAAAGAGCTTTCCATATCACGTCATCTGGTTTTACAGGCATGTTGTGTATAAACTGCTCAGCCTCTTCGAGAAGACCAGATCGACCCAGTAGATCAACCATACACCCGTAGTGTTCGATCCTAGGCTCTAAACCATCCACATTCACCATCTGACTAAAATACTTCCTCCCTTCTTCTACCATCCCAGCGTGGCTACAAGCGGTCAAGAGATTGATGTACGCAACATCGCTAGGCTTAACTCCAGCCTCCCTCATTCTACAGAAACAGTCAATAGCATCACTTGCTAAGCCGTGTATAGCAAACCCGTTTATCATCGCACTCCAAGTAATCACATTCTTCCTCGGTAACCTCTCAAACACCTCAACTGCTCTCTCCACAACTCCGCATTTGGAGTACATATCAATCAAAGCAGAGCCAAGGACATCATCAATCTCCACTCTATTACTCTCTGCATAAGAATGCAACCACTCCCCCAACTCCAACGACCCTATCCTCGAAACCGCGGGAAGAACACTAACCAAAGTGACATAACTAGGACGCAAATCAACTCTCCTCATCTCACAGAAAATCTCCACAGCCTCCTTGTAAGCCCCGTTCTTGCAATAACCAGAGATCATCGTGTTCCAAGAAACGACGCTTCTCACACGCATTTGATCGAACAACGTCCGCGCAGCTTTACAATCACCAAGCCTCATGTAACCGTCGATCATCACATTCCATAGAACAACTTCGCCGTCTCTCTTTCTCCCACCATCAACCATCATCACAGCCATATCTCTCCCTATAATGTTCTTGTAAAACAACAGGCACGCGTCTCTCATCAAACCGCACATCACATACATCCTCACGAGATTGCTCATCACGAACTCGTCGCCGCTAAGCCCTAGCTTCAACGCCAACGCGTGGATCTGCTTGCCTTCTTCGATCCTCCCGGTTTTCGCGCAGGCCTTGAGGAGAGACGGGAAGGTAAACCGGTTCGGTTCGACCGAGTCTTCCTCCTCGTCGCTCGTCATCATCTCGTGGAAGAGTGTGATTGCGATGATCGCGTTTTGCTCGTCGCTCTCGCTGAAGCCTCGGATTATGGTGTTCCAGGAGAAGGTGTTGCGGTGAGGCATCTGGTTGAAGATCTTGTGCGCGTAATCGAGGTCGCGGTGGAGGAGATCGGAGGTGGTGGCGCAGAAGCGGAGGAGCTCCGCGGCGGCGAGAGTGTCTCGCATTTGGCCTGATTTGACGAATGTGGCGTGGATTTGGGAGAGGTCTCGCATGGTTCGGCATCTGTTGATCTGAGGGAAGAGGGAAGATGGGTGAGTTGAATGAGGTGACGGCGAGTTCCCGCCGGAGGAGTAAAGCGTCTGTGTTGGGTTCATGGTGGTGACTCGCGAGTTCTTCTTCTAAGGAAAGAAGAAAGGATCGTGTGGATAATCATCCTAATCATAAAAAAAAAAAAAAGAGGATCGTGTGGTTCGTAACAAGATAGTGCAACAGTCTTGATAACTGTCCAATTCTGTTATTTATTTATTATTTTTTATATTTTTATAATACTCCGTTTTACAATATACTATTTTCAAATTAATAAGCTTTTAACCTGTTTATAAATGATTAAAAATAATTAAACTTTGATTATAAATAAATTTTGATTAACAATTTTCAATAGGTTTAAGAGGTAATTTGCTCAAAAACAACGAAACATAGTGAAATTAAAAATATGCCAAAAACAGTACAACTTCGACACACATGAGTTTCCTAGCTAGTGTTTAAAGACCAAAGTATCCTATCCTTACTACACGTAGTAAAATTTATCTTATCCACTCATTCTCTCTGACACAACGTGTTAAATGTTTAGTATAACTACTTTCCACTTGCATTATCAAATTATTTATTGCAAGTGACACAAGGTTAACTCACGTTTAACTTAGTAAAATGTATGTAAATAAACATTTGTTACGTAAAAATTAGTGTGTTTATATTTTTGTTAACCGGGTTCACATTAAATTGGTCATCATTTCAATTCTGGTTAAAAAGCTTTATAATAATAAATAAAAAGTTCGCATATGTTTTATGAAATGTTCATCATTTCTAATTCATGATTTCTGTTCAAATCGTTAACAACCTTTTTCTGGTTCATTCACTTGTTGCAATACGTAAATTACTGCATGCACAACATATAAATTGAGTGTAAACTAACAAAATATGTGGCTTGCTAACATTAAAACTTTATGGCTAAATTTAAAAATACAATTACTATCGCTATAATTAACCGTCCAATAAAATTGTTAGTTAGCTGAATAAAATAATTTATGTTTCGAAGTTATAGAGCTAAACCCTAAACCCATAATCGTAAACTCTAAACCTAAATTTATTCATAAACCTTTAAACCCTAAACCTAAAATCCAAAATTGCAAACCATAAACCCTAACCAAATTGATCATAAACCCTTGATATTATATTTCAATACAATAAACAATATAGAAAATTTCAGTAAGTGTAAGCCTTGATAGATGGAGAAGAAATATAAATCAATTACCAAGCTTGGAAAATTTTCCGATACATTTTCAACAAGATTGAGATTTTCAAGTTTTGCTTTATCAGAATCCATCGATAAGTATTCAAGAATTATTTCGATAATTCTTTTGAGAACTCATTATGTCGCTCTAGTTCAAAAAAATTCCAAAAAAAATCTTGATTATCGAGGCTCGAACTCCGACAAATCCACAGATAAATCCACGAGGAGTAACCTAATTCCCACGATCCTCCATTAATAACAATTGTTCGAGTGGAGGTTATTCTTGTAGTGTAAGTGTTATAGTAACCATGAACAAAGTTGCTTTTCTGGCTATTATAATGGTTAGCCATCTAATAATGGATTTGGGTGCTACTAATTTTATTAATAATTTTAATAAAATCCCATATGCAATTAGAATGTTTTTATATATATATATATTCGTTGGAAATATCAAATTGTTGGATAGCTAATATAATATATACACGGTTAGAACATGAGTTACTTAGGATAAAAAACTGATTTACTGGTAACGTCAGACTGATTTACTTAATATAATATTTACACAGTTAACAAACAAATTATTTGAATTATGTATATTTATTCTCTGATACTATAAAAATTAATATCATAACTATGACATATGAAATGAACATACAAATAATATTCTATATATGTGTTTGTTGGTACATGTCAAATTATTGGACAGCTAATATAATATTTACATCTTTAGAAAATGAGTTACCTCGGATTAAAATTGGATTTGTTGGTAATTTCCGATTGTTAAACCGTTAATATAATATTTACATAGTTAATAAACAACATCTTCACTTATACGTCAAACCAAAAAATAACATGTGATTTAAACAAGATTGTGGCTTAACATATAGCTACAATATATATATACAACACGTAATATATATAAGACGGAGATGCAGTGATGGAGAGTTTCAAAGGAGTCGCAGTGGCGCAGAGCTTCAATGAAGATGCAGCGCCGAAGAGCTTCGCCGGTGACGCATCTACTGAAAGATTCACCGGAGACGCAGAGGTGGAGATCTTCACCAGAGACGCAGAGTCCACAAAATTCACCAAAGACGCAGCGACTTAGAGCTTCATAGGAGACGTTACGGGAGAGAGTTTCACCGGAAACGCAGTTAATGTGACGAGATTGAGATTCCAGTGCACCACCGGAACTTGAGTTTTTTCAGTGCACTATCGGAGTACGATGCTATTTCCTCCATAACAACTATTCATCCAAAAAAAATGTCAAACCAAAAGAACTTGGGCTTGACATGTGAAGATTTGTGAACGGTTGTAAAAACAAAACTCAAAACAGAGAGAAAAGATAAAGATGATTCAAACAATTACAAGGTGGAGTAGGTGAGAGAAAATAAGGAAGAAAATTTTGAAATTCGAAAATTTGGAGTGACAGAAAAGAGATGAAATTATTTATATGTAAGAAGAAGTAAGAGATATGAATACATAGGATTTATCAAAAAAAGATACGAATGCAGAGAATAAAATTTTATCAAATCTTTAGCAAGATATTGCCTAAAACAATAGTAGAGTTGTTTACATCTATATAGGAGCATCAGAGTCCAAGAAAAAAACCAACAGTGTCAAAATAGTAGAGTTTGGTAGATAGCTAATAATGCATAACTTATTTGGTATGTATCCTAACTTCTCTAGGTTTAAACCAGTAGTAATTCAATAAACTGAACTATTTCCTTCAAGTTTATATTTGAGAATCCTACAATGTGAACTTGGTTCTAAACATCCATAGACACATTGAGCCCAACACGGTAATAATATGTGTAAGGTCCAATTACCCAAGATTTTACATGGTTAAAGCTATCTTGGTTTATAAATACAACTAAATTTATTAAAACAACTAAATTTGTAGAGCACTGTGATTTAGTGGTCAAAGTTTAAAAGCCAGCTTTTACATCAAACCAGGGTTGAACCAAAAATGCAATTTATTGTATATTATAGGATGTAAACTTTTTTTAACGTTAGATTGTATTATTAAGTTTTTTTTGGCAAACCGTTTTAAACAATGAGAACAAATAAAATAAATATTAAAATGATACAACCGTGGGGATCCAAAGTAAATTAACACACATCTATTTTTCGTATGGATGACTAAAAATTTTCATATAAGAACTCCATATTTGCTCTGGAATAGTTGAATCTCAAGGGAGATAATCTTCATATTAATCCAAAACACCACGCTTCAGACTGAAATGTGAATGATTGCCACTCACCTTTTAATACTCCAGTAGGAGTCACCGAGACAAAACAAATTTTTAAATTGCTTTATTAATAATAATAGAGTCAAATAGAATACCGTTCCATAGAATTCGACGTGCCTTTCAAAATAACCATAGTTTGCAGCAAGAACCTCATCACCAACAAATAAAAAACCATCAACTAGAAGCCGGTAAGATCCATCGTCACCATCAGTAGTAGATATGTTAATTACCTTTTCTAAACGGTTCAATTGAACTAAAACTTTTATCTTATCAAATCCATTGGGAAGAAATATACAAAAGAACAATCAAACTTTGATAGATTTAAAATAAATTGACAATCAAACAAAACAAATGACCGGAAATAAAGCAAATCAAATAAAAAGAAGCAAAATGAATCAAACAAGCCGATGTCGGAGCTATAAAAGCCTCCGGCCATTGGCTTGAATTATAGAAAAATATCTCTCTTTCTCTCCTGACGGCTAGGGTGTAAGCTTATAGGAGCTATATGATGTAAGCTTATAGGAGATTTGAGAGTGCTACAAATAGAGGCATTTGTTTTGATTGTGTGATGCGGAGAGAACAAGTCCATCGAAAATATCATATATGCAGAACCGTCTGTTGTCGATCCAAATGTAATGGGAGAGCTTCGTCGTTTTAATTTTGTGAAGTTGTTTATCAATATCAGATATATTGCATGTAGTTTACTCTCATTTGTTATAGAGATTAGATAATAATGTACCTAATGATAAACAATGCAACTAAATTGAAGAAAAAAGTCAATAAATAAAATATATAATAGAAATAAAGTGTATATTGTGGAAGTCACAAAACAATTATTTTATTTATTTTGAAATTAGCAATTTTGAATATTTAATTTTGAACCAGTCTCGTAATTTTTTTTCATGATTATATTGTTAGTTATATTAAATTGATAATTAATTAGTTATTATAGATAATGAAAATTAATGAAAGAAAAATCTTTTTGGTAAAAGATGAAAGATATATTGAAATTATAAGAATATAATGTTAAAATATTAATGTATATTTTAAGAGATTAAAGTAAGAACATCTCTAACCCTTTACTATTTACTCTATAGTAGCATTTAAAAGCAAAATGATTCTAATCTATTGTTATTTATTCATCTAAAATAGATATTGGTATTTTTTCATCTATTTATAGAAAAAAAAACATCAATCTCTATTTTTTACTCTATATTTTGTTTGGGATGGTCTAAGAGCATGATTAATGAGAGGTTTTTAGGGTTGGGTTCTTAGCGGAATATAAGAATCCGTCTCTTAACTTTTAACTAAAAAAACTAAGAACCAGCTCTTAAATAAGAGACTTAAGAACCGGTTATTAGCTATTTTATTTAAAAATTAAGAGATGAATTCTTATATTCAGCTAAAAACCCTACGATAAACTCCCCATTAATCATGGTGTAATCTAGCATTTCATACCCATAAAAAAAGAGCTATCGTTCTAAGAGATTTTGGTAAATGTGGCCTCGATTTTTGTTAAATATCGAGTGGTCTACAGCAAATGCACTATTAGCCTTACCAAAAACCACTATCGTCAAAGACTTAAAAACTCACATATTTTCTTTTTATCCAAAATTAGTACCACAGGTGGCAGTTGCTGATTAGTCATTGACTCATAACAGATCATAATAGACTGACTCTGTCGATAAGATGGACTTGGAGTCTACTCTTTCGCTGCCACTCATATCTATTCTCCAAAGAACGTCGCTACGCGAGTTGCAGAGCTGTTTCATAAAAGGTAAATTATCTTTTTCTATATCAAATATTTTTTTTCTGCTTAACTTGCTTTGATCTGTCTTTTGCCCTATGTTGTGAACTTGTGGTCGAATCAGATTTTTTTTAAAAATAACTTGGATTATTAGAAATCTTGTTTCACGAATTTGAGGCATTTACTCAAATCTTATTATTCGTTTGCTTGATTAAAAGTCATGGCTGAGGTAGTTGTGTCAGCGATGGTTGAGGGAGTTGTATCGTTTGGAGTGGAGAAACTCTGGGACCTCCTGAGTCGAGAATCTGAGCGATTGCAGGGAGTGCATGAGCATGTTGCTGGTCTAAAACGCCGGATGAGAACGTTACAGTCATTGTTGAAAGATGCAGATGCCAAGAAACATGAGAATGAAGTTGTGAGAAACTTCTTGGAAGATGTCAAAGACATTGTTTACGATGCTGAAGATATAATTGAATCCTTTCTTTTGAAAGAATCAAGTGGTAACGAAAAAGGGATCAAGAGGCGTGTGAAAAGGCTTTCTTGTTTCTTAGTGAATCGCCGAAATCTTTCTATAGGCATTGAAGGCATAACTAGGAGAATGTCTGAGGTTGTTGCGGACATGCAGAGCTTTGGAATAAAAGAAATCATGAATGATGGTCGTTCACTGTCTCTAAAAGAGAGACAAAGGGTGCAGAGGGAGATCCGACAAACATTTCCTAAGGGTTCTGAAAAGGGCCTTGTTGGGGTGGAAGAGAGTGTTGAAGAACTGGTTGGTCATTTGGTGGAGAATGATAACATTCAAGTGGTTTCCATATCAGGGATGGGTGGTATTGGCAAAACCACGCTGGCGAGACAAGTTTTTCATCATGACATTGTTCGACGTCATTTTGATGGATTCGCATGGGTATGTGTTTCAAAAGAGTTTCGGCGGAAGGATATTTGGCAAAAGATCTTGCAAGATCTTAAACTACATGATGAGAACATCAAACAGATGGATGAGAATAAACTCCAGGCAGAGCTCTTTCTATTGCTGGGAACATCTAGACATTTAATTGTCATCGATGATGTATGGAAAAATGAAGACTGGGATAGAATAAAAGACGTTTTCCCCCAAGAAAGAGGCAAGCTCTTTAATTGTACATACATTACCTAAGTGCTTCCCTTAGCAGTTTCATAAATGCCTTTTAATCCCTACCTGACATAAAAGAAAATTACAATTTGCAGGTTGGAAAATGATTCTTACTTCTCGCGATGAAGGTGTTGGTTTACATGCAGACCCAACATGTTTTGCCTTTACACCAAAAATCCTTACTCCCGAGGAAAGTTGGGAGCTATGTGAGCAGATAGCATTATCTAGAAGAGACAAAACTGGTACGTTTATATATAAGAATCTTATTAATCCGTTACGACACATAATGTGATATCTCGTACCTCCTATTATCAAAAATCTTGTGGAGTAGTTCACTAATTTATCTTCTGGGATAGACATATATGGTTCATAGCTATTATCTTATAATATATGCTTTTTTTTTTTTTGCAGAATTCAGTGTTGATAAAGAACTGGAAGCTATGGGTAAAAAAATGGTTACATATTGTGGAGGGCTACCGTTAGCTGTTAAAGTGCTGGGAGGCTTGTTAGCTAACAAGAAATATACGGTTGAAGAGTGGAAAAGAGTATATGACAATATTCAAACTCAGATCATTCGCTCAGATGACAACAAACAAGATTCGGTTTACCGAGTATTGTATCTGAGCTATGAAGATTTGCCAATGCATTTAAAGCATTGCTTTCTTTGCCTAGCTTATTTCCCTGAAGATTACAAGATAAGAGTCAATAGACTGTATTATTTATGGGCAGCCGAAGGAATAATAACGTCAAGTTGCGATGAACCAACCATTCAAGAGAGTGGAGAAGAATACTTGGAAGAGTTAGTAAGGAGAAATATGGTTATTGTAGAAAAAAACATTAGGAGTTGGGGTTGGGATTATTGTCAAATGCATGACATGATGAGAGGAGTATGCTTACATGAAGCCAAAAAAGAGAACTTTCTTCAAGTCATCAAAGCCCCTACTACTTCCACTTCTACTGTCAATGCTCATACTCGTAGATCTCGCAGACTCGTAGTACATGGTGGTAATGCACTTAATATGCTGGGATGTAAAAGCAACAAAAAGGCTAGATCTGTTTTGGGTTTTGAACCCGACAGCAACATGTGGAAGCAGTCAGCTCAAGGATTCCAAAATTTACAATTACTTAGGGTGTTAGATCTGAGTGAAGCCAAGTTTGGAGGGAGAATACCTTCTAGCATTGGAAAGCTCATTCATTTGAGATTTTTGAGCTTATACATGACTAACAGAAGTCATCTACCTTCTTCACTACGGAATCTAAAGCTTCTACTCTATTTGAACATATTCTCCGTCGGGAGTGTTCACGTGCCAAATATCTTAAAAAAGATGGTAGAGTTGAGGTACCTGTGGCTACCCCATTCTATGGATGATAAAACAAAGTTGGAATTGAGTAATCTTGTGAACCTGGAGTTTTTGTGGGGGTTCAATTCGGAAAATTGTAGCATCACAGACCTCCGCGGTATGACTAGGCTCAGGACTCTCGTAGTTCTCGAAGGCAAGTATACTTCTGAAATTCTAGCGTCATCTCTCCGTGAATTAAGAAACCTGGAGAGGTTTCATTTGTCCACCAACATCCAATCCGATGAGGCTTATGAAGTGGATTTTATTTGGAATTTCATTCATCTAAGGGATTTGGGGATGTCGATGCTTATGCCAAGGCTTCCTGAGCACTCTCGATTCCCTCCCAACCTTGCAAGAATATCTCTACGTGAATGCAGAATGGAGGAGGACCCACTACCGATTCTGGAAAAGTTGCTTCATTTACAGTCGGTTGAATTAAGCTACAGTGCTTTCGTGGGGAGGAAAATGGTGTGTTCAAAAGGTGGATTCCCTCAATTACGTGAGCTAATTTTAATGTTTCTAAAAGAGTTGGAAGAGTGGGAAATCGAAGAAGGGTCGATGCCATGTCTTCGTACTTTGTATATACAGCGTTGTAACAAGTTGAAGGAGATACCGGAAGGGCTGAAGTATATAATCTCTTTAAAGGAGCTGAAAATTTCAGGTATGAAGAATGAGTGGAAGGAGAAACTGGAATCAGGTGGGGAAAGTTACTACAAAGTCCAACACATTCCTAGTGTTCAATTCAACTAATAAGGAGAATAAAACGTCTCAGGTATATATTTTTGGTATAATGTTCCATATTGTTCGTTTTGTTGGTTATGTATCCTCTGAAGTTTAGTGTGAAAGTCTCAACTATCTAACATTTTTATTATTTGGTTTTCAGAGGAACCTACTCAGAATCAGTACCCACTATTCATTGTGTGATGGCATATATATAAGTCGTTTTTGTTTGTGTTGATGTATAAAGTTTGCTTCTTGTCTGCGATATTCCGTTTATCTATTCCATGCTCACTAGCTGTAATGCTAAGTTTGAAATACATTCTGTATGTCGAACCATATTTTCTTCAATGTCTCCCTTTTTTGTATGACAATGCTTTGATAGTGATCATTGAACATGTTTTTATCATTTGGTTTAACGAAGATCAAGAGATGGAGGGAGTCAACAGCTTTGACACCAAACATCTAGTTAACCTAAAATATACAATTACCTTGATAGTATAAACATCGGTCACAGAAAATTGTTTATCTTTTGGCTAATTGATAGGCATTAGTGTAGTAATACACGGAGTTTTACTCTTGAAACGAGGAAGAATCTTAAACGCTTGGCTCAGGTCTCGAATACAAACCATCTTACAATCCTTACTGTATTGACACAAACTATTATGCAAAACCACATTCTTGATCTCAGCAGTAACAACATCTCTTGGTCAATGCACGAATCTTCAGCTTCTTGATCTCAGCAGTAACAACATCTCTTGGAACCATACCTGAAGAACTCTTTGACATTGAAAATCTAGACATTGCCTTAAACTTGAGCTGGAACTCATTAGATGGCTTCATCCCGGCGAGGATCTCAGCTCTTAACCGATTATCCGTGCTGGATATATCGTACAACATGCTTTCAGGCCACCTCTTTTCCCTGTCCGGTCTTAAAAACTTGGTTTCTTTGAACATCTCTCACAACAGATTCTCAGGTTATCTTCCAGACAGTAAAGTGTTCAGACAGATGATAGAAGAAGAGATGAAAGGGAATAATGGACTCTGTTCCAAAGGCTTCAGGTCTTGTTTTGTTAGTAATGGTACACGGTTCAACACGCAGCCGGGTGAAGATTTTGTGCACTCTCAGGGACTCAAGAAAGCCAGCCATTGGGTTGCTAATCTAGCTGTATTCACTACAAGAAAACATATTTTTAGTATTCGTTGTAAATTCGTCGTAAACGACTCGTTACGTTTACGACGAAATATATTCCTCGTAAAGCGCAGGGAAAAGATTCGTCGTAACCGACACGTAAGCATTCGTCGTAAAGCCCACGTAATTATTTCGATGTAAAGCACACGTAAATACTTTCGTTGTAAATCACTCGTAAACATTTCGATGTAAAACCCTTGTAAATATTTCGATGTTAATCACTCGTAAACATTCGATGTAAACTCCATGTAATGTTTACGGGGAGTTTACATCGTTTCTTATTATATTATTATTAATTAGTATATAATAAATTTTAATTTATATTTAATATTCAGAATTTAAAATAATTTAAATTTTAAAACGAAATATGAAATTGAAAAACATATTTTAAAAAGTCATACAATAATATTTAAATTCATAATACAAACAGAAAGAAAAAAAAACTACATATTCTCGAAGTAGTTGGTGGGGTTGCTCGGCTGTTGACGGGTTGGATCGGACTCTTGGGGATCTCGTGGTGGCATTCCAAGAGCGGCTCGTCTCTCACTCAACATTCTCTGCATAACTGGGTTTCCCACGGCCATCACGTCTAGCATATCCTCAAGAGAGTCTAAACGAACCTGCTGGCTATCCATTCGAGCCTTCGTCTGAGCAGTCTCTTCATCCCGTCTCGAAGTGTATGGCGAAGTTGCCCTTGCAACTTCGTTAACAGAGCCTATACCGACTATCCGTCCCTTCTTTTTAGGAGCCACCTATAAAATCAAAACATATATTAATATAGTTAATTATGTTAAAATATTTAAAATAATGTAAACAAAAATTTTAAATTGTACCTCTTCGAAGATTCTGTCGACCTCTTCGGTGGACAATGTGACTGGTAATCCATCGGGAGACTCCTGGGTTAGTTGCGTCTCCCGTTCTTCAATCCGACCATCCACTGTTTGGAAGAGCTTCTCAGATGCAGGATCCACAAAAACTCCGTCGGATGTGGCGTGAGTCATCTTGAATAGGTCAGACAGAGAAGGTAAGACTCCCGTCTTCTTGAACTACAAAAATTTTTTTTAATTAAATATTATAAATTATGTTAATTGAATATTTTAAAATATATATTTAAAACAAAACTTACAGCTTCTAGACGGACTCCTGCATGAGGTTTTTGTCTGGTTCTGTGAAGCATGGGCAAATGACCATCTTTATCCTTCGTCATTCGAGAAGCTGAGCACGAATTGGCCTTTTTGATCGAAGAGGGGTGTTCCCAATAGGCGATGAGGCCATCCCACACATCCGTCGTGAGCTCAGTGGGCTTTCCTTCATACCCGTAGATCTCCCACTTGTCCTTCCAATCAGAGATTGTGTTGCAGAGGCGTATCTTTGCCTTTGCAACGAATTCCGCCTTCACCCTCTCGGTGATTTCCAAAGACCAATGCCACTTTTGCTGAAACATAAATTTTTTTAAAAAATTACAATTAATAATAAATATTAAAAATATATATATATATATATATTTAAAAGTCAAAATTTAATTAAATTTACAAATCTTACCACAAAACATTTAAACCACGTGATCTTAACGTGATTTGGTGTCTTGCTCCAGTTCGGGTATGCCCCGTCGTAGTAACCCTTAATCGTCGCCGAAACGCTCCGGCTAACACGGTTGTTAGCCCCAAACCTGAAAAAAATACACTTTAACCGTTAGAAAATAAAAATTAATTTAATTTTAATGTAATAAAAATTAATAACTTACCAATAAGTTCCTCGGGGTCTATCGGGGTCTAGAACATCCAAACCCTCCCGTCCAGGCTGGGCAAGAAAATCCTCCACCGTATATCTCGCGAAGGGAGCATATGAAGGCACACGCAAATCCGGATGAACTGCACCTTCTGGGACAGGCTCAGGTGCTGCTGCTGGAGGAGGAGGTGGAGGCATCTGCGGTGGAAGAGGAGGACTCGAAAAAACTCTCTGAGAAGTCTGAGAGTCTGGAACTGCATCGGAAGACGATGGACCGGAAGAAGATGTACCGGAACCATCGCCAAACAACTGGGCATAAGTAGGTGCTGTTGGTTTCCTTCTAGGAGCCATCTAAAAAAAATTTAAATAAATTTTATCAATTATGACGACATAATTAAAAAATTATTCCGTTACCTAACTAATCACCTAAACTATAGTATTCCGTCATCTAACTAATCACCTAAACTAATTACCTAACTAATTAATAACCTAAACTAACTTAAAAAAAAAAAGTGAGGAAAGAGAATGTACCTTAGAAGGAGAGGAGAGGAGTTTGGGAGGAATGAACGAGACAACCTCGTCTCGGCGTCTCAATATATAGAAAATGATTTTTTGTAAACGCGACGTAATATTACGATGAAGTTACCAGGCCCACGTTTTTTCATTTACGACGAATTTACCAGGCCCGCGTTTTTCGATTTACGACGAAATTACGTCGAAACGTCGGTTTACGATAAATTTACCAGGCCCACGTTTACGACGAAGTTACCAGGCCCGCGTTTTTTCATTTACGACGAAATTACGTGGAATAGATAACCATTTACGACGATTTTACAACGCTTAACCCTAAACACCGAGAATGAAATCCCTAAACCCCAAAGTCAAATATCATCTAACATCATATCTCTTCTCTACTACTTTGTGCTCTTTCTCCAACTTAAACTCTAAAACCCTAAAACTCCAAATAATTTTTTTAAAACTAAATAAATACATATTATATAAAACAACATTTGTTACACATACATTAGGATGATAAAAAACAATATTTTTTTAAACATACGTTACAATAGAGAAATACAACATTTGTTACATATATTACATCACTCTAAATCGTTTTCGTTCTCATCAATATTACATCACTCTAAATCGTTTTCGTTCTCATCACTATCATTACAATCATCATCGTCGCTTCTCTCGAAATCGTCTTCACGTGCTTCATCTGTCGCATCTTCGGGAATATCTTCATATTGAAAGTTTTGCGGGTCGATCAAAAGGATTTCATCAGTTGGTTGTTCTGATACCTCAACTTCATTGATAGCGTCTTCTTCTTGCAAGGGCGGTTCTTCTCCAGCGACAATGCGTCCACGAGGTGTAATTTTGATAGCAGCTAACCAGTTTATCTCGGAAGTTCGAAGCCGAGGATAAGGAAGGAAGCTAACTTGCTCGGCTTGTGAAGCTAAAATGAAAGGCTCAAATTTGTTGTATCTTCTCCCAAAATTGACATCCACAACACCAAGGTTGTTTTGGCTTGGTAACCCAGATTTGATAGATTTGAAACATAACCATCAGGAAACTTAACTTCTGATGCAAGCCAGTCAAACAAGGTTGTTTTGGCTTCAGATGACAACCGAAAGATGGGAACAGGAACGTTTCCATTGCTCTTGATATGTAACTCACTTCTTGAGCAAATATTAGGTAAGTCCATCCTGGACTTTTTGTTATCTTTTGTCTTCCCAGGGACGTTAAGTAATGTATTCATGATGTTCTCAAAAAAGTTCTTCTCAATATGCATGACATCCAGATTGTGGCGTAAGAGAAGATTCTTCCAATAGGGTAGCTCCCAAAATATACTCTTCTTATGCCAATTGTGAGACACACCATACCCATCAGACATATTTCCAGGAACATGCCAATTTTCTCCTGCTTTAACTGTTTCCTGAGCTCCGTAATAATCAATGTCTGCTTCGATCTGCTGGCCGGTGAGATATGGAGGAGGACCGTCTCTGACAATTTTTTTGTGCCGAAATAATGTCTTATTTCTTCTGTACGGATGGGCAAGTGGAAGAAAGCGACGATGACAATCAAACCAACAACTCTTCCTACCATTCTTCAGTTGAAAAGCATCTGTCGATCCAAGACAATATGGACAAGATAATCTTCCATGTGTTGTCCAGCCAGACAACATCCTATAAGCAGGAAAATCACTTATCGTCCACAGCAGAACTGCTCGCATCGTAAAATTGTTTTTCAGGGAACAATCGTACGTCCTCACCCCTTCTGACCACAATTGCTTTAGCTCTTCTATCAACGGTTGAAGAAAAACATCAAGAGACCGTTTTGGATGCTTCAGCCCATGGATTAATATGGTCAAAAATAGAAATTCTTGTTCCATGCACATATCCGGCGGTAAATTGTACGGCGTAAGAATGACTGGCCGGAAAATAATATTGTCTACCAGACATTCCAAATGGGCTAAATCCATCGGTGGATAACCCAAGATAGACATTCCGAATATTTGTAGCAAAATCTGCGTGTACCTTGTTGAAATGTTTCCACGCTCTTGCGTCTGATGGATGTGTAACCTCACCATCTCTCTGGACATGTTCCGCATGCCACCTCATCGACGCATCAGTCCTCTCAGATTGATATAATCTTTTCAATCTGTCTGTAATTGGTAGGTACCACATCCTTTGGTACGGTACCCTATTCCTCCCACGACCTTGCGGTTTGAATCGTGGTTTTTTGCAGAATCGACACTCTTCTAACTTGTCATCTTCTTTCCAGTAGATCATGTAGTTGTCGATGCAAACATCAATCATCTCCGAAGGCAACCCAAGACTATAAACCAATTTCTGAATCTCATAATAAGATTCAGCAGACACGCTGTCTTCTGGCAAATACTCTTTAAACAACTCCGCCCATGCATCCATGCAATTCTCAGGTAAATTATGATCCGTTTTAATATTCATCATCCTAGCTGCTAGAGACAATTTAGAGATACCTTCTCTACAACCAGTGTAGATTGGTTGATTTGCAGCATCTAGCATTTCATAAAACCTTTTTGCATCCAAATTAGGTTCTTCTACATTTCCAGTTCCATCAGCTATTGTTGTAGTTGTTTCCAAAAATGCATCACTAATCATATCTTGAACCCTTCATGATCTACCATCTGCTCATGATCTTAATGATAATTATATTCATTATGCAAATGATTCGGTTCTTCACTATGATGACCATCCTCAAAATTATTATTACTACTACTAGCTTCATTTCCCCCATAACCCTCTCCATGTTGATACCAAATGTAGTACTGTGGTGTAAATCATCTGTTTACTAAATGCTTCCATACAGTTTCATTACGTGCAAATTTTGAATTCTTGCATTTTCGACAGGGGCAGAACATCTTACCGCTTTCCTGTGTGATCGGTGTACAGCCCGCCTGGTGCATGAATGTCTCTAGCCCGCTCAGAAATGTGTTCGTCACCCTCCCGTCGGAATCTTTGTGCAAACACATCCAACTCCGTAACTCGTAAATACTACCGCCACCGGCCATTTTTTTTCTTAGATTTTTTTTTTGAAATCTTTTTTTTTCTGATTTTTTTTTCAGATTTTTTTTCTCACGTTTCTGTGTTGTGAGGAAGAGAGTTGTGGGAAATGACATATATATAGAGAAATTTTTGAGTTGGGTAGTTGAAATATAACATCGATTTTACAAGGAATATTTTACATGGTTTTAACATAATATTTACAACGACTTTACGACGAAATTAGGTAAGCTAAAGCACATTGAATACACGTTTTCACCTAAATATAACGGTAACATGTTTCGTTGTAATGTCGATGTAATGATTACGACGTATTTCTCAATCCACGTACATTCGTCGTAAACTTACATGGATTTTACGACGAAAACTATTCTAAATTTATATGGCGTTTACGACGAAAGATGGATTCCTCGTAACTGTGTTGTAAACACCATGTAAATTTACGACGAAATATTTTCGTCGTAAATGTTCGTTGTTATGGGCATGTTTTCTTGTAGTGACTAGGCATGTTAGCGGTTTTAAGGGTTAGGCAATTCACTCCGTTTCAGAAACTCAACTTCACGGTTGAACATGTACTCAAGTGTTTGGTAGAAAGTAATGTTATAGGTAAAGGTTGCTCTCGAGTAGTGTACAGAGCAGAAATGCCTAACCAAGAAGTCATCGCAGTGAAAAAGCTCTGGCCAGTGACATCAACAGTTACTAAGACATCAGGAGTTCCAGACTCATTCTCAGCTGAATTCAAGACACTTGGTTCTATCAGACACAAGAACATAGTCAGGTTCTTGGGATGTTGTTGGAACAAGAACACGAGACTTCTTATGTATGATTATATGTCGAATGGGAATTTGGAAAGTTTGCTGCACGAGAGGAGTGGTGAATGTAGCTTAGGATGGGAGGTTAGGTACAGGATTATACTTGTTGAAGCTCAGGGTCTGGCTTACTTACATCATGACTGTGTTCCTCCCATTGTTCATAGAGACATCAAGGCTAATAATATTCTGATTGGTCCTGATTTGGAGCCTTATATTGGAGATTTTGTTCTTGCTAAGCTTGTTGACGATGGAGACTTTGCTCGTTCTTCCAAAAACATTGCTGGTTCCTATGGTTATATAACTCCAGGTACTTTCCACATTTCAATCATATACACTAGATTATTATTAGTAGTATCCGTAGACATTCCGGTTTATTTGTTTGGTTTTCCACATTTCAATCATATGCACATCTCTAGTTAGTAGCAACATATATCAATCACACATAATAGGTTCGCATGACACAGTCTTATAATGCATCTAGTTATCATATCAACTTTGAGTAATAAAATAGCCGTTGATTTTTTTAGAAAACAGTATTATACTTCTTATACTATGCAGAATATGGATATTGATTGAACATAAGAGAGAAAAGTGACGTGTATATAGCTACGGAGTAGTGGTACTAGAGGTACTAATGGGGAAGCAACAGATCGATCCAACAATACAAGACGGACTACACATAGTAGACTGGGTCAAGAAGATGAGAGATATACAAGTAATCGACAAAGGATTGCTAGCGAGACCAGAGTGTGAGGTTGAAGAGATGATGTAGACCCTAGGAGTTGTACTTCTCTGCGTTAACCCAGTGCCTGAAGACAGGCCCACAATGAGAGATGTGGCTGCTATGCTTAGTGAGATACGTCAAGAAAGAGAGGAGTCAACGAAAGGTGTTGAGAATAATGGTTGCTCGGGAAGCTGTAACAACAATGGAGGAGAACGAATATATGATTCTTCACCTTCCTCTGCTGTGCAGCAAACGGCTAAGTATTTGAGAAACAGTAGTAAGAGTTTCTCTGCGTCTGTCTTTGATGTACTCTTCTTTCTACTACTACTTGTAATGCTAGAGCAAATGTGAAATAGATGAGTAATTAAATTTCTTAGGGAACAAGTTTTCTACTTTTAGAGATTGTGGTTATCTTTGACGTTGTGATTACTGTGTTACAAACCAAGAAATAAAAACAGAACAATAATCTGGAATATACTATGTGAAAATGTCTTTTTTGTTTGATCTGAACTATGTTTTTATATCAGTTTCATTATCTGAACGCAACGAAGAAACAAAATGGAAGGTACAGTAGTCTTAGTAAAACTTTAGAGCTTTATTAGTGTTTAATTCATAATATAAAATATCAATTAATTGAGATTGACAAACAACAAAATTAAGGAGGAGGAATATTAAGGGCTTTAGAGGATTTAGGGTTGCAGCAACAAGTTACTCCCTTATAACAGTAGCCTCCAGGATACCCCATGTTACGGCAGAGTGTATTGCAGTCTGGGTCAGCTCCAGCAAAACATAACCCTGGACAAACATCATCATTTAAGTTTGCTCTTGCTTCCGATCCTGTAAAATATTTTTATGTTAATAACCCAAAACCAAGTATACATTATATCAATGCAATTATTTTAGATGCATCATTATAAACCTTTTAAAACCTTTATAAGAAAAATAATGCTTTAAAACTTTCAGAAATTTAGAAATTTAATTGTGAATAATCGTCATATCCTGATAATTATAAGCATGATCAATATTATTTTGTTTTAGTTAACCGACCTGTGATCAAGAACATGACTATTACAGAAACTGCAATGAATGCATATGGAGATCTCCGAACATCCATGGTTTGTTTTTTTAATAAGTTATTTCTATGGTTTCTGTAAAATCCTGTGAATGTTTTTTTGTTTGGATCTCTGGAGTATTCCTAGATATCTGAAGCTCCTTAATTATATAGGATCACTTATGAAATCTTAGTCAAATTTATTTATTACAGGTCAGATTCAAACCTATAACTTTTGGTAGAAAATGAATTAGTATTTGACCTTTTTTAGGCAAGCAAATGAATTAGTATTGAATAAATTTTACTTTTTGTATTAAAAATCTTTATACCTAATATAGTAGGACCGTTATTTATTTATATTTGAATATATGAGCTAATATCAGTCAGGTGTTATAAATAAGTTGATATATATAACTACAGTTCAACAATCACAAAACAAAATAATTTAGGTGTTTACTTTTTATTTTTTACTATAAATATATTTTTGATCAAATTTTTAGGAAAGGAAATAAATATAAAAAATATTTTAATAAATCTATTATAAAAAATTATATTTTACAATATTTATATATTATGATTAATTTAAAACAAAATATATTATCCAAAATGTGAGACTGAAAATGTACAAAAATATTATACTGGCAGAAACCAATTATGAGCCAATTCAAAAATTAATGCAATCAAATATACCTGAAATATAAGAACTCAATCAACCAAATCCTTATATTTAATATTATTCAAAATATTTTGTTTTATTTTCACGAATATAAATTACAAAATGTCTTAGCATCTATAAACAAATGAAACCAAAATATAACAAAATATTACGAGTTAGTTACTTTAAAAATATTTATATCATGTGAAATTTAAAATATTAATAATAAGGTTTTCTTATGAAAATTCAAATTGATCACAATTTTAGTTTTTCCATTTTCTTTCAAAATAATATATATTAAATTATACAAAATATAAAATATATTTTATATAAGAAGATAAAAACCGAACAAAATAAAATAAAAAGCAATATTTTGTGATGAAAGATTTTCATTAATAAATAAAAAGCAATATGCATATATTTTGCCTTTTTTTTTTAAAGCGTGGTTCTTTTTGATATAAATATATGCAAACCAATATACAGAAACTATGCAAATTCTTGAAAAAAAAAATTAGAGATCTAATTAAGATAAACATATTATAATTTAAAAGAATCTTCAATTATTTTATACTTATAAGTTAAAATTAGAGATATAATTAAGATATATTATTATTTAGAATAATCTTCAATTATTTTATTCATGTAATACAAATTATTTTAAACTCATGAACAGTTGAAAACAAAATATTAATAACTTTTATGATTTTCTTTTAAATGTTGATATGTGTGCATGAGCTTTCAATTTTTTTTTGGTTACGTTCACTTATGCAACCCAAATCAAAAAGTTTCTATTTGTTTTCAAATAAGATATATTGAATTACATAATTTTACAAAATATACTATACAAGATAATAAAACAAACAAATACACCTTATGAAATAATCTGATTTTAATCAATTTAGAATAAAATATAATTACATTTCAGTTTATAGGAATAGATACAATCTAATATGAAAAGTATGAAATGATTTTTTATATGAAATTTTTTAATCAATTTCATTAAATGGTAAACTCTTTTCTAATGTTTGACCAAATGTAAAATAGATGAGTAATTAAATTTCGAAGGTAACAAGTTTTCTTCTTCTAAAGATTGTGGGTATCTATGTGATGTTGTGATTAACTCTGTTTCAAAATCAAAAAAGTTTAAACGGAACCAACTAGAATATACTATGTAGAAATGACTCTTTTGTTCAATATGAATTATTTATATATCAATTTCATTATGTGAATGCAACGAAGAAATAAAAAGGAAGGAACATTAGTCTTAGTCAAACTTTTGAGCTTTATTAGTTTTTATTTCATAATTGAGATTAACAAACAATAAAATTAAGGAGGAGGTATATTTAGGGTTTTAGGGGATTTGGGATTGCAGCAACACGTTAATCCTTTACAGAAGCCTCCAGTAAACCCTAAGCTAATGCAGAGTGTATCGCAGTCTGGTACAATATCGGAATGACATACCCCTGGACATTCATCATTTAACCCTGATCTTGCTTCTGATCCTGTAAATATTTTTTTATGTTAGTAACCCAAAGCCCAAGTATACATGCGGTTACTTTAACTGCATTCTTATAAACTTCTGAAATCTTTAAATAAAAATTACATGAGCAAGAATGCTTTGAGATTTTCAGAAAATTAATTTTGCATAATCTTCATATCCTGATAAATATATCTAAGCATGAATATAATTTGGTATCAGTTGTACCTATGATAAGGAACATTACTATGACAGAAACTGCAATGAAAGCATATGGAGATCTCCAAACATCCATGTTTTGTTTTCCTCAATAAATTATTTCTATGGTATCTGTAAAATCTTGAGAATGTTTTTTATTGGATCTTCTGGAGTATTTCAAGATATTTGAAGCTCCTTATATAGGTCCACTTGTAAAATTTTAGTCATATTTATTTATTACATGTCAGATTCAAACCTATACATTTTGGTAGAAAAATGAATTTGTATATAATTATTATTTGGCAAACAAATGAATTACTATACAAGAACTTTGACTTTCGTACTATAAATCTGTATACCTAATATACTATGAACCTTTTAATATTTTAACATATGATCTCATCTTAGTCAGATCTTATAAAATAAAATATTCATCCAATGACAATTTCACGTTATCTAAGATGTATATCTCATATATAAGGAGAAAAGGAAAATTAGTAAGGTTGAAATTATAATAGTCCTATCGAACTAATACTTAAAGCTCTTTTGTACAGCTGATGATGTACATGAAGAGTCTTTAAAAAAAAAACATGAAGAGTCTTGCACTGTAAACATCGAGCTAGTCCCGGGCAAACAAAACAGAACCGAAAAACCGAACTAGAACCAAACCGAATTACCTGAAACCGAAACCGCACCGAAATCCTAAAAGACCCGAATAGTTCATATATTTCTATATCTGAATAACCGAACTATACCGGAACCGAACCAAAAATCGAACGGGTATCCGAATATCCGAAAAAATAAGTATCACCTTTCAATATAAGGTAAAATGTCATCAACCTCACTTGGAAACCGGGTTGGACATGAAGGGTGAAAACATTGTCACCACCAGACCACGGAAACTTTTATGTACTCTATTATATTATACATATATATATATATATATATATATATTGTATTCTATATTAGAATATAGTAAATACTTATAAAACTAGCAATTTAGTGACTTGTACTCTAGTTCGATAGACGAATGTGCAAGTGTGTAACCATTAAATCAAATATTAGATTAACATATTAACTAATATTATATATATTTGATTCAAATATTAAACGGGTACCCGAAATCGAATCGAAACCGAACCGAAATTTCATAAGTACCTATTAAATATAAGAATGATATTCTGGTTCCTATATGAAACCGAACCGAATACCCGAATGCTCACGACTATATCGACTCGTCGTGTGAGCGATGCACATGATCAAAGAGATTACCTTTTTAATAATCTTTGCAGTGCTTTTTTTTTTTGAAACTTTAATCTTTGTAGTGTTGACGAATGTAACAAGCTCATATATATATATAATATTCGATAGAGAATACAAATGTGAATAAATAACTTGGTTTTTCTCGATCATATTATTGTAGAAGAAAGCAGAGTTGGTCCTCGGTTATACGAGTTCAGAGCTGAAATGTTTTTGGTTCCTTTACATAATTAGAGGAATATGAAAATAGCATCTTCATTCTTTTTTTTTTTTTGAACACAAAACTTTCATTAACTTTTCAAACCAAGAGTTAGGTGAGGGCCATAAAACTCTGAACCATACAAAGAGCTTCTTTAGCTAGAGAATCAGTAACAACATTTTGGTTCCTAGGAATCCAAGAGAATGAGACAGAAAAAGTTGGGGAAGATCACAAATTGGCTATGTCTTAAAGCACACCATGGAGCTCCAATATTGGTTCCTTTCGATTTATGGCTTTGATCAGCTGAGAATAGTTGGATTCTAGTCTGCATGGATGTAGTCCGCGAGATCTACAGAATATCAGCGCTTCACGTATGGCGCCACCTTCCGCCATCAGAGGGGAAGCAACATGCCGCATCGTTTCTTCTCGTGGATCTGACTCGATGATGATTGCACTGTCCATCCAAGTCCTGCTTTCTTACCTTCCGCCAGTCAGCATCAGTTCGAATCACTGTTGTCGGCGAAGATGATTGGTAGATCGCAGGTGCGGGAGACGTTTGTGGAGAAGAGCCCTTTTCGTTACTTTGTGTGCGATCCCATTCCTTGGCCGCTTTGATTGCTATGGTGAGAGCTTCTGCAGGTGAATTAGAGCTGCCGCTTAAAACAAATTTGTTGCGCTCCTTCCATATAGTTCAGAGGATCCATGGAAAGAGGGGGATTGATACTATGCCAGTTGGGGGAAGGCAAGGCTTTGCGCACAGAGCAGTCCATCTCGCTTCTAACGCTTATTTTTTTTTTCAGTTTTTACTAGCAAATTGTTAAAGAAAAGGAATATGCATGTCACTGGTTCAAATAAAGAAAAGGCATATGCATGTCGACGTCCGTAGGCTTGGATCGATTACGAATTTTTCTCTATCATCACATCTTAGCATATTCAGTGTCTTTGTGTAGGTGAACCCGACCCCGATGCCGACTACATCTTATCATATTCATCTTGCCAATAGGTTTGAGATTCACCTAGTCTCTTCAATAAGCCTTGCTGATCATGGTTGTTTCAGTGTCAAATCTAGTAAGTTAGGACTTTGTTCTGTCGATCTTGCCAATAGGTTTGAGATTCACCTGGTCTTCCTCAAAATATAACTAAAACAACATAATATATATTAAAAAGACTAAAGACTAAATATATGTTTTCTGTCAATACATTTTTATCAGATTATGACAAACCAAAAAAGTAATTAACATAAACCAATAGTTTTAAGAGAAATTTGCCAAAACAGAACAAAAAAAATAGTATGGTTGTCCCTTTGGTATAATATCATCCTTAAACTACGCGTTTAGTATAATTTTGTTCATAATCCCAAAACTAATCATTGATTAATCAAATTAAACACTAAACAAAATTTAAAAGTTCAATTGAGTTTTAAAAAGTTTAATAAAAGGAAAAAAACGTTTTAAAAACGTTAAAATTGAAAAGTTTAGTTTTTTTTATTAAAAAATTTAATAAAACTAAAAAGTTTACAGACGTTTTAAACTTTTTATAAAAATAAAACTTTGTAAAACGTTTTTATAAAGTTTATTTAATGATTTTACTAAGAACCTTTTATAAAAAATTTAAAAGTTTATCTATATTATTAAAGTATAAGTACCTTTAATAAGTGTTTGGAAACATGGATAACAATATAAATAAAAAATGTTTAGAAACATGGATAGCAGATTATATACTTTCTTTTATTTACATACTTAGCCATTGCATTTACAATAAATCAAACACTTCATTTTTATATTTCTTTTTATTATAGATTCTACTACTGCATTTAAAATAAATTTAAATTAATTAATTACAATGGTTGTTGTTTCTTTGTGGTGAAAATGAAAACACAAACTGAAATATGCAGTATATATATTATAAAACAATTTTAAGATATAAAATTACCTTATTTAGTTTAGTAAGTATAAAACTTTTGAGAGTTCAATTTTCAAGAAAATAAAATACCATAAAATTAATAATAATTCATAGAAAACTAACGCAAACAATTAAAAAATTAGTATTCTGTTTCATTTTAAAATAAATTAACAAAAAAACATGTTAATAAATGAATAGTACAATTACATCAAATTGCATAAAGTTATAAATTTTTTAATATAATATTATGTGTAAATAAAAAAAATTATTATAAAACATCTATATATTATAAAATAATATATTTTACTCTATATGTAAATAACAAAACAATATACGTGGGATTTTTTTGTAAAACAAACGGTTTATCAGTTTACGTTGAAAACAAGTTAAATCAAGCATCCGCGTGGAGACGCATATCAAGTCCTAATAAGATGAATAAATTTCAAGAGGCGTTTGAGTTATAGCATGAGAACAATATGCTTTTAAGTAGGATTTGAATTGAATGATACACATAACAAATCTACATATGTTAAACAATGGATGTGTGACATTATACAGTTTTAGACGTCTGACTAATTATTTTAGGCGTTAGCTGTTGAGTCGCCGTGCTTAACGCCTAACATTTTTTCAAACACTAGAAAATTCATCAATCAAAAGATGTTTATTTGAATCTAACACTATTAAAAGGAGAATAACAAGCCTCCTGAGCTATGCCACCTAGGATCAGAAAATCGTCCAATCAGAGCACTTTTTTTGACACGTCATAATGGCTTTCATATGGGCTCTATTGACACTTTCGTATTGGCTCTATTCAGATTATCATTAGGCCCAAATCTGTTTTTCCCAGCGTCTATAGTCTCCCCACCCCCACCCCCTCGACTCTTCCACTTCATCTTCTCGCCGCCGCCACCGTCATCAGACGCCATCGATCCAACGCCTCTGCTTCTGAGCGGCGACGAGAACGAGGGAAGCAACAGCAACGGAGGAGGAGAACAACAGAGATCATCATCCGTGAGGAGACCAGGGCTGAGGGAAGCCGCGAGGCTACTGAGCCGAGCGAGCAGCGACAGAGGGCGCGCGATGCGGGAGCCGTCTATGGTCGTTAGGGAGGCCGCCGCGGAGCAGCTCGAGGAGAGGCAGAGCGATTGGGCCTACTCGAAGCCCATCATGGTGCTTGACATCGTGTGGAACCTGGCGTTTGTCTCGGTGGCTGGGGCTATTCTGGTGATGGCGAGGAATGAGCACCCGATCATGCCGCTTAGGGTTTGGCTCTTGGGGTATGCGTTGCAGTGTGTGTTGCATATGGTTTGTGTTGGTTGAGTATAGGAGGAGGAATAGGGTGACGAATAATAGGACTCCGAGATCACGTTTGTCTTCTTCGTCTTCCTCGATGGAGGAAGATGCTTTGGGTTCGAGGAGGAATTCACATGAGGAGATCTTGATTGAAATTAGTATCTTTAATTGTGTGATCCATCTCCCCTTGATACTTCTCTTATATAAAGCTCTATCTCTTAACCTAAATCCATCCTAAATCAAAAAACCTAATCTGTAAAAACTACACCCATGGTTTGGTATTAACGTAATCTCACCCAAATCTCATCGCTCTCCTCACTTATTTTCTAACTTTTTATATTTAGCTTTCAAAACACATGTGACTAGAACCGTAGCCATTCAGTTAACCGAGCTAACCAGCCTCGTCCAGGTACTGACACAAATCTGAACCTCCGAAACCTAGGAAGATGAAGAAAGACTTACCCAGAATTAAGATCGTCTGTTAAAAAAAATTGCAGTAAGCTCTTTTCTCGGATCTTGCAATTGTTACATTGATATTTTCTCACCGTTTGCAATTCTCTCACGATTACCCAGATTGTTATCAATGTGAGGTCCTTTTATAAATCACGATTCAATTGAGTACGTGTGCTGAGTGACAGGCTGATCAATATGGACAGCCCCGTAAACTTCATCCTTTCATTACTCACAGTTGTAAAAACCCTTACAACTTTCTTTGAGAAGAATGGTGAACTCCTCTCTCCTTCTTTCTGATTTCAAGGTTGAGCGTTTAAGCAACTTTTTGATTACCATTGTGTTCAGCCATCAAATTTTGTGTTTGTTAATGGTGAGTTTCAGATATTGATTTGGTGACAGAGCCCAAGCATATCATGAATTAATTCTTATCTGTCTGAAATTCTTGCAGACAACGATTCTGATATTTGGAGGTTCCAGTTAAGAAAAATATCAAAAACTCCCAAAGAGTAAGAATTGATCTCTATGATTTGCTATGGAAGAGTTGACATTGTTCTTTGAATTGATTTCTGGGTTGTTCTTAGTTTTGTTTATGTTTCTTCTTGGTGTTGGTCCACTGTAATTGAAGAAACAACTTGATTATGTTCTTCACACTGCAGTGGCACTTGAATCTTCTTATGGCTGAGTAAAAATCACACCTTTAAGCTAAGGAAGAGAAAGGACTGAAAACAGGTGCTTTGTGTTATAATCAGAGTGTTGGTTTGAAATCCCGGGACGTTTTGGCTACAATCATACACTACTATTGTGATCAGAGTTTTTTTTTTGATAAAAATTGTGATCAGAGTTTTTATAACTAAAATGAAAAATTAGCTTTTTATTCACATAAGCTTCGACGATTCAATAGACCTCATTGTGGCGAAGGAACGGCCGGTGCACGGCTTCAAAGGTTCGATGCATCTTCCGACTAAAAAAGCCGTCGTCTTCAACTCCATAAGCAAGACGAGGCATGGGTGGAGAACAATGATGTCGTAGTCAACGTTTACGAAGACGAATCCTCGGAGATAAGACTCTGTTAGGTTCCTCAGGCTATCGCTAATGTGAGCACCGTAACATTTCTGTCATTATGTTTAACGGCAGCGAGAAATCATTAACATCCGTTATGTGGCGTTTTAAATAGCCGGACCTTCTTGACAAAGATCATGCGGAAGATAATTAACATCACATACAAAAAAAATCAAACATTTCTGCTTATTCACATTAAATTTATTATATCTTCTTTCGTAATATGCAATTCGAAAATTGAATACAAAATATTAACTGGGTAGATGTCAATGATCGAAATGATCAAACAAAAGTTTCGAAAACGTGTGGCCTCGCATGTACCAACACATCAGGATGAGAATTATGAACCAACAACCTGAATAAAATAATGAAGAATAACCACAAAAATTATTTTTATAACTTTTAAAGAAATATTACCGTTTTTGACCCTAAATTCAAACTCTATTGAAGAAGAAGAGAAACTGATATGTGGTTTAGGAGAAGGGGACAAAGATGATAAAAATGAAGAGTGATCGAGGTAATCTTATTCTTCTTCGTTGATTGAATATAAAAACTCTGCATTGTCTTTATAAGATTTTCGTATTAATTTTTCTTTTGGTAAAATGTTAAGATAATCTTCTTATTAATTCTTAGGGTTTCAGGAACCAGAGATGACAGAAGCTCAAAAACTTTAATCAATTTAAGTGACACGAGCGTTATATTTTGTGAAGTTAACTCACAAATCACAATTTTCTAACAAAAAATACTTACTATCAGAATTGAGATAAAAAAATATTGAAAATATATAACAATACTAAACTTTTCCCCAAAGCAGAAGCAACAAGGAAACAAAAGAGTAAAAAAAAGTTGCGCTATTGCTTTCCCTCATTTCCTTGCTCTCCTGTGAAAACGTAGAAATACTTTTCGAATGTGTTTTTTGTTAGTCTCCGTAAAATGCATGTTTCAGTTCAAAAACATGCATAGTGTAAACGTCAGATATTGGCATTTGCTGTTTTAAATCAATACGGTATATAAGCAGTAAAAATGTTTTCTTAAAAATGGTATAGATCATTTTTCCCACGTCAAAAGACTGTTCTGTCCAATTTGGAATATACTTTCAACAATTTGCAATATAACAAAAGGGTATATACCATTTCTGTTTTTTTTAAAATTATACCATTTTTATTTCAGAAGTGAGTTTTATTTAATTTGCACTCAGTAGTATTAAATATATGAAATTGATTCAGTTTACCGACTTAGCAAGGTTGTATTTTCTCATTTTTTTGGATTATGACACTGTTTTTACTTTTGCCTTATATACCAACAAAATAGTTTTGTTAAGTTGCAAAGAAAATTTGATTGAAAATTTATACTATTCGAGCCATCATCATTAAACAATTTAATTGAGTTTTCACATTTTAATATTGAGACAAAAAAAAGTTTTAACATTCTCAATAACCTTTTGCACCAAAGTTATATGTTTAAAAATAAGGTCCTTTGAACTATAAAATACTATAGTGAGTTAGTAACACTTCTTTCACGATTATCATCATACTGAGAGATACGTTTAGAAGAGGAAGTACAGTAGAACCTCTATAAATTAATAATGTTGGGACTTTAAATTTTTATTAATTTATAGAAATATTCATTTACAAAAGTTTTCCTTTTTGGATTTTTTTTCTATTTTTCTATTTTATTAATAAAATAAGAAAAAAATTTATTTTTACCGTATATAAATTATTTAAATTTTATAAATTTAACATTCATATTATTTTATTATCTTATTTGGTGTATATTTTATGTTTCATCGAATTGTTATGTGATTTTTGATATATTTTTACTAAATATTATCAAAATATCTTAAAATATTAAGAAAACTAGAAGTATTTTCATTGTGAATATAAAACCAACAATATAATGTTTAGTTTGTACTTATATAAAATATATAGAAATAGATTAGCAATTTATGATTTTAATGGGACTATATATTTACATGAGAGTTTTAAAAATATTATTATCTTATTATTTTATCGATATTTTACATTGGCCCAAGTTGGGACCGACGAAATTTATTAATTTATAGAGATTATTAATTTATCGAGTATTAATTTATAGAGGTTCTACTGTAAAATATGATGATTGCATATGTTTAAAACACAATAAATTCCACCACAATTCACAACTTTTAGGTTTTCAATAACGATGACAAAGACACAAATGCAAAATCAGGTTAAGTTCTTAAAATTCATGTGTTTGATGGTCATATAGCCAAACAATAATATTTAATATCAACAGAATAACACGAAGTTATGATTAAACTTAGAGGAATAATTAACTGCACACTAATATTTATATGTCATACTGTACTAAAAAGATAATTTTCAAATAATAAAATACATCTATTGTTAAAAATTAATTTATATTAATGAACAACCTCTAAAATAAAAAGGTTAAGACATTCTAAATAAAATAAAGAAACATAGCAAAATGATAAAATAAAAGCAATATAACAAAATATATTTTCATAATTATAATTCATGTTATGTTATATATTATTAATTTTTTAAACTTAATTCAATATTGCAATATCAAACATATTCAAAATGGTTTCAGTCTTAAAACCGGCATTCCACAATTGATTTCAAATTGATGACATAAACTTAGCATGATATTTTTTTTTTTTGGCGACACTTAGCATGATATTTATAAGTGTGTTATTGGAAAGAAGAAATTTCATATACATTTATTTATAACAATTTTGATTTTTTATTCAAACCTGTATACAAACAAAATAATTCCAAAATAACTATATTACAGGCTACTATTATAATTCAAAATGAGTTTAAAAATCAAATAATTCTACAATATCTGACACTACAAGAAAACATATTTTTTACTAGGGCAGTATTCGTTGTAAACTCGTCGTAAACGGGGTGTTACGCCGAATTAACGTCGAAAGACGTTTCGTTGTTAAACGTACGTCGTAACGGAGGTTTCGTCGTAAACGACTCGTTACGTTTACGACGAAATATATTCCTCGTAAAGCGGAGGGAAAGGATTCGTCGTAAACGACACGTAAGCTTTCGTCGTAAAGCACATGTAATTGTTTCGATGTAAAGCACACGTAAATACTTTCGTTGTAAATCACTCGTAAACTTTTCGATGTAAAACCCTCGTAAATATTTCGATGTTAATCACTCGTAATCATTCGATGTAAACTCCATGTAATGTTTACGAGGAGTTTACATCGTTTCTTATTATATTATTATTAATTAGTATATAATAAATTTTAATTTATATTTAATATTCAGAATTTAAAATAATTTAAATTTTAAAACGAAATATGAAATTGAAAAACATATTTTAAAAAGTCATACAATAATATTTAAATTCATATTACAAACAGAAAAATAAAAAAAACTACATATTCTCGAAGTAGTTGGTGGGGTTGCTCGGCTGTTGACGGGTTGGATCGGACTCTTGGGGATCTCGTGGTGGCATTCCAAGAGCGGCTCGTCTCTCACTCAACATTCTCTGCATAACCGGGTTTCCCACGGCCATCACGTCTAGCAGATCCTCAAGAGAGTCTAAACGAACCTGCTGGCTATCCATTCGAGCCTTCATCTGAGCAGTCTCTTCATCCCGTCTCGAAGTGTATGACGAAGTTGCCCTTGCAACTTCGTTAACAGAGCCTATACCGACTATCCGTCCCTTCTTTTTAGGAGCCACCTATAAAATCAAAACATATATTAATATAGTTAATTATGTTAAAATATTTAAAATAATGTAAACAAAAATTTTAAGTTGTACCTCTTCGAAGATTCTGTCGACCTCTTCGGTGGACAATGTGACTGGTAATCCATCGGGAGACTCCTGGGTTAGTTGCGTCTCCCGTTCTTCAATCCGACCAGCCACTGTTTGGAAGAGTTTCTCAGATGCAGGATCCACAAAAACTCTGTCGGATGTGGCGTGAGTCATCTTGAATAGGTCAGACAGAGAAGGTAAGACTCCCGTCTTCTCGAACTACAAAAAAAAAATTAAATTAAATATTATAAATTATATTAATTGAATATTTTAAAATATATATTTAAAACAAAACTTACAGCTTCTAGACGGACTCCTGCATGAGGTTTTTGTCCGGTTCTGTGAAGCATGGGCAAATGACCATCTTTATCCTTCGTCCTTCGAGAAGCCGAGCACGAATTGGCCTTTTTGATCGAAGAGGGGTGCTCCCAATAGGCGATGAGGCCATCCCACACATCCGTCGTGAGCTCAGTGGGCTTTCCCTCATACCCGTAGATCTCCCACTTGTCCTTCCAATCAGAGACTGTGTTGCAGAGGCGTATCTTTGCCTTTGCAACGAATTCCGCCTTCACCCTCTCGGTGATTCCCAAAGACCAATGCCACTTTTGCTGAAACATAAAAATTTTGAAAAAATTACAATTAATAATAAATATTAAAAATATATAAATATTTAAAAGTGAAAATTTAATTAAATTTAAAAATCTTACCGCAAAACATCTAAACCACGTGATCTTAACGTGATTTGGTGTCTTGCTTCAGTTCGGGTATGCCCCGTCGTATTAACCCTTAATCGTCGCCGAAACGCTCCGGCTAATACGGTTGTTAGCCCCAAACCTGAAAAAAAAAATTTAACCGTTAGAAAATAAAAATTAATTAAATTTTAATGTAATAAAATTAATAACTTACCAATAAGTTCCTCGGGGTCTATCGGGGTCTAGAACATCCAAACCCTCCCGTCCAGGCTTGGCAAGCAAATCCTCCACCGTATATCTCGCGAAGGGAGCATATGAAGGCACACGCAAATCCGTATGAACTGCACCTTCTGGGACAGGCTGAGGTGCAGCCGCTGGAGGAGGAGGTGGAGGCATCTGCGGTGGAAGAGGAGGACTCGAAAAAACTCTCTGAGAAGTCTGAGAGTCTGGAACTGCATCGGAAGACGATGGACCGGAAGAAGATGTACCGGAACCATCGCCAAACAACTGGGCATAAGTAGGTGCTGCTGGTTTCCTTCTAGGAGCCATCTAAAAAAAATTTAAATAAATTTAATCAATTATGACGACATAATTAAAAAATTATTCCGTTACCTAACTAATCACCTAAACTATAGTATTCCGTCATCTAACTAATCACCTAAACTAATTATCTAACTAATCACCTAAACTAACTTTAAAAAAAAAAAAAAAAAAGGAGGAAAGAGAGTGTACCTTAGAGGGAGAGGAGAGGAGTTAGGGAGGAATGAACGAGGAAGCCTCGTCTCGGCGTCTCAATATATAGAAAAGGATTCGTCGTAAACGCGACGTAATATTACGACGAAGTTACCAGGCCCGCGTTTTTTCATTTACGACGAAGTTACCAGGCCCGCGTTTTTCGGTTTACGACGAAATTACGTCGAAACGTCGGTTTACGACGAATTTACCAGGCCCTTGTTTACGACGAAGTTACCAGGCCCGCTTTTTTCCATTTACGACGAAGTTACCAGGCCCGCATTTTTCGATTTACGACGAAATTACGTCGAAACGTCGGTTTACGACGAATATACCAGGCCCTTGTTTACGACGAAGTTACCAGGCCCGCATTTTTCCATTTACGACGAAATTACGTGGAATAGATACATTTACGACGATTTTACAACGGTTAACCCTAAACACCGAGAATGAAATCCCTAAACCACAAAGTCACATATCATCTAACATCATATCTCTTCTCTACTACTTTGTGCTCTTTCTCCAACTTAAACTCTAAAACCCTAAAACTCCAAATAATTTTTTAAAAACTAAAGAAATACATATTATATAAACACAACATTTGTTACACATACATTAGGATGGTAAAAAAACAATATTTCTTTAAACATACGTTACAATAGAGAAATACAACATTTGTTACATATATTACATCACTCTAAATCGTTTTCGTTCTCATCAATATTACATCACTCTAAATCGTTTTCGTTCTCATCATTATCATTACAATCATCATCGTCGCTTCTCTCGAACTCTTCTTCACGTGCTTCATCTGTCGCATCTTCGGGAATATCTTCATATTGAAAGTTTTGCGGGTCGATCAAAGGATTTCATCAGTTGGTTGTTCTAGTACCTCAACTTCATTGATAGCGTCTTCTTCTTGCAAGGAGAGTTCTTCTCCAGCGACAATGCGTCCACGAGGTGTAATTTTGATAGCAGCTAACCAGTTTATCCCGGAAGTTCGAAGCCGAGGATAAGGAAGGAAGCTAACTTGCTCGGCTTGTGAAGCTAAAATGAAAGGCTCAAATTTGTTGTATCTTCTCCCAAAATTGACATCCACAACACCAAATTTGTTATACCGAATCCCTCGGTTCACAACAGGATCGAACCATTCACATTTGAAGAGGACGCATTTTAGCTTCAATAACCCCGGAAATTCCACTTCAATAATCTCCTGCAAGATCCCGTAAAAGTCCGTTTCACCTTTCACACATATTCCGTAGTTACTCGTTGCCCGATGTCTCCCATACTCGTATGTGTGAAAGGTAAATCCTCGTGTGAAATACATAGGTGATGTGGTGACCTTTGCAACTGGACCTTGAACCAATTCGTGAAACCATACGGGATAATAAGGATCGTCATAATCAACCTGCAAAAAGCAGTTATTCTTAATTAATATTGAAGTATCAAAACACTTACTTAATTAATCAATGTATGAGATATATTACGTACCTGTGATTTTAACCACTTGACAAAGTGCTTATCTTTACGTGTGTCCACATCAGTTGCAGATATTCCTGGTATTGCTTCTTCAACTTGAGATACAAACATGCTGCAAATTAAACAAATAATCAAGTCATACATAATTAACTTCAATTCATATAATTAACATTCACAAAAATATTTACCTTTCAAAGTAACGGGTCACTGCATCCTCGCAGTTGAGCAGAATATAAGTGTGGGCACTATGTTTATCCTCTTCACATGACCACCATACTTCTTTCGTTTTACCACCAAACCGTGCAATTTCGCAGAAAATGTCAGGAACACCATCAATTGGATATGATGTCGGTACTCCACCATCATCATATCTTCTAGGAACTCTTTTTCTCGTACGAACAGTTGGAGCAAAGTAGTATGATGTGAAGTTAGATGTTTCGGCTGTCAAACTCCCCGCAACTATTGAACCTTCCACCTTTGCAAGATTTCTTGCTTTCCCCTTCAAATGTTTCATCTGTCGCTCATACGGATACATCCATCCGTTGTGAACAGGTCCACGAAGCAATGCTTCATACGGTAGGTGGACAACTAGATGCTCCATGACGTCAAAAAATGAAGGAGGAAATATCTTCTCCAGGTTGCACAATATGATCGGAATGTTATGATGAAGTTGTTCGATGACTTCTTCCTTGAACGTACGTGTGCTAAGATCTCTGAAAAAAGCGCCGATGGCTGTATATTGCAAAAGTAATCAAATTAATAACATTTCATAACATATGTATATATATTATAAAATTATAATTACCTGCAAGTGCTTCATGGACATTTGCTGGAAGGAGCTCGGCAAAAGCAAATGGAAGTAGTCGTTGCATAAACACATGACAATCATGACTCTTCATTCCGGAGAACTTTTGACCTCGTTCAACACATCTTGACAGATTTGAAACATAACCATCAGGAAACTTAACTTCTGATGCAACCCAGTCAAACAAGGTTGTTTTGGCTTCTGATGACAACCGGAAGATGGGAACAGGAACGTTTCCATTGCTCTTGATATGTAACTCACTTCTTGAGCAAATATCAGGTAAGTCCATCCTTGACTTTTTGTTATCTTTTGTCTTCCCAGGGACGTTAAGTAATGTATTCATGATGTTCTCAAAAAAGTTCTTCTCAATATGCATGACATCCAGATTGTGGCGTAAGAGAAGATCCTTCCAATAGGGTAGCTCCCAAAATATACTCTTCTTATGCCAATTGTGAGACACACCATACCCATCAGGCATATTTCCAGGAACATGCCAATTTCCTCCAACTTTAACTGTTTCCTGAGCTCCGTAATAATCAATGTCTGCTTCGATCTGCTGGCCGGTGAGATATGGAGGAGGACCGTCTCTGACAATTTTTTTGTGCCGAAACAATGTCTTATTTCTTCTGTACGGATGGGCAAGTGGAAGAAAGCGACGATGACAATCAAACCAACAACTCTTCCTACCATTCTTCAGTTGAAAAGCATCCGTCGATCCAAGACAATATGGACAAGATAATCTTCCATGTGTTGTCCAGCCAGACAACATCCCATAAGCAGGGAAATCACTTATCGTCCACAGCAGAACTGCTCGCATCGTAAAATTGTTTTTCAAGGAACAATCGTACGTCCTCACCCCTTCTGACCACAATTGCTTTAGCTCTTCTATCAACGGTTGAAGAAAAACATCAAGAGACCGTTTTGGATGCTTCGGCCCAGGGATTAATATGGTCAAAAATAGAAATTCTTGTTCCATGCACATATCCGGCGGTAAATTGTACGGCGTAAGAATGACTGGCCACAAAGAATATTGTCTACCAGACATTTCAAATGGACTAAATCCATCGGTGCATAACCCAAGATAGACATTCCGAATATTTGTAGCAAAATCTGCGTGTACCTTGTTGAAATGTTTCCACGCTCTTGCGTCTGATGGATGTGCAACCTCACCATCTCTCTGGACATGTTCCGCATGCCACCTCATCGACGCAGCAGTCCTCTCAGATTGATATAATCTTTTCAATCTGTCTGTAATTGGTAGGTACCACATCCTTTGGTACGGTACCCTATTCCTCCCACGTCCTTGCGGTTTGAATCGTGGTTTTTTGCAGAATCGACACTCTTCTAACTTGTCATCTTCTTTCCAGTAGATCATGCAGTTGTCGATGCAAACATCAATCATCTCCGAAACTTGTCATCTTCTTTCCAGTAGATCATGCAGTTGTCGATGCAAACATCAATCATCTCCGAAGGCAACCCAAGACTATAAACCAATTTCTGAATCTCATAATAAGATTCAGCAGACACGTTGTCTTCTGGCAAATACTCTTTAAACAACTCCGCCCATGCATCCATGCAATTCTCAGGTAAATTATGATCCGTTTTAATATTCATCATCCTAGCTACTAGAGACAATTTAGAGAGACCTTCTCTACAACCAGTGTAGATTGGTTGATTTGCAGCATCTAGCATTTCATAAAACCTTTTTGCATCCAAATTAGGTTCTTCTACATTTCCAGTTCCATCAGCTATTGTTGTAGTTGTTTCTAAAAATGCATCACTAATCATATCTTGAACCCTATCATGATCTACCATCTGCTCATGATCTTGATGATAATTATATTCATTATGCAAATGATTCGGTTCTTCACTATGATGACCATCCTCAAAATTATTATTACTACTACTAGCTTCATTTCCCCCATAACCCTCTCCATGTTGATACCAAATGTAGTACTGTGGTGTAAATCCTCTGTTTACTAAATGCTTCCATACAGTTTCACTACGTACAAATTTTGAATTCTTGCATTTACGACAGGGGCAGAACATCTTATCGCTTTCCTGTGTGATCGCTGTACAGCCCGCCTGGTGCATGAATGTCTCTAGCCCGCTCAGAAATGCGTTCGTCACCCTCCCGTCGGAATCTTTGTGCAAATACATCCAACTCCGTAACTCGTAAATACTACCGCCACCGACCATTTTCTTTCTTAGATTTTTTTTTCAAATCTTTTTTTTTTGATTTTTTTCGGATTTTTTTTTTCCGTTTGTGTGTTGTGAGGAAGAGAGTTGTGGGAAATGACATATATATAGAGAAATTTTCGAGTTGGGTAGTTGAAATATAACTACGAATTTACAAGGAATATTTTACATTTGAATTTACATCGTTTTAACATAATATTTACAACGATTTTACGACGAAATTAGGTAAGTTAAAGCACATTGAATACATGTTTTCACCTAAATATAACGGTAACATGTTTCATTGTAATGTCGATGTAATGATTACGACGTATTTCTCATTCCACGTAAATTCGTCGTAAACTTACATGGATTTTACGACGAAAACAATTCGTCGTAAATTTACATGGCGTTTACGACGAAAGTTGGATTCCTCGTAACTGCGTTGTAAACACCATGTAAATTTACGACGAAATATTTTTGTCGTAAATGTTCGTTGTTATGGGCACATTTTCTTGTAGTGTGATATTTATACAACATACATTTGTAAAAATTTAAAAGCACTTATCCGCGCGTAGCGCGGAAAATGATCTAGTTGATTATAAAACTGAAATAACTGAACAATACATATCTTTATTAAATCATCGAATACTGGAAAAATATGATTAATTTGTATTTCCTTAACAATTTTTATCATTAATATGAAATCACATAGTCTTTTGCCTTCTTCACATCAATCTTTTTTTCTGCTCATTACACACAATAACAAAAACCACAAAGATATAAATAAATGTTAGAAAAAATCTATATACTGAATAAATATAAAAATAACTATATACAATTTAGGATTATTGCCAAAACTTACTCGGTCCACATTCCGCAGCACATCTAGGCCAACATCCGAGTCTATCATGTATTGGACCCGTTACACAAATGTTATAACAAATCTTGAAACAATCTCCCCAACGTCTATTGATGACTTCTGACTCAACTAAAAGATTTCTGAATATCAACACCATCACCATAAATACAACTATTCTTTTCATCTCCATTGTTTTTAGAATACAAAGATTTGTTTTCTCAAAAAGAGAAGTGAACAAATATATATTTATAATGAACGTAACATTTAGTCATACGTTACATCCGAATCTATTTGGTCAATGGTTTTAATGGTCATAATCTTTAGTCAAACCTTTTTTTGTCATCAATACACATGGTCAATAGACTATGCAATCCATCTTTAATCAAATCTTATATTATACTATAAAATATTATTAATAATTAATTAAAACACTAGAACTTTATTAAGATAATTATATAAACAACATTATGCAATTAGATATGTTTCCAAAAACTCAATAATTAAATTTTAGTCTAAATAATATAAAACATTGAATCTTACTTCTTAATAAAATTTTAATAATTTTCTTTCAAATTATTTTAAAAATCTCTCTTATTAAAATATAAGCATTTTAATGAATCTAACATTTAGTCATATGTCATATTATATAACCTCTTTTATTAAAACAGAAACATTATTATTAAAACAGAAAAAAAATAATGGATCTAACATTAGTAATATGTTATATTATATAAAATGGCACTGATAATTAATTAAAATAGTTGATCCACTAAGATAATTAAGGAAACAAAATTATAGTACTAGATATGTTTCCAAACGACTCAATAATTAAATTTGAGTCTAGACAATATAAAACCTCATTTTATCTTTATTATTATATAAAACCTAATAAAGTTAAACACACATAATTTTAATTTGCTTACACTTAAACAAAGTTATGGTTGGTTGGAGCGGTAAAAGTTGTATTAGCTTTATTTTATCTACATTTATTTCTAAATTATCAAACATGTTTCTATATTAGTTTTTAAATTACAGCTCGAAAATAATCAAATCTATAAAAATCTCATTTCTAAAAAAATTTAAATAGTTTTTCTATCATTTAAATCTGTACTATTAAAGTAGGATCCTATTGTTATTTTAACCTTAACATGTAATTTTTTTTACTAACATTGCATGTTTTATTAAAGGCAATTAAGTAATATTAATAACATATATATATTGGATCATTTTTTTCGGATCCAGCTCACTGTCCATTTCAGATCCCTCTTAGGCCATTTGGCCGGTTAAGAAATCATATCCAATTCTCATTTTTTTTTCCTTTGGGCTTTTAAGTCCAAGTTCAAATAATTTGTTTCCAACCATTCTTAATTTTTTTCCTTTTCTTAATATAATTTAAACATTCATAAAAATTGAATTTTTTCATTGAAAAGTATAAATCTTTTTTAAAAGTATATAATTTTTTATTAAAAATATTAACCACATACTAAAATCAATTTATCAGAGTTATACTAACTTAATTCATTAAAGAAATAAATTTTAATTTTTTAAACATAAATAGTCATTTAAAATGAAACACGATAAAGAAAGATAAAAAAATTAAGCCTTTTATAAAATAAAACACAAATATATGAAATATTACATTTACTAAATATTTGTCAATTGAGAAAAAAGAAACTAAACTCGCGCTTTGAAAGCGCGGATCAAAATCTAGTTTTTATTAAAAACGTTTTAAGAAGTTATATTTTTATTAAAAACGTTTTTCAAAGTTTTACTTAAATTTTTTACATACGCTGTGAAAACTTTAAAATTAAAAAAAAAGTTTATTTTTTTTAATTAAAATTTTTAATAAAATGGAAAAAAAAAACGTTTTTGAAAAAAAGTTTAATAAAAAGAAGGAAGTTAGAATATGACAAATATTTATAGAATATTTTCTTAACTGAAACTTCCATATATAACCTAATATAATCAAATGATAACTGAACCAACCAAATATCAGTACAAAAAATAACATATCTGATTAAAAAAACAAGATAATGTTAGTTAAAATAATGACATAAATCAATTACTATGATTTAATTACTTTGTAAATATTATTACACGTACATGAGCATCAGAAAATAACATAGTATTTTATATTTTGAAGGAAACAATAAAATGTTGCATTGTTCCGACTAAGGGTGGGCACCGATATTCGTTTGGGTTTCGGTACGGGTGTATTCAGGGTCTAACTGGTGACCATTAAAGAAACATTAGGAATGAGTAGGAAAAAAATGCAGAGGAATAAAATTATAGGAATGGAAAGGAAAATTATTCTTCATCAATTTTAGGGAGGAACAAATTTGTTCTATATTCCTCTAAAATAAAAGGAATGAGAAGGAATGAAAAAGAAAAATCATTCCTTATAAATGGTAAAATAGAAAAGGAATAACAAAAAATACATTATTCCTTTTCATTCTTCGGTCACCAGTTAGATCCTCAGTTTTGGATTTTCGGGAATAAAGATTGAAGTTTCGTTCGGATACTTATAAATTTCGGTTTAAATTCGGATATCCATTTAAATTATCTAAAAAAAAATTTACCTTAAAATCTTTAAAGTTCAAAAATAATAGTATTTAACATGTAAATTTGAAAAATGTATACTAAATAACTAAAATAAAACATAAAATTGGTTCGGTTTATATATTTGGGTGGAAAATCAGTAGGTATTTAAGGTATTCTAGTGTTTTGAGTATTTTTGGATATTTTCAGATATTTACTTTTAACTATTTTTCAAAATATTTAGACAATTCCGAACATTTTTGAGTATTTTAAATATTTTTTATATTAAATTTTAAAATTGTCAATATATATAAGAATATCAATATTTTTCGTCAGTTCTGTATTTTAATTTTGAAATTCGAATTCTTTTATTTAATGATATTTTTTTTATTAAAAGCAATTTACATGTGAAATTAAATGAAAACAAATCGGAAAAATAGCCATTAATTGTCCTATTTGAGCCGAAGCTCTCAATCGAATATTTGTATTTTGACATAAAAGTTAAAATCTTTATTAGTTTATTTTATTGAATAAGATATCAATCATGATAGTGTTAATACAAAAAGAAAAATAGCAATCGTGATAAACCAAAAAAAAAGGTAGAATTATGAAAGAGGGGGTTTAGAGGATTTTGGTTTACAGCAACACGTTAATCCTTTACAGTAGCTTCCAGGAAACCCTAAGTTAGCGCAGAGTGTTTTGCAGTCTGGTACAGCTACAGGTGAACATACACCCGGGCACTTTGGATCATATATCTCTGCTCTAGCTTCTGATCCTGTAAATAAAATGCATGTTTTATAACCAAAAAAAATCATGAGCCATTCATAACTTTAATTCCTGATAATCATAAGCATTAATCTTATTTTACGTTTCATCAAAAAAAAAAATCTTATTTTCGTAGACTGACCTGTTGTAAATAGCATAACAATGATAGAAACCGCCATGATAACGTATGGAGATCTCCGACTATTCATTACTTGTGTTTTTAAAATTCTTTCTATGATATGGGTAAGATCTCTTGTGAATCGTTTTTTACTTGGGTGTTTTTTGAAGTAGTTCTAGTGTTTTGAACCTCCTAATATAGTCATATTTTGATATATGAGTCGTCATTATCTCCAATAAATGAGTCAAATTTTGTTAAATGAGTCAAATTCTGCTAAATGACTTCGAATACGGTAACTTTGACTATTTCTTACCATGCATGAATCGGATGCACCTCATTTTTGTCATGTAACGTATTATCAAGGCAAGAGTATCAATCATAACTCATATGATTTATTCAATCACAATAATCACTCCCTCATATATTCTCCTTATTGGTGTATGCATGATCTTCTCATTTATTATTTGATTCATACAGCGCTGTGTAACTCTCAATATATTAATTTGATTCAGCCCTATGTTTTGATCGAGTATTTGTTTTTATATATAAAAGTTGAAATACTTCATAGAGTTTATTTTATTATATAAGATAGCAATCTGATTAACAAAAAAAATACAATTATGGATGAGGGCTAGCTAGCTACTTGAGGGGTTAGAGAATTTTGGTTTGCAGCAACACGTTAATCCTTTACAGTAGCCTGCATGAAACCCTAAGCCAGTGCACAGTGTTTTGCAGTCTGGTACAATTCCAGGTGAACATACACCCGGACACTTGGGATCGTATATCTCTGATCTTTCTTCTGATCCTGTATTATTATATTATTATATTATGTTTATAACCCAAAAACAAGCACATAGTAAAACCATAAACCAAAGCTATTAATATAGTTTAATTTTATACTGTACTTTAGAATTATATTTAAATAATAACATGACAAGAACGGTCTTGTTGTTTCATGTGTGTGTGGAGAGAGAAGGAACATTCGTAATATTTTTCCAAAATTCATCTTTAATTGTGAATAAAGGTAGGTCGGTTCCTGATAATTATAAGCACTAATCTTATTTTACGCAGTTGACTGACCTGTGATCAAAAAAATAACAATGATAGAAACCACAATGATAGCGTATCGAATTCTCCGACTATCCATTACTTATGTTTTTTTAAAGCTCCTTGTTATGGTAAGGTCCCTCGCGAATCGATTTTATCTGGAGTAGTATTAGAGATTTGAAGCTCCTTATATAGTCAAATTTTGATAACGAAGTCCTGTTAATTCGCAGGAAGTTAGATTAACTGTAAAGTAGATGCATTTGCTGAAAACATTAATTAGTATATGATTTTTCCTTTTGGCTATAAACAAATTAGTATACACTATAACTGACTATTTTTAAAATCTAACGCTGTCCTATGCTCCCTTGCCTTTTGTCATCTAGCTTGTCTCCGAGCCTTTTAGCTTTTAAGTTAGAGCACCTCCATTAGTAGGTCTGGGCATTCGGGGTCCCAATCGGGTTTCGGTTTTATCCAATCGGGTCTTGGTTTTTCGGGTTTATCAAAATCAGCCCCATTCGGATTATATAAAAATTCGGTTCGGGATCGGTTCGGGTTTTATCGGGTTCGGATCGGGGTTAGTAAATCTTCAAAGAACCGGTACAACCTGATGTACTTTCGGGTTTTGGGTTCCAACCGGTTCTTCGGTTTTAAAGTACTTGATTTATACCTATTTTGTAACCAAAACATAAGTAAAATCGGTTCTTCTGGTTTAAAGTACTTGATTTGTACCTATTTTGTAACCAAAACATAAGTAAAATCGATTCAGAAATAAGAAAAAAACATCAAACATGATCATTCAAAGTCAAACGAAAGGTATACGTTGTTATTGATAGAAAGAAAACCAATAAATGAAATCATAAAACGAAAAATTAAGTTATCATGAAATGAAAAAATTATTCAATGAAAATAAAACCAAAATCTAAAAATTTCAAGCCTCAACCGCCACTTTCAACCATCAACCTTCATGTAGTAGATAGTTATTGTAGATGTTTAATAATATCTTAGTGTATTTTGGCTACATATCAGGAATTGAGATCATGTTTGGTACAAGTTATTTTTTGGCATTTTGAATGTTTCGGGTTCTATCGGATATCCATTTAATTTCGGGTTCGGTTCGGATAATACCCATAACCCGAAATACCATAAAACAAAATCCATTCGGTATTTATGTCGGGTTCAGATCGGTTCGGATTCATTTTCATCGGATCGGGTTCGGTTCGGATTTCGGATTCGGTTTATTTTGCCAGCCCTATCCATTAGTGTACCTCCATTAGTGTGCTTTTGAGAATATCTCAACAATTAACAAAAATAGAAAAGAAAAGAAAATAAGAAAGAAAAAAGTTAAAAGTTCTCTACAAAGGCACTTTTACATACGGTTCTCATATTTATTTGACGGGTGGATGGTTGTAAGTGGTTTAAATTATTTGAAAGCATTGAATTTTAATTGTACAATTTTGCTTAATTAAAGTATTATTGAAAATAGAGTGTAGTTGGAGTATTTCTTATTTCAAAATTCATCAGCCAATTTAAAGTCACATGGTCTCAATTTGTTCATGTTAGATCATTAACGCTAAGATTTCAAAGATACAATAAAATAATTAAAAAGAAGACAATTGATTTTAAGATAATATTTTAGTTAATATAAAAACTAAAAACTGGCTTATATTTTGATATTATCTATTTAGATTTATTTTCATATTTTAAAAAAATAAATATATAAATAAATATTTGTAATTTGCTTTTTAAACAAGAAAATAATTTGGTTTAACTAATTTATAATTTTATTTTATCTAAGTTTAGTTACTACCATTTAAATTTCATTTTCTGAGAATAATTTTTATTTGATTTTATATAGGATCATATATAAATTAGATAAAAATTATTTAGTATAAAAAAATAATTTAATATCAACCTTTTGACCAAGATCACTGTCCAAATAAAACATTTAAAATTACTTATGGAAACATATATGTTACTTATTAATAATCACAAATATGACAGATCCATTAAATGTATAATATATATGCCCAAATATAAATTTATAGAATTTACATACCATAAATCAGAGAAAAATGAAAATGAGGTTATATATCTATCATATGTCAAATTTTAAGTTATTATTAAAAATATTGAAAATCAATAATATTTTCTATCAAACAGTAAAAATTGCTAAATATGCATATAAATCAATATAATACATATTTAAAAGCACCTTTGTAAATTTTTTAAAGATGTTATATATTGAGTAACAATTTTCTAAATATGCATATAAGTCAAGTTTAAGAAGATTATTTACATATTTTAAAAGAAATTCTTAAATATACATACAAATTACATGCAAAAATTTATTTACATAGATATGAAGGCATTTCTGAATTCAGAAAAATAACAATTATAATTTAGGAAGATAGCGTCCACGAAGGTCTTCCTAAGTTTCCTTAAGAAAAATTATTTTCTAAAAAATATGTTGAAAAACAAAAAAGATTTGAAAACTTTTTTTGAAAAAAATCGAAAAAAATATTTTTTGTTTTATTTTTCACATTTTAAATATTTCTTTATTTTATATATTAATAAAATAATTAATTAAAATTATAAAAGAGGACATAAATATCATTTTAAAGAAAAAACATTTAATAAAATTTATTTGGTCACTTTGACATTTAGAGGCTATTTAGAGAATAAATGTGACAAAAAAAAAAGATTTTTGTGACAAAAAAAAAGCTAATTAGGAGATTTACCTAATATATATATGTATTCCAACTTTTCATGTTCATACCTTCATATGATACAAGAACTTCTAAGCTTGATTTCGATCTTTATTTTCATTAGTTTAATTTCCAGTGAGATTGAAATTCGTATATTCTAACAACGAGTTGCAGCATCTTTTAGCAACATCAATAATGTCAACCACTAAATTTTCATCTCTTATATTTTCTTTGGTGATGGTAACTGCCCTCTTTCTTATGCCTATAATTTCAGGTAATCATTTATTTATTTACAATTAGATCATTTCAAGCACAATATATAACTCGTTGGAAAACTGAAGCTAGGATTTTGTTACAATTAAATTATTTGAAATGAAAAACAAATATGTTTAGATGTTTTAGTTTCAACAAAGATGTAAAAAGAAAATTGATTATACAATAGCTAAAATCATGTAAATGTGTGATGGTTATGAACAAAACAGGGCAAATGGTGCCATGTCTACCCGGGGCATGTACAAACTCATCAGCATGCAATTCAGCTTGCAAATCTAAAGGATACAGAGGAGGGGTTTGTGTAAAGATGGATGTTGGCGCAAAGAGCGGTGCTTGTTGCTGCAAACGTAATTTTGAATCTCAAGATTCTTCCGTGTCTTATGATGCTAATGTCCTCATTCCTAACTAATTCATTATTTTATAGATATGTAATTTTTATTATATGAATAAAAAACATATAATCAAATATATATGCTTGAACATGGATTTTATATTCCCGTTGAACAAAGGGATCATGTTAGATGACATACATTACTTGAGATTCGAGATCCAAGCTCTATTGATACTTACAGCGCCATTTAAAAGATCTGCGGGTGGTCTTTTCGTACTAAAGGCCCAACAATAATCTTTGTCAAAAGCCCAATAAACCCTTATAAAAGACGATGAACAAACAAGCAAAACCAGAAAACGAAATCGAAAAAATTAAAACTTGGTGAATAGAATCGATCGTTAAAATCCTAAGAATGGATCCAAAATCGGCCGAGTTTACAGCGGATAATCCGCTTCACATCTTAGGATTCGTGTTCGAAGAGCTATCCGCCACCCGAGTCTCCGGCCGCCTCGCCGTAACTGACAAATGCTGCCAACCGTTCAAAGTCTTGCATGGCGGCGTATCCGCTCTGATCGCGGAAGGACTCGCCAGTTTAGGCGCCGGAATCGCATCTGGCTATAAACGTGTAGCCGGTGTACATCTGTCCATCCACCATATCCGACCTGCTGCCCTCGGTGAATCCGTCTTCGCCGAATCTTTTCCGGTCTCCGTCGGCAAAAATATACAGGTAATCTACATATATATATACGTATACTTGTTCGGTCGTATATAAAATATCATTGTTTAATTAGATGTGTTTTTTTGGTCAACGACATATAGATATGTTAGTCTAATTTAATAACAGAAACTTGGTCAAGGATATACACTATTAAATTTATACAAGTATAAAAAATAAATTCACGATTAAACATACGATATTTTTTTCCGGGTTTTGATTGGTAAAAAGGTGACAAGTTAGTAGTTATTCATCGACTCTATGTTTTTAATCAGTTGATTATTAAAATTTGAAATATGTTTTTGATGAAACAATGAAATGGAAAGAAAACTAGTTATGTTAATTTTTTGTGAGTCATTTCGTGTTATATAACGAAATGAAATGACTAGTGAGTTGTTCGTGGGACACTTTGATGTTTTGTTAACATGCATTTGACTAAACGTACGAAACTCTTTATTTTAAGATATTTTATTGGTTAAAAAAAAAGATATTTTATTCCAAATTTACGAATAAATGTTAGGTATGGGAGGTTCGGCTATGGAAAACCAAGGAAACGGAGAAGAGGAAAATGATATCAACATCCCGTGTTACTCTCTTGAGTGGTTTACCTGTACCGGACCACGCTAAAGATTCTTTGGACCAGCTCAAGAAGTTTGTATCCAAGTTGTAATTTTCATTTTGTATCTCTCTGACTCTCACAGCCTTGTTTGCTGGGAATAGAGAACGTTTTACTAGTTTGGTGGTTGTATTGTATTGTCCAAACGATTACATAAATTCCCCCCAAGTCTTTATTTAATCTTTGGTCTAATTTGCAGATCATTTCATTAAAAAAAATATATTAAGAGAATATCTTGTTAGAATGTCCAAATGGTACTAAGTATGATTATAAAATCAGACGTGATATGTTATATGATGATAGAGAGAATCTTTCAATCCATATCTATGTGGTTAAAACATCATGCCATTGTGTCAATCCCAACGTCGATGCCGTGTCGTTCTTTTCCTCGCACACTAGATCATGCCATAGAATGTAGTGGCATGCTTAGCCCCTTTACAGAGTAGTATAAAAAAGCGGCAAAAGTGAAAATGAATCTATGCGCCCATCAGGTGTTCGACAGAATGCTTCTGTGTGGAGATATGGCGACGAGGTTGAGGTTTGCTGTTTCTTCTTCTTCTCCGGTATTAATGGCGGAGTTACCTGACTTGAAGAAAAGAAACAAGAGGAGATCTGTGAGGATGATCAAATGCAGAGCTGACGGTGGACGCGTGACCGTCGGCGACGACGTGTTCTCGGTTACGACTTCTTCTAAGTATGAAGTGGACTATCTGGGTCAAAGCACCAAGGGAGATTTGAATCTCAAGCTTGACCCTCTCCACTCATTTGGTATACATCCTCCTTCCCATTGTTGCTAGTTTTCAAAACTGAACTGGAGTTTTAGAGAACTTTGGAATTTAATGTATTGGTGTCTGGTTAAGGAATTTGATACTTAGATGCTAAAGGTCGAACCTTGTTGTTGTTGTGGGTGTTGTTTTGTTTATTGAGGTGAATAAGAGCTAAAGCTCGAACCTTTTCGATGTGGGTGTCCCGTGGACTTGTCTCGATATAGGAGCAAATGCAAAAGCTTACATTTTATATTTCCTTTTTTTTTTCTTGATGTAGTGTCATTATAGCTTTGTATTATCCATGTAGGAAATGGGCAGGCTACGTTGGAGGGTCCAATTGAGGAGGTAGCGAGGACAGAGGCTCAAGCTGCTGAAAATTTGATTAGAGAGTTGGGTATCGAAGTTCGTTTTCTAATCCTTGTAATTTGTGTCTTACATATTCTCTGAATTTAGAGTTTGAGGATAGCTTTGTATGGTTTTTATAAGGACTTTGTGATGATCATTCACTGGTCTCACACATTCATGCCTGATATTGCAGGGTCCTTTCTCTGCGCAACACTCTCCTCGTGGTATATTTTGTAGTCGTACACTGAATCTACGGTCTATTAGTGTAATCGGATATGATATGGATTACACTTTGATGCATTACAATGTCATGGTGAGTTCTTCTTTTCCCATACTTAAGTAGGAAAGATGTATACAGAAGATACAGAAGTGACGCAAATTTATTGCCTTGTTCAGGCTTGGGAAGGAAGGGCTTATGACTATTGCATGGAAAATCTAAAGAGCATGGGTTTCCCTGTTGATGGACTTTCTTTTGATCCAGAACTGGTAATATGTTTATTCTTGTGATGGTTGAAGGGTTCCACATTGTAGTATCCTCCCTAAAGTTTTTTTGTAGTGCTAAGCCTAAAATACTTTGTCTCTTATTATAGGTTATAAGGGGTCTCATGATCGACAAAGAGAAAGGTAATTTAATCAAGGCTGATAGATTTGGATATGTGCAGAGAGCCATGCACGGTACAAACATGTTATCAAAAAAAGCTGTCAGGTATGATAAACTTTTCAACACCATTCAGTTGCGTAGTCTTTGTTCTTTAGGAAGTCTTATTCTCTTATTCGATTTATATGGGTGAAAGTGAGATCTACGGAAGAGAGTTAGTTGATCTTCGGAACCAGAGCCGTTGGGAGTTTCTCAACACATTCTTTTCTGTTTCAGAGGCTGTGGCTTATGCGCAGGTACGTTCATTTATTACGAGAACTAGTTGCTGAATATTGTTTGTTTATGTTGGGGACAATCAACCATTTTCAGATGGTTGATAGATTGGATGGTGGATTTATTTCAGCAGATCTTGGCACTCTTGATTACAAAGGACTGTACAAGGTTATTTGCTTCACAGGACCTAAATTTCATTGAATTGAAAGCTTTGCATATTATTTACCTGTAATCAATGTTTTCAGGCTGTTGCAAAGGCTCTCTTCAGAGCACATGTTGAAGGACAACTTAAGGTTTATAGTTTGTCCATTCTGCAATCAATCTCTTACAAATCAGGTTTCCCAGGTCACTAATTAATGATAATTATATTTGCAGAGTGAGATAATGTCGAAGCCGGAACTATTTGTGGAGCCAGACCCAGAATTACCTTTAGCTCTTTTGGATCAAAAGGAGGTAATGTTTCTGTCTTCCCAGAGAAAGTGTCTAATTATGATAGGTTCATTTGTTAATATCCGTACTGTTCGCTCACAGGCTGGTAAAAAGCTCTTGCTTATCACAAACTCAGATTATCACTACACAGACAAAATGATGAAGCATTCATTTAATAAATTTCTTCCCAATGACATGGACTGGCGAAATCTTTTTGACATGGTGAGCAAACGTAAATTCGTTTCTGCATTTTAACTGTAAAGCAGTCGTTTTAACAGAGAGTAGTTTTAAACTTATGTTTCATCGTCTAAGCAACTAAAAATCATGTATCCACATAGGTGATAGTTTCTGCGAGGAAACCAGAGTTCTTCCAGATGTCACACCCTTTGTACGAGGTTGTGACTGGAGAAGGTTTGATGCGTCCATGCTTTAAGGCTGAAACAGGTGATTTCTCATTGTTTGATAATACTTCTGTGGAGAAAGCTATTTTTTCCTTTTATCTCAATGTTTGTCTCGCACAGGAGGTTTATACTCAGGAGGAAGTGCTCAGATGGTAGAGAGTTCTCTCAATGTTCATGGAGATGAGATTTTGTACGTTGGTGACCACATCTACACTGATGTCAGCGTCTCCAAAGTCCATCTCAGGTGGCGAACTGCACTGATTTGCCGTGAACTGGAAGAAGAGGTTTGGATAAATTTTGTTCTGAACTATAATCAATAAATAACAGAACTTGGAGGGATTTGTCAGTTGGTTTGGTTTTGTTTCTTTGCAGTATATGGCTCTAATTTGTAGTCGTGGTCACCGAGAAGAGCTGATTGAGCTTATAAATCAAAAAGAAGTTGTTGGGGATCTCTTTAACCAGCTTCGACTTGCTCTTCAAAGACGAAGCAAAGGACGTCCTGCTCAGGTTTGCTCACTCCTTACAAGATCTAGAGTCCTGTTCTCTTCCTCTGTTGAACACAATGGCTAGTATGATCAGATAAGAGAAGATAGATTTGTGATGGATATTGCTCATAAAGGTGTTGGTTTCTCTTTTCTTTCTAGACACTCGCTGCTACCAACTTGGATGACCAAGAACTGACAGAAACCATGCAGAAGCTTCTCATTGTAATGCAAAGACTAGATGACAAGATTGGTCTAATGCTCGAATCAGACGGCGAGCTCTTCAACAAAAGGTTTGGAAAAAGTTAAAAAGACAAACTACTCTTTAGTTAAATGACTAGGGAATCACAGAAACGAATGTCTGACCCCCAATATTCTTGAGTTGTTTACCAGATGGGGCTTCCTTTCGCGTGCGGGGTTGTGGGACAAAAGCCACTTGATGAGACAAATCGAAAAGTATGGATACCTCTTCTCTGCATTGCTGAACAACTTGTAATCTCTCACATTTGAATCACGCTTACTTCCCTCAAAATTGGTTTCAGGTATGCTGATATATACACATCAAGAGTCTCCAACTTCCTCAACTACACACCCTTCATGTATTTCCGCTCACAAGAGCAGGCAAATAACTCAAAAACAGATTGTCAAGAGTACAGTACAAATCAAATTTGAGGCATATTTTAATTAAACTCATTCATGTTGTGTGTCTCCACTGCAGTCACTGGCTCATGATTCTCCCCTTCCTGATGTGGCTAAGGAAAACTAGCAGTTGTCTGTGCCCAAACTTGAGGAGGCAGATTTGTATGTGTTTATCTTTTTGTAATGAAAAACTGTCGATAGAAGTGTAATATTTTATGTATAAAATTTGTATTTCCTATTCTCTGAACTAAAGTTGATGCTGGTCACAAAAAAAAAAAAAAAAGTTGATGCTGGTCTTGGTTGGTATAAATATGCCATCGTTTTGATTTATCTTTTGTGTTTCTGCTTCACACTCTTGATTGTGCAAAACAGCAAAAGACTAATTGTATAAAACTTTTTGAATTCGTGGTTATTGGTGAAGAAGATGAAAGTTATATAAAAAAGACGATGTTAACAGATTGAATTGAAGCACCCAAAACGCAGCGTTTTACCACTTTCGGTTTTATATTAATTAATTAGTTGAAAGTTTTTGCCGTCTCTCCTCTCTGTCTCTCCGAGTGGCTTGGATTCGTTTCTCGAAGCAAAGTCTCCGACTTTCAGACCGTACGTGGTCTCTCTGTCTCTCTCCGCCGTTATCAAAGATACCCTTTTTCGATTCTCCCTCTCTTACCAAACTCCAACACTTTGGTCTGTTTCATTTTAGGTTTTTTTCTTTTTCTTTTCCAAATCATCTTAATCTGATTTGCTGTGATAGCATTTTATCAAACTCCTTACTCTTTGGTCTGATATAGGTTTTTGTTTTTCAGATTCGAAGGTTTTGTAGTGATGGCTACGAAGAAAGTGATAGCTATATGTCAAGCAGGTGGACAGTTCGTAACCAACAAAGATGGTTTATTAGTTTACACCAACGGAGACGCTTACGCCATAGACATCGATCATGACACATCATTGAGCGACTTCAGGTCCGAATTAGCTGAGAATTTCGGGTTTAGTTGGGAGACGATGACCCTCAAGTACTTCCTCCCTGGAAACAGGAAAACCCTTATCACCATCTCTAAGGATAAGGACTTTAAACGCATGGTCAGCTTCTCCTTAGATGCACCTAATGTTGAAGTCTTTGTCTTACCTGAGGAATCTAAAGCCATGATTGTGTCCAACATGCCAGCTAGTAGGTATGTGTGTTTCTACTTGAGAGAATGTGAAAGTTCTTGTTAAAGAACATTAATGTTGCTGTGATTGTCCTAGTTTCTCACACCTAATGGCTGTTAATTGTGTTCTAAAAATCAGTCTAGGTGGCCCTTACACTGATTTTTAGAACACAATTTGTCGATTTTTTTAACAAGATTAGAGTGGCTTTGAATACATCAAATTGTATTCTAAAAATCAGTCTAGGTGGCGCTTGCTTGCCTAGTCGGCAAATCAGACATAAACGAAACGGTTTTTCTAAAACTAATTTTTAAAAATCGCATAATCAATAATCTCATATAAAGCACCTAACTACCATCGGCCTAAGCGCCTGCATAATCAATAATCTCATATAAAGCACCTAACTACCGTCTAGTGATTGACATTGTTGAAGATCATAACAACTGATGTGTGAATTTTTTGTTTTTTTTTTTGTTTGAGCCAGGTCAAGTAGGACTACTGCATCTGAAGCAGTGGTACCTGTAGTTTCTGCAGGAGATATTGTTATGAGAGATGACAATGATGATGATATAACAACTAATGATTTTCAGATCGATATGGGAGTAGTAATGCCTGACATAACCAGCGATTTCCTTCAAACCGACGACAAACAACACATCAAACCCGCACAGCAGTGGGAGAACACCATCACCGGCGTCGACCAAAGGTTCAGCAGCTTCACGGAGTTCCGAGACGCATTACACAAGTACTCAATCGCCCACGGGTTCACCTACAAGTACAAGAAGAACGACAGCCACCGCGTCTCGGTCAAATGCAAAGCGCAAGGCTGCCCCTGGCGCATCGCCGCGTCGAGGCTCTCCACCACGCAGCTGATATGCATCAAGAGAATGAACCCGAGGCACACCTGCGAGAGAGCCGTAGTGAAAGCGGGTTACCGCGCGGCGAGAGGCTGGGTTGGGAGTATTATAAAGGAGAAGCTGAAGGCTTCTCCTGACTACAAGCCTAAGGACATTGCAGAGGATATAAAAAGAGAGTATGGGATTCAGCTGAACTACTCTCAGGCGTGGAGAGCTAAGGAGATCGCTAGAGAGCAGCTTCAAGGCTCTTATAAAGAAGCGTATACTCAGCTTCCCTTTCTCTGCGAGAAGATTAAAGAGACTAACCCTGGTAGCGTTGCAACTTTCGTGACTAAAGAAGATTCTAGCTTCCATCGTCTCTTCATATCGTTCTACGCATCTATAAGTGGGTTTAGACAAGGCTCTCGCCCTCTACTCTTCCTTGACAGTGTTGTCTTAAACTCAAAGTACCAAGGGGTTATCCTTGTTGCTACAGCTCCTGACGCAGAAGATGGAGCGTTTCCAGTAGTGTTTGCGGTTGCGGATACTGAGTCAGAAGAGAACTGGGTTTGGTTCTTGGAGAGTCTCAAATTAGCGTTGGCTGATTCACGGAGAATCACGTTCGTTGCGGATTTTCAAAACGGTTTGAAGAATGCGTTGCCTCTTGTGTTCGGTGACGAGCACCACCATCACGCCTATTGCCTGCGACGCCTCGCGGAGAAGCTGAACACTGACTTGAAGGCTCAGTTCTCTCACGAGGCGAGACGGTTCATGCTCAGCGACTTCTACGCAGCTGCTTACGCCACGCGTCCTGAAGGATACTACAGTTCTTTGGAGAATATAAAGAACATTTCTCCTGACGCTTGCGCTTGGGTTGTGGAGAGTGAGCCTCACCGTTGGGCTAACGCTTTGTTCGAAGGAGAGAGGTATAACCACATGAACTCCACTTTCGGGTTAGATTTCTACAGCTGGGTCACTGAAGCGCACGAGCTGCCTATAACTCAAATGATAGACGAGCTCAGAGCGAAGCTGATGCAAACGATCTACACGAGGCAGGTGCAGTCCCGGGAGTGGGTTGGGACAGTGCTAACACCAAGTAACGAGGAGAAGCTGCGGAAGGAGATGGAACTCGCTAGGTCGCTTCAGGTGTCGCGGCCTCACGATAGCTTATTCGAGGTTCATGGTGGTGAATCCATCAATGTAGTTGATATCGACCAGTGTGATTGTGACTGTAAGGTGTGGAGATTGACTGGTTTGCCGTGTAGCCACGCGGTTGCGGTGATTGAGTGCATAGAGAAAAGCCCTTATGAGTACTGCTCTAGGTACTTGACATCGGAGAGTTATCGGTTGATGTATGCTGAGTCTATTAACCCTGTCCCTAACGGGGGGATGATGTCGGAGGAACAGCCTATTGAAGGGGTTGTTTCGGTGACGCCGCCGCCCACTAGGAGGACACCGGGGAGACCAAAGAGTAAGCAAGAGGAACCGGTAGACATGATCAAGCGTCAACTTCAGTGTAGCAACTGCAAGGGGTTGGGACATAACAAGAAGACCTGCAAAGCTGGGTCTGAGGTACAGACGGAGAGACAGGATTAAGACAAAACATAGTTATGGTTAGCTGACTTGGCCCAACATTTTGGTTTTTGTCCCTCTAGTTGTTGGTTTTAGGTGTGGAAGGTTGTGCGACCAAGCGAACAGAGACCAACCAGCACTTAATCTCTGCTTTTAATTGGCATTAAACTTGATGTAGTTCACATTTTTGTCATAAATTTTTGGAATTACAGTCCATATTAAACAATTGCTTGAACATGATAAATTGGATTCATTACACAGCTTTATAATCTCACTTCACAGAATCAGCCACACTTGTTAGAAACTTCCAAAATTGCCAACAACACTTGATGTTTTACTTTTACTTGTATAATTCCCACCCGTGAATAGGGCCAGAGCCTATAATAAATTGCCAGCAACAGAAAAGATATAAAAATGTGAAAAAGAGTGTAAATCTCTACCAAGAAATCGACTCCAACCAGTCAGAGGTGAACTCATAGGCCACGAAGGTAACAGCACCAGCAGGAGCAGCTTTCACAGTGGATGGCACAATGCCTTTGTACAGACCGTGCCACCCTTCAGACATTAGAATCTGTTTGAGACCGTCTAACATGTTTCTGTATGCACGTCGCTCCACTCTGGCTCCATATCTCGGATGTCTCTGCAAACCTTCAATCTGCAACAACATAAAAAAAGCAGTACTAAGATTAATTGAATATCTTTACGAAGAATCCAATGGGTAAAGATTAACAGACCTGGAAGCGCTTTTTAACCACATCAAGAGGATGGCAGACGAGTTTGGCGCTAGTGCCAGCTCCAAGACCACAAACAAAAAGCTGGAAGCTAGAAAGGTTGGTGTCCACGTTGATAGGGTTATTGGAGGATAACATGCGTCGGTTCCAGTCCTGGTGAATAATCAAATGCCCTGATTGTCTGTCACTAGAAATATAGAAAGACAGATTATTTAAGAAGACTCTTACCATCATCCAACGCTTGAACATATCGTAAGTGCCAAATTGCAGGCCAGCGTAAGGTACGATTTCAACAAGTGTTGGTGTTAATCCATTATACAATCCTCTTATGCCTCGAGATTTGATAATATCGAAAAATGCAGACCTCATTGTTGGATACACCTGTAAACAGCCATCAATCAGTCAAATATGGTTGCAATGTCACTTAACAAGAATAGAAAAATAAGAAGACCCCTCGGAGGCAAGAGATTTAAACTGTATTACAGGCTTCATAAGTCAAGAAACAAAACCTTAGGCTCCCCCTGCGAGGCCAATATTGTCCTAAGAAGATCAAAGGGGTACGATCCTAGCGTAGCAGCACACCCTGCTAAAGCTCCACTGACGAAAGATAGATAAGGGCTCAAATGCATATGATCCTCTGCATTCCAAAAGTATACAACCAGTTTAGGTAACACACTGATCTCCAAATTACAACAGTCATTCAGCCAACATAATCTGAAGAATTTGCCTAGAGTGAAATTCTCTTTCACCAATAACAAGAAATGCAACACGATGTAGGAAAGAACAGAATCATCTACCCCTAAGATAGTCATGTGAAAACAACAAAAAAGACAACGCACTAACAATCTACAAAGTACCATATCTAGAAGAAAAAAAAACCAGAGTTACTATGTAGAGTCATTACCTGTTTTAGTAGAACCAGATGCAAAAGATTTCAACTTATGCAGTACTGTAAACTGAATTGAAGTATATGGCATGACCATAAGCAAAGCTGGCACATTCCCACGCCAAAACCCCTGAGAAAAAAAACATCAGAACAAAGAACAAGACCTTCATGCCACAGACCTTAAAGCAAAGGTTTTAGGAAACGGAAGTGGTCTAAGAGACAGACCCGGAAACCTTCTTCTCTAAAAATGTCTTTAGTAGCCTGTACCATCCCTGTATACTTAGATGCTCCTGACAAGTTCCCCCTGACCACAGACCATGAACTCGTCGGTTCTAGCTGAACCTGCAACCACACATTAAAGCTTCTTCAGCCATCTCCACAGATAAAGGTAATCACTTTCCTAGTGAATCCAAATATTCCCAGATAAAGTAGAAAAAGAGCTAAACTTTATCAATGGGGTATGAAAGAAGAGAAAGGCAATACCTGAAATCTAATCTTAATGACATCAAGCGGAGAAGTAACAGTGCGGGAAACACCACCGGAGATGGCACCGGCGGAAGCATCAATCAGGGCACGTTTAATCTGTCCGGGATCTTCGACCGCCTCCGTGGAACTCATTTTTTTCTTCTAGGGTTTCGTCTCTACAAGCTAAAATCAATTACAAAACCCATCTCATCAAATATAAAACCTCACAAAAGGAAAGAGATCAATTTCACATCAACATTGGAAAAAAAGATATCATCTTTATCTTCCGAGAGATTTTACCAGATAACGAGAAGGAGCAGCGACATTTATTGACGACGATGGTGATCTTGCGGGATAAGCACAGAAGAAGAAGAAGGAAGGATGAGCCTTACAGGAAGGTTGTGTTGCCGCGGAATTGGGTGGTGATAGAAAAGGATTCGACTTGAAAAAGATTATAAAAAAAAAGTTGGGAGCTTTTCTTCAATCTCCGTCAACGATCGTGTGCTCCTCCGTATCCCAATTTAAACGCACTAAAACACTTCTTTACAGAGTTAGCCCCTTTAATGTTCTGTCGGTTTCATGAAAATATCAATTTTATGAGGACAAAGCTAATATCATTTATTTTTAATAAGGTTTCAACTTGCAAAGGAACTTGCAAAGGTTGCTCTTTTTTTTTTGACGTGCCTTTACGTCTTCTGAATGGGTGAGGACTACTCACTGTAGCTTCTCTCTCGACGGGTTATGAAACACGATGACCATAGGATAGGATAGGATAGGATAGGATAGGAGTAGAGAGAATATTAGCTTTTTTTAAACATGGATTAACTCGTACTTAAAACGAATATGAAAAAATCAGAGATGGGAGTTATATAGCTCACGCCTGGTTAAAATCCGTTTTAGTAGTATTTACACCGAATTAGAATATGTTCAAATCCTCAGAGGGTCCCAACTCCCATGATATGATATTCACATTTCTTTCTGAATATTATGTGTTTCTCTATATTTGATATTAGAGTTTTGAAACTGCTAAACAAACTTTTAAAACTTTTGTTTATGGAATATATTTGATGATAAAAACGATCTTATATAACTAGAGACAGTGCCGTGCGAAGGTTTTCGGAAGCCCGAAGCGAGTTCAAAAATATTATTTTACATGATATCTTTTTAATAATAAGATATATATATAACATTCAAAAGTTTTGAATTATTACATAAACGTTTTCTAAATTTTCTTCACCAAAATTTTATAAACTAAAATTTTTTAATCATGAACAAAAAGTATGAATTTGTAATATAAATACAAAGATAAAAAAAAATTGATTGAAATGTTGGTAGCTGTCAAAAAGGTAAATCTTAACATTTAAATTAACTATAGTAAACTATATATTGAAAATATTATAAATCTTTATCAAATTCTCATAAATATATAAAATAAATCTAACTCACAGCATATAAAAAAAAAGACCAATGTGGATCAAAATATTTGCAGTTTTTTAGAAGTAGAATCTTTATAGTTTTATTTAAAATATAGCAAAAATGATCACAAACCTAGTTACTTTAAACAGAAGTCCAATTTAAAATCAAATAAAAATAAAAATCTAACTAGGAGAATGTTAACTATCGTGTAAAAGTATTTTTTTTTGTAATTAGGGGCCCTGAAATTTCTATAAAACTTGAAGGCCGTAGGCAAATGCCTTTTTCAAAAGCCTCTAAGCACGGCTTTGACTAGAGATGGTCCTAATTCCTAACTGGCTCTTGGAACTCGTTTACGCTGAAGCAGGTGATGGCTAGATATGATTCCCCAACTAAGTGTGGAATCTTAATATCTAGTGTTTTCCTCTGCAGATACTACTCGTTTTCGTGTAAGCTTCTTGGTATCTGCCTTTTTAAAAAGTCATCCTAGTTGTTCATAAAATATGTATATACAGTATCACCCTTTACTCGTTTACAATTCCACCGTTATATCATTCTCTGCAAATGGACTTCCACCATATGGCAATTCTCAAAAAAGAAAAAACTTCCACCATATGGTTATTCAGAGGACACACTAACAATACAAGATGTAACCTGGAATGCCTTTTTTATTAATCGGGAGAGGTGTCGACCGAAACTCGACTAATCATCTGCTCATGTGGGTCGGCCTACCGACGACAGGCAGCCCGGTTGTTCTACATGGAAAATTAGAAATTCACACCGCATGGCCACACGTGAACTAATAATTTCGCACTAAAGTGAAATCGATTTATGGCACGAACCAACATGACGAGACTCCTCGTCTAGGAAACCACCACAATGTGGTTACCATCTTCTTTTTATTACAGTGCCACATTATATTGATCCAGTGAGATATCAAAATACGTAATTTTCTTACCTCTATATCCATTCTTTTTTCTTTTCTTTTTTTGTGAATCACCTATATCCATTCTAGACATGTCCTTTTCATGCAATCTTGATAAATTATCTTCTTTGACCAATCAATCACAAACTGGACTTTGTTTTAATTAAAAAAAATCATTCTTCTAATGCATATATAATATAGTTATTGTCCAGTAGGAAAAAAAGGTCGTTTTCCATATACATATTAGACTACTTATTAACATACTTAATATTTCCAGAATAGTAGTACATACAACATCCAACATTCAAATACAGAGTTAGCTTCACAAGAGACATAACACATACCAAACCACACCATGTGCACACAACCCATCTTACAGATAAGAGCCTGAAAACGTAGTGAGGATTGAAGTTTCGAGATCGGAGAGGATTCCCTTCGCTTGTTCTCCTTCCATATCCCGGTCATGACGCACGACGAAGGCATGAGTACGGCGGATCCGCCGGATGTTCTGATCTCTCCGACGAGAGGAAGCACATCTTTGGGGGAGACGCGAGTTTTGGATGGATCGATGAAGGTTTGTGTAGAAGGAGTTTCGGTGGACGATGGATCTACGGAGAAATCACCGACGATCTTGAATCTGGGGGTAGCAAATCGGGGGATCTCTCCGGAGAAGGTGATTGAGAATGGGGTTAAGGAGAAAACGCAGGTGGTTTCAAATCTGGAGGTATCAAAAGAGGGATCGAAGAACTCGTGGGTTGGAGTGGTTCAAGGGCAAAAGGTTCTGAAGAAATATGATGTAGAAATACAGATGCAGGATGGTATTGGATCAGTAATGGTACCAGAGGAGATTACAAAGGGTGTAGCACCGCTATGGGATGATTTCTTGATTGGGAAATTTCTTGATGTAGCGCCGCATATAGCAAAGGTTCATGCCATTGTAAACAAGATATGGACGCTCAATGACAAAGCTCAGAGGGTGGAGGTTTTCGAAGTGAATGAAACAATGATGAAGTTTAGGATACTAAATAATGCTGATAAGAACAGGGTGCTGCGCAGAGGAATGTGGAACATTGCTGGTGTCCCAGTGGTGTTAACGAAATGGTCACCAGTGATTGAGAAGGAGAAGCCACCCACACAATCAATTCCTATGTGGGTGCACATTAAAAATGTTCCAGTAAAGCTGTTCTCGTGGCAGGGTCTGAGCTTTGTGACAAGTCCATTGGGGAGCCCAGTGAGATTGCATCCGGAGACAACTCAATGTCTCAACATTGAAGTGGCAAAGATATTTGTAAAGGTGGACCTTTCAAAAGATCTGCCAAAGAAGATGAAGTTTAATATAGAGGGAGAGGAAGTCATGGTGGAATACATCTACCCGTGGTTACCAACAAAATGCCCAAAATGTGAGAAGTGGGGACATACAGTAAAGAGATGTCCACAAGGGAATGAAGAGCAGTCCGAGGAGAAAGACCAAATTGAAGAGGGAGAAATAAGAGAAGTTCAGAGTGAGGAAAAAGTGGAGAAGGAAGGACAGGAGGAAGACAGAGTGGTTCACATGAAAAATAAGGAGGAAGAGAAGAAGTTTGAAGAAGTTGAGGAAAATACGGAGAAAGAGAAGGAACTAGAGTGGTCAGAAATCACTCCAGGGAAAGCTAGCCGTTCCCCTAATATGAGTCAAAGGGGATTGGAATATGATCAAGTCTCTCTTATTACAGAATCCAGATTCTCGGTTTTATCACCAGAAGAAGGAATGCAAGATGATGAGGAGAATGTAGAACAGATTGCAGTGCCGTCTAATTCGAAATTGAAGGAAAAGGAGGAAGTACGAGTGTCAAGGCAAGTCTTGCCTAGAGACTCAAAGTTGAATCACAGATATTTGGGAGACAAAGGAGGTCAGAAAGCTCAGGAAGGCGATCCTAGCTATCTGAAAACGAAGAAATCTCGACGCTAATATGTCAGGTTTCTATTGGAATATAAGAGGTTTTAATAAAGCATCTAAACAGGAGATGGTAAAAGAATGGGTGAAGAAGAGAGGTTTTCAATTTGGTTGCTTAATAGAAACTAGAGTGAAGGAGAATAAAATCAGGAGGATTGTAAATAAAGTGTTTCCAGGGTGGTCCTATATGGAGAACTATGAGCACAATAGGTTGGGAAGAATGTGGATTGTGTGGAAGCAGGGGGTAAGGGTTACGCCTTGTTTTCAGAGTGAGCAGCTTCTCACAGTATCTATACTAATGGAGGGTTTGGAGGAAGAATTTTACTGTTCTTTTGTTTATGGTTTGAATTTGGAGGAAGAGAGAAGGGAGCTTTGGAGAGATCTCAAATCTCATCAAGATTCTCCAATTATCAGCAAAAGGGCGTGGATCATTCAGGGAGATTTTAATGAGATACTATCAGGAATTGAGCATTCAGTAGAAAGCTCTTCTCATGATTCTGTGGGTATGAGAGAATTTCAAGAAGTTGTTGAGTATTGTCGTTTGCTGGACATGTCGTATCAAGGTCCAAGGTTTACCTGGTCAAATAAGAGAGATAATGGTATTATCTGTAAGAAGTTGGACCGGACTTTGGTAAATGAGGTATGGCTTCAGAGCTATCCTCAATCATATTGTGTATTTGAAGCTGGTGGCTGTTCGGATCATCAGAGATGCAGGGTTATCATAAAAATGGATCTGTTGAAGCCAAGAAAGCCCTTTAAATTCGTAAATGCGCTTGTTGACACTCTGGAATTTCTCAGGGTGGTAGAGAGCTTCTGGTCTGGAACTGAGAATCTGTTTGTCTCAACTTCTGCTTTGTTTCGGTTGTCAAAGAAGCTAAAAGCTTTGAAGCCACTATTGAGGAATCTAGGAAAAGAAAAATTTGGAGATATTTTTAAAAGAACAGGGGAAGCATATAAGGTTCTCTGCGAAGCCCAAATCATGACATTGGAGGATCCTAATCAGAATAATGTGAGGGCAGAATCAACTGCTTATGGAAGGTGGTCTCTTTTGTCAATGGTGGAAGAGAGGGTTATCAGTCAAAAAGCAAAAGTCCATTGGCTAAGTGTGGGAGATGGAAACAATAAGAATTTTCATCAAGCAGCTAAAGTGAGAGAAGTTAGAAATGCCATAAGAGAAATCAGGAGGCTTGATGGTTCAGTAGCAGAGAGTCAAGAAGATATAAAGAAGGAGGCAGTGGATCATTTTCGAAACTTCCTCACACATATTCCTTCAGACTACAGAGAAGTACCAAGGGATGAATTGAAGCTGCTTCTAAACTATGAATGTTCTGAGGAAGATGGAAGAATGTTGATTGGGGTAGTTAATGCAGAGGAGGTTAAGAAAGTTCTATTCTCTATGGCAGCGGACAAGTCTCCAGGCCCTGATGGCTACACGAGTGAGTTCTTCAAAGCTTCATGGTCTATTACAGGCAGGGATTTTGTGGTTGCGGTTCAATCATTTTTTGAGAAAGGTTTTCTGCCAAAGGGCATCAACTCCACCATTCTGGCCCTTATACCAAAGAAGAATGATGCCACCTACATGAAAGACTATAGACCTATCTCATGCTGCAACGTATTGTACAAGGTAATCTCAAAAATTCTTGCCAATCGCATGAAAAGACTTCTGCCATTGTTTATATCGCTAAACCAATCAGCATTTGTTAAGGATCGTCTGATCATGGAGAATGTTCTTCTAGCTTCGGAGTTGGTAAAGAGTTATCATAAGAACTCAGTCACAGAGAGATGTGCAGTGAAGATTGATATATCAAAGGCTTTCGACTCGGTTCAGTGGTCGTTTCTGCTATCTGTTTTGGAAGCTTTAAATTTTCCAGCAAAGTTCATTCTCTGGATTAAGAAATGTATAGAGTTGGCGTCTTTCTCTATTCAAATTAACGGGGAGCTGGCAGGATATTTCAATAGTAGAAGAGGGCTACGTCAAGGATGCGCACTCTCGCCATACTTATTTGTGATCTGTATGCAAGTGTTAACAAAGCTCCTTGATAAAGCTGCAGTGGAGAGAAGGATTGGCTACCACCCGTATTGCAGAGATTTGAATTTGACTCATATATGCTTCGCTGACGATGTCTTAGTCTTCTCAGATGGGAAAAAGAATTCAATTGAAGGGATTCTAGAGGTGTTTCAGGATTTTGCTAAGATATCAGGCTTGAATATTAGTCTTGAGAAATCTACCCTGTTCTTGGCGGGAGTTAAGAGTGAAGATAGCGCTTCTATACTGGAGCAATTCCCATTTGAAGCTGGTTCACTGCCAGTAAGATATCTTGGTCTTCCCTTACTAACAAAGAAGATGAGTGTACAAGATTATTCTCCTCTGATATCAAGAATAAGAACTCGTGTTTCTTCTTGGACTGCAAAGCACTTGTCATTTGCAGGAAGACTTCAATTGATTGGTTCAGTGATATATAGCATCACCAACTTTTGGACGTCGGCTTTTCGCCTCCCGAGTCAGTGTATAAAGGAAATCCACAGCATCTGCTCTGCTTTTCTCTGGTCTGGGCCAACGCTATCCACACGGAAAGCAAAAATTGCATGGGCTGATGTTTGTAAACCAAGAGATGAAGGTGGGTTGGGTTTGAGGAATTTGTTGGAAGCAAACAGAGTGGCTTGTCTGAAGTTAATATGGAGAGTGTTATCTGCAAGGTCTTCGCTATGGGTTAAATGGATTTGGAAGTATCTCATAAGGAAGGGATCGTTTTGGAGTGTAAATGAAAGGAGCACTCTAGGCTCTTGGATGTGGAGGAAACTCCTGAAGATGAGAGCTGTTGCAGTGCAGTTTTTTAAGGTGGAGATAAACAGTGGCTCTACTACTTCTTTCTGGTTCGATAGATGGTCACCTTTGGGGGTTCTTATTGATTTCACTGGAGGAAGAGGCTGTGTAGAACTAGGTATTCCAATAAATGCAACGGTGGAGAGAGTCATTCAAACTTATAGGAGAAGAAGGCGTAGAGTTCCTATTTTACAGCAGATAGAACAAGAGATTATGGCTCTGCAGGAGAGAAGTCTTAATCAGCTGGATGATGTTTGTTTGTGGAAAAGAGAGAGTGGTGACTACGCATCGGAGTTTTCTACTTCCCAAACTTGGAACTTGTTACGAGAGAAGAAGCAGAAGGTTCCCTGGTCTAAAGGTATTTGGTTTCCTGAAGCCACACCAAAATTCTCCTTTATGGCATGGATTGTCATTCATAACAGGCTGGCTACTGGTGATAGGATACTTAAGTGGAATCCTCAAGCAGTGTCTGTTTGCTGGTTATGTAAAACACATTTGGAGACTAGAGATCATCTTTTTTTCGAGTGTGAATATTCAAAGGAAGTCTGGTTGGGGTTAACTAGAGGTTTAACAGGCAGTGGAGTGTGTCAATGGTTGCAGGTTATGCAGATACTGACCAATGGTTTACATGAAAGGGTAGTGACGTTCTTATGGAGGTATTGTTTCCAATCTGTTCTTCATGCGATTTGGATGGAAAGGAATACTAGGCGTGTGGAGGATAAAGCTCTGCCAACTTCTTGTCTTATGATAAAGTTGGACAAGCAGGTCAGAAACAGAATTACTTCTTTGAGAAGGAAGAATGGAGGTAAATATGAGAAAGCAATGGAGGAATGGTTTAAAAGAAGGTGAAGAAAGGAGTATGGAAGTTAAGCAATAGATATGAGTTCTTTTTTGTAATAGGAAGCAGTCCCCTCTGTAAAAAAGTTTTTTTTGAAGTGAATAAAATTTAAAATTCTTTCAAAAAAAAAAAAAAAAAAAAAAAAAAAAAAAAAAAAAAAAGATAAGAGCCTGAAAATAGAAAACCGCCAAAATATGACTACATGTCCCTGACTTGGAACATGTTGCGGTTCTTGACGACGATGTCGTACATGTGCATCGACTTAAACTTGGAGAAATCAGTGGGGAGCGAGATGAGATGAACGGTGGATGCTTTGTGGAACTGAAGGAGATGAGCATTCTCGTAGTAACGTTCCCAACCAAGTGCGTAAAGATGTCGCTGGAGATGTGAGTAAGAGGTTATGACCTCGTTGCTTGGAGTGTAAACCAGAACCTTTCGCTTTGCCTTCACAATGTTCGTCTCATCAGCTCCGGGATTCTCCACTAGCCGAATGACGCCATTCTTGAACACCCACACTCCCGACATCTCCACGTCTTTATCTTTTGAAGTATATATTGAAGTTGTTCTCGAGGTATCCTGGTAGAGGAGACGTGGTTATATATAAGAGCAAGCTCAGTAATTAATTTTTTTTCTGCCAGTTAATGTATTCTAATTATATTCTTGAGAAGTCTGACAGAAAATATTGTTACCACAGCTTTTTTTCCAAAAATAAAATAAAATAGAAGCAATGTTTTTTTTTTGTTAAAAATGAGATGATGTGCCATTTTGAAATATATGTACTTTGGTAACTTGGTCAGAATTGTATTACTCCCGAATTGTTTTTAGAGAGTATGATTTTTTTTTTGAGTATGATTTGGTTATTAGGTGTATACGCAACTTAGTCAATGTAACAATAGGTATTATAAAAATCAAACATATATAACACTAATCTGATTAATCATACTTCATAAATTACCAAATATGTTTGTGTCCCATGGTTAAAAGATCGAACCGCCATTTGAATTGCAGTTATTAACCGTATGCTAATGCTTTACACAACTCAAACTTTACCAAATACATACTATCTATCACATTTGACCCCTAGCTTGTGAATAATTATGTGAAGCCATTCCTGAATCAGATTATCAGCATGGGCATTCCTTCACTTTCTTGGACTGACAAGTCATTTCGAAGTGCTTGGGGGTATATTGACATATAAAATTGAAGAAGCTGGAATATCAAAAAGAAAAAAAGTCACAATGGAGAGAAAAGTATACATAACAAATTTTGAAATTCAATATATTTATCTCACAGGGATGGGCAAAGGATACATCTTCAAATTGGTCCATACGTTAGAACATGTGTTAAATCAACCCAACTTCATATATAATTTTGTAATATAACAAAAAGCTTAATGTTCATGAACAGTATTCTATTAAATGGAAAGATTTTTGCGGAAGAAAAATAAAACAAAATATAGAAACAATTTCAATACATAGTCAATAAGTTATTCATGGTCAGCATAGCAAACTATCATGAAGAGATTTTGAAATTAATCGTCACAAATTTAATTCAAAAATCATCTATCAAAAGTAGTGTCTGTTCATATGGGAAATGATTATTACTCTTGCTTTTCTTGCTCTTACCTATCAATTAAGACAAAAAAAATTCAGTTGTGTTCTCAGACCTCATTGTGGACAGTGGACTCAACGAGTCATGAGGTAGATCAGTTTTGACGGTTCTAACTTCTAAGGAACGCATGCATGCTTCACGAATTAAATAAATCCCTCTGCAACGTTTTTTGGGCTGGTCTTCTTCACCTTTTGAAGACGGCATGGTATGTTCATTCACATACGTCACGTTGATAATACACAAATATATTTCTAAGTTTGAAAAGTCTACACATGATTTTTCTGCAACTTCAATTAGTAAGAAAAATCTCAAGTTTTAAAAATCAAATAGGCTCAACGGTACTACCATTTGTATATAATTTTTAAAACGAGACATTTAAGACAAATATTTTAAAAAAAATCTAGGCTCACAAATCACAAGTTAAGGACCTTAATGTGGACTCTTATAAGTTTGTGGTGGTCATTGACTGAAAACCTCGTGCGAGTCATGACAAATGGATCAACTAGTGGACTTGTACAACTCTACATTGTTTGCATGCAAATTTTCATAAACATCATTTGGTTTGTAAAATTTCCAATTAACAAATGATAGAGGGAGTAATTGGAATGAGTTGTAGCTTTATGCTTTTAGTTGTAGAATTTAAGCTATAAATTTATTTGATGTAGATTATTTTGCTATAGTTTTGTAAAACACTATCTTTTAGCTCTGAAAATAAAATTTTTTACGGCCATAAAATAATTTTGTAGAGATTTTTTTGCTGTGAGATTTTTAAAGAAATAAAAGTTCGATTGGTTGATATAAATGACTTTATACTAAATTTTGGCTGTTTGGAACATCTACAGCCGCAGCGAATATAGTTTTTTAAATTGTTTGATTCTTGTGGTGACATTATAGGACACTCAAATACTGTATGGGCTAAGCCCATTATCACCGTAAAGCCCAACACGAGCCCTTAAGTTTGGCGCCGAATCCACGGTCGTATGTTTTCTATTTACCGCTCTATTCAGCTTGACGCCATCTGAAACTGAAACTGAAACTTTTCAGAGGGATTATCAGCAGAGAGAAAGAGAGGAAACCGATCTAATGGCGTCGAGTTCGGATATGGGATCGGCTGATTTCGAATCATTGTCCTCTACCTCAGACGTCGAGCTCTTGAAGAGAGCGTGGCGTAACGAGAAGGCGGCGCCGGAGATTCTACCGTACGAAGGGGATCTCGTCGAAAGAGCCAAAGGGCAGATTGAATTAGTGGTAAATTCTCTAAAAGCCCTAATCTTTTCTGTTGGGTCTTCCTTAAAACCTTAGTTCACATGACGATGTTAATCATCTGCGTAGCAGCTTTTGTAAAGGTCTTTTATTGCAATTTTGTGACTACAGGAAGAGAATATTGAAGCTTATGTGGAAAATGGTATCGACCCTTTGGTTGTGTCGCTTTATCAGATGGATTTGGACAGAACCCAGTTTCTACTGAGATCATATCTTAGGGTTAGGCTTCTGAAGGTGTGTCTTCTGATTGATTTCCTTCTCAGTGTATATATATTTCATGAGTCTATATAAACTTTGGTTTTGTGTCTTCTCTAATGGTGAGTGTTGGGCTGCAGATAGAGAAGTTTATGTTCCACAGCCTCAAGTCAGAAGAAGCTGAAAGTCGCCTTTCTGAGCAAGAGAAAGTGTTTGCTAGAAGGTTTGTTTGTTTGTTTTTTGTTAAATAATTATCTGATTTTATGTTAATTTGGCTGGTGTTATGAGACATATGAATGAATGGTTGCAGGTGTGCTGATGATTTGGCAAAGCATTTCGAAGAGAGCGTACTGCGTAAGTTGCCTGAGAACTATCAGTCCGTTCTCAAGCAATCCCTTATAAGTGAAGTGGATGATATGGGTACTTTATCCTAAACCATCATGTTCCATCTCTCAAATTTTAGAATCTCAGTTGGTTTAGCTAGAGTTGTTTGTGTTAGTGATGAGTGTGATTGTTTTTTGTTTCAGTGCCGGAGCCGCATTTGGACACTTTTGTTGTTTGTAGAAGCAAGAGCCATTTCACTCTCAATCTATACGAAGAGTGAGAACTCCTTAACATCATTTTCTCCATACACAACCTTTCTTGTAATCTTAAGCTGGTTTGCTCTTTTTTTTTTTTTGGCAGAGGAGAGAGCACCCAGACTGAGGAGATGGACCGTGGGGATCTCTACTTCATACGTTACAAGATTGTAAAAGGAGCAATCGAATCTGGGAAGATGGACTTGATCTGAGCTCAAAAGCTACAAGTTACAATTCATTTCCGCTCAGAACTCTTTCCATAGTATAAGCATTATTAGCTGGTGTTACCATTGTTCTTGCTCTATGATCTTGAGTTGTATAGTGAATTTCTTCCATGTTGTTTTGAGTTTCCCCAAATCCCAAATGTCAGAGACTTAGGATTCCTTGCTGCTTGTGTTGTTGTCCCTAGCATAGCTAGGTGGTGATAATCATAACTAAACTAATTCACTGAAGTGTAGAAATGAGTTTTAACACCGGAAGGTTCAAAAAACAAAGTCTTTTGTTGGCGTGCTATGCACCACAAAGCTTTGATTGTAATCTGTAACCTTTCGAAAATTTTTAAAACAATAAAATCCGAAGAAAATATATTTAAAAATGTTATTATAAAACAATCTAAGAAAATCTTTTTTTTTTTGGCTAACAATAATATCAAAATATCTAAAAAGTTGCGTGTGCCGACCAATAAAAGAACAAAGGTTTAGTTGCTTACTTGCAGAGTCTTGAATAGAGAGCATAGAGGTGAGATCCCAGCAAAGTCTTCGCCTTTCAACCTCTGTGGTGGACTGTGAGTTTGTAACATTTTTGATCTCTGTGGAACTATTAGCATCTTGATTTCTTGTGTGTTATTGCGCTTCTTGAAATTGCGTGGATGAAGTTTGGGTCTTAAGCCTAGGATCTGTGAATTCAGTTGGTTTGGGATGTATCAGTTCAGGGATAAACAGTGACACCCATGAGATTTTAGATGAATATCTTCTCTGGTGAATTCATATAGATTTCTTTTTTTTTATTGTGTGTGCAAAAGTCATTGTCTTTTGAGCTTGGTGTTTGTGACTTTTTAGGTTAGCAAAAATTGGTGAAATATATCTATTGAGTTTACATGAGAGTTTGTTTCTTGCTTGAATCAGTCTGCTTTTCTTAGTTTCTCTTTGGTCTTGAAATATCAACTCTGTGTCTTTCTTTCTTATTTTGTTAGGTTGATTTCCTTGTCGGCTTTGGACAAGAGAGTGAGGTGTGTGTTTTGGACCAACAGCAAATGGTTCTAGTTGCATAAAAGCTCAAGATTGTGTGCCTTTTCCCTCCTTTTAAAACCCAAAAAAACTGCTTTAGCCTCGTCAACATTTGAAAAAAATGCATCTGTGGCCATCATTGAAACTTAGAAACTCTTTCAAGAGCACTAGCAAGAAGAAATATCAAAGGACTAACAGCAGCGGGCAGCATAGTCAAAGCAATCAACAGAAACTCCTAGAATCTGGCCCTGAGATTCCATCTGGTAACTGGTTTTATGTTGTCTGCGGAGATCTTGCCATGGTTCTCTCTTGCTGCTTCTGTTGTTTCTGCTGCGGAGGTAAACCTTTTCAATTCTTTTTTCCTCTTTATAAGCCATTTCCTCTTTTGTATATGTCTCCGGATGAAACTAGGTTGTAAAACTTGATCAGCTCCTATAAACATATAACTTAAAATGGAAATCATCCAAGAGATTTTGGTAACAGTAACTTAGGGAAATGGTATCAGTTTAGAATAGAAACTCATCTGTGGATTTTCTCTTTTAAGAGGAAAATGTTTCTTTCTTCTTTCAAATCACAGACTGGTTCTTTGTTCAAACTATTTCAGCTTGCATTGATGAGGAAGATAATTGATGCTAAGCTCCCACTGGAGGAGCAAGTGAAAAAATACTTATAGCTCTGTATAAAATACAGTTTCTCTCAAAATGTAACATATTGTTTCTATTGACTTTCTGAATTCATATATTTAGCTTTATACAATCAACTATTCCTACTATTAAAGTTGTCTGATTAGTGGTTACAGGACTTATTAGCGAATGCCTTAGTTATCTGCCACCACAGACACTTGTAATCAAATCTCAAAAGCACATTTGTAACTTGTTGGTGATTCCTCCTCCATTGCTTCCCACTATGATCAACCTCTATTGATGACATGTCACATCATGATAACAATATTCTTTTCTTATCATCATCAATCCATCATTCAGAAGTATGTACATCTAACTCATTTATAATAATAATCTAAAGATCAAATTCAATTTCTAATCTCCTAAGATAAACATGTAAGAAGAGCTGACAAAAAAAAACATGAAAGAAGTATTCAAACTTTAGGCCCAACATTCAAATGGATCTCATTAGACAGCCCAAATATGGACCAATGCACGTCTACCACGTAATAATATCAGAAAACCAAAAAAAAAGAAAGAAGTTTAAATACAAAAACAGACTCCACTATCCGACTAAATTACAGAAATACCCCCACAGAGTGCTGTTTCGCTTGGTCTTGTCGTGTCGGCTCAAGCTCGCTCCTTACTGTCTCCCTCTCGTATTTACTCGGAGCTCGTGAAAGCTCCTCTCTTTGATTTATCTATACATACACGTAGTGTACTTTTACGTTCTTTAGTCTCTCAAAATCATGGAGGCTCCTTGTATGAATAAGCTTAAGCAGAAGGAGTTCACTTTAGCATCCCTCACTGATCTCACCTCCTCCTCGTCATCTCCTGTTGTAGCTACGTTCTCCTGCGTTGATGAAGTCACGGAACTTCGGTTTCAGGAATCTGAATCGGCTGATAGTTTCAGTTTTGATCTTAGCTCCGCTCAGGTGACTTTCGATTTGCTTTCAGTTATCTTTTTTTTTTTCTTTCTCATATCAAGTTTGGAACTTTTCTATGTTTAATTAAGTAATGTAGCAAAGGGTTACATTGATCGTAGCTGTTGTGTTTGTCAGTTGTTCAAGTTGGGGGCGCTTCAGTTGGTCTGTGTGTGTGATAGTTCGAATTCCACTAAAGAGGTACGTCATTACCTCTACTTTTGTTCATTAAGTTTCCCTTTCTTCTCATTCTTCTCAGTGTTTGCGAGATTTGTTTTGGGAGATGATTTGTTTCACTTTGGTTACTAAAAGTGTTACCTTTATGTCTGATATACATTTTTTTCTGATTTATTTAACCAGAATTCATTTTCTCGAGGGGTTGTAATAAAGTTTAGAGATGAGAAGGAAAGCAAGGATTTTTGTGATTCGTTCGAGGAATGGACAAAGGATGCTGTTACAAAAGGTGCCTCTTTGAAACTTTTATGTGTTTTCATGTTTTTCTTTCAGAAAAAAAAAAAGGTCGTAGATGCATTTGACCTTTATATAAGTGATGTGTATCTTTCAACGTTTATTTATATGTATATTTGCTATCTTCCTTTATCTTTATGATTCACAGTGTATTCACGACTGTTGCTCGTAATCATTCCTTGACAGCTTCTCATTCTTTCTGTTTCTAGGATCATGCTTGCCGAACGGAACAGTTTCATATAGTTCAAGCAAGTTTGACAATAAGATAGAGGCTGCCTCAGCCAAAATGTATTTCCATTACTATGGGCAACTTCTACATCAGCAAAACATGCTACAGGATTATGTGAGGACTGGTAAGACGTCTGGCCTTTATGCATAGGTTACCTCAAATTTTTTTAATGTATGTTTGGGCTGGGGAGGATGAGAATCTATCAAAGTTGGAATTTATGTAGTTTCTTCACAAAGATATTTGACTTATGATAGCTCTTTTTACGCCATGTTACTGTCTTTAGGTACTTATCATGCTGCAGTCATGGAGAATCGTTCAGACTTTTCAGGCCGTGTTGTGGTCGATGTGGGTGCTGGAAGTGGCATTTTGTCAATGTTTGCTGCACTGGTATGCAAATATTTAAGAAACTTCGGCCCCAAAACTTTCTAGAATCTGCATTGTGATTCCGTTTTTCTAATAAGTGTCCATTGTTTAGGCTGGTGCCAAGCACGTGTATGCTGTGGAAGCGTCAGAGATGGCTGATTATGCCCGTAAGCTGATCGCTGGAAACCCATTGCTTGCTGAACGGATCACGGTAAGACGTGTAGTCCAGTTTTGCTAGTACATTTTTCATGTTTCTCATCTTCTTTACGTTGGCTGGCGCAAGTGTAGGTCATCAAGGGAAAAATTGAGGATGTTGAGTTGCCTGAGAAGGCTGATGTTTTGATCTCTGAACCAATGGGTATGTGCTTCAGAGATGGATTCTTTTCACATACCGTTCATGAAAACTAAAATCTTTCAGAAGGCAAACTTCGAACCTTTCTGATTTGAAGTCTTATCATAAATGATATGTGCTTGTAGGCACCTTATTGGTCAATGAGAGGATGTTGGAAACATATGTTATTGCTAGGGACCGTTTTCTGTCTCCAAACGGAAAAATGTTTCCAACAGTCGGAAGGTAAAGCTGATCTTCGGTAGCATTACTTTTCTAATTCATAAAAATCATTCTTTCTCATTGCAGGATCCACATGGCACCTTTCGCCGATGAATTCTTATTTATTGAAATGGCAAATAAGGTACATACTACGCATCTTATAAGGAAGATTATGTCTGAAAATGCTCATGGCTGAGTTAGCATGTGATATTAAGCTTACAGTAATTAGGTTATCCACCTCTATGCAGGCTTTGTTTTGGCAGCAACAGAACTATTATGGAGTTGATTTGACACCTCTTTATGGATCAGCTCACCAGGGTTATTTTTCCCAGGTATACTCACAACCCGTGGATCACTGATTATGTTGTTTTTTCATTTTACAATGACTCATGTCTACTGATTTTGTAGCCTGTGGTTGATGCATTTGATCCAAGATTATTGGTGGCTCCCTCGATGTTTCATGTGATAGACTTCACTAAGATGAAGGTATAGTTGCTCTCTACATAACACTTGGTTCAGTAATGTTTCCTTAACATCGAGAATTTTTTTTTGTGATACTTTCACATATATGGAACCTCAATTGGTAGTCTTTTCCCTGTTTGGTGAATGACATGGTCCAAACTCATTTACCGGCTAATTTTATTTTCGCAGGAAGAACAATTTTACGAGATTGATGTTCCGTTGAAGTTCACAGCGTCTGTGTGTACCAGAGTTCATGGACTTGCGTGCTGGTTCGACGTTCTCTTCGATGGAAGGTATCAAACCATAACAAATTTATACGTTCTTACTTGCACTTTTGGTTAATATACTTTTGCTGTCATACATGCAAACCTGATCTGCTCTATATATCCAACAGCACGGTGCAAAGATGGTTCACGACTGCTCCTGGTGCACCAACAACCCATTGGTATCAAATAAGATGCGTTCTCTTGCAGCCTATTCATGTCATGGCAGGGCAAGAGATCACTGGTAGACTTCATTTGGTTGCCCACAGTGCTCAGAGTTACACTATAAATCTAACTCTCTCAGGTCAATTTTGGCTCTCTTTGCATCTCTCCTTTTGAATCATATTAGCTTATTTCTTACTTTGTTTCAAATTGACTTCTTAAACAGCTAAGATGTCGGGGCCTGGTGCCAATCAAGGTGGCATCCTCCAAACATCATCGTGCAAACTCGACTTGAAGGAGCCTTATTATAGAATGTCTCAGCCGCAGGTATACCCTGTTGCACAAGAACCACCAGCACAAGCCCAAGTAAGCGTTTGTTATGTCCATCTGATTCTTGGAATTTTACATCTATACCGAAGTATGTATCAGCATTATAACATGTATCTATATTTTCTCGGTGCAGGACTTGCAGATACAGAGTGATGACTTGGAAGAAGTAGAGTTACTACAACAGAACGCAAACGCTCAGCTGTAGAATGCAAGATCCTTGCCATTGCTTTCATCCACGCCATGTCTCTGTACTTTGTGTTTGGTTTCCATGGTTTTAGCTCCGACCCATTCACCTTTTAAGACATTGAATCTTACGTATTTACGTTGGGTCCGAGTCCATTTAAACTATGGATCACTACATGGTTTTTAAACCTCTCTTAGGAGACACCAGGTTAATTGAGTTTTTGGTGCGTAATATTTTGTAAAATTGATCCTTACCATCGGATATTAACTGGGGCTAGAACTAGAAAGTATTGGCAAGACTACCAAAAATATTCCACTTTAGCAACTTAAATTATTATCATTGAGTTCAGTGAAAAAATATGAATTGGACAATGTACAAAGAGTGCATTGGGCAAATAAATTGTTACAGTACAAAAGCAAATTTGAAGATCAGTTGATTACAGCTGCAGCCACTGGCTCAGGCGGATTAGCAACAATGACTTTGAAGCAGCGTCCACAGAGAGTGGGATGTTCAGAAAAGGACCCGACCTGGCCTGAGTAGTTCCAGCACCTCTCGCACTTGGATCCCTCGGCACGTGACACACCAATCCACACTTTGTTCTCTCCATCCACATACTCTCCTGTGTGCTGCACACTGCTTACCATCTCCGTCTCCATTGACGACAATACCTCAACCTGTATACATATCCACAACAGTTTCATGGCTAAATTTCATAGAAATGTACTCAGAGGGTCCAAATGTCATCAAAAGGCTACTCTTAATCCATGGTTTTTCTATCGCACCAAAATACAGAGATTCAATTAAAATTCCTCGATTTCGTATCCATCTCTTAGGTGTTTAGGGCTCTCTAGAATGTCTTCTCATACATCTAATTTCTACATGATGTCCCTACTGCTATTATGATCTCAATTGAGCACAAAGTTTCCGATTCCCTCGAGATTTAGTGCTTACCTGTGATGTAAGGAATATGCGTTGCAGCGTGTCAGCTTCATTCTGAGCTTCACACATCTCTAATAATCTAGAAGCCATGCTTGCATTGGTGGTATGCAGATACACCTTTGCTTCTAAACTGGAACCGATTAATTTCCCATTACGTGCAAGCTCCAACACTTTGTTCACCTCTGTCCTCAACTGTCACACACGCACCATAAGCCTTATTAAGATCCTCATCACATAGCAGGCATCAATAAAATGTTGTCTTCAGTAAAGAAGTAAACAAAGGTTAAAACTAAAAGGTTATTACAGAGAGATAATGCTATATCCTAACTGGGTCGTATCCAGTAAGAAGTTAAGGAACTTTAATTATTAACTATAAGACGTGTAGATGGTGGAAATTGCTGAGAGTTTATCCGCTATGATTTTAGGAGATTTTTGATACCTCGAGAAGCCTTTCCCAGAAGAGAACGTCTTCAGCAGGAAATGAAAGCCACTGTTCGTTCAACAGAGGCCATTTAAGTTCAAAGACAAACTTTGCTGCAGAGCCATCTTCATTTCTGTACTCAAATGGGAGATTTTGCCAGACATCTTCTGCTAGGTGAGGTACTATGGGCGCGATCACTCTCAATATGGATAAAAGATGTGTTGAAAGAACTGTTTGACAGCTTCTTCTGGTAAAACTCGAAGTTCCCCTGAGATAACGTTGAATAGCACATACGTATTGCAATCAAAGATTGGTAAGCGATAAACAGGTTATAGCAAATGTCAAACCTAAAGAAGATGAAAAACTTACCCAGTATACAGTCTATCTTTAGCAATATCGAAGTAGAAATTTGACAGATCAACAATTGTGAATCGTTGTATGATCTGAAATAACGAAAGGTCACTTAATAACAAGGATCATCTAAAACATGAAATTCAGCCTCCTCCCCAGGTGGCGCAAGCATACCAATTTGAAACTAAATAGAAACTTCGCTCTCATAGAGAGATATTCTCAAATCTGAAGTATGAATTCTTAGATATATTCGAGATCCTAATCAATAAACTAAGTCTCATACTGGTAATTTATCTATGTTCTCCGTCACAGGCAAAGGCAAACATATGTGAGTGAACTAAATCATTTTAATGGGTTTTCCAGTTTTTAGTTGCTCTTGCCTATCTGCGACCCAGTCATAAAATGTGACACATTTAGAGAGACTACTACTCTGAGGACACTGATCAGTTCAACTGTACCAAAATAAGATGGTGAGGTTTAGTACCTGGAATATTTTGAAAAACTGGTAGTTCTCGTAACACTCTTGTATGTTCTTTACAACACTCTCAAGCTGGAAGAGAGCATGCTGATCAATGATGGCTAAATCCTGGTATGGCACAGCATTATCAACCTGCAAACAGCCACAACTTATATATTAAAACACTGTCGCCGATGCAAAACATAAGATAGAAGCAATAAATCTTGAAAAGTGGGGCAAGAGGAAAAATAATGCAATTCTACATAAAGTTTCCGGTCAGAGACATACTCTCCAATCATGAAGATTGCCCAAGAGATATCTCAACGTTCCTCTCAACTTCCTATATATATCAGACATCTGCCGAAGAATTTGTGGGCCAATTAGAACATCTCCTGTGTAATCTACACTAGAAACCCAGAGACGCATAACATCAGCTCCATAAGCAGGTGCGTCCTGGCATAAGAAGACAAACCTTTGTCAAGAAACAGATTGAATGGATCATAAAGATGTTTTTACATAATGAGCATGGTTGTTATTCCACTGACGAACCTTTGAATTTTTCCCTCCTTCAATGACCAAACGTGGGTCAACCACATTACCCAAAGACTTGCTCATTTTCATACCCTTCTCATCCAGTACAAAACCATGTGTTATGACGGCAGAATAGGGAGCCTTGCCTATATCCAATAATACAAAATGTTAAGAAACCAACTCACACCAAGAAAACTAAATATGTACAATCATCTGAATTTATAGAGGCAGTTATCACGGCGAGCATTTAGCACCTTTTGTTGCGATGCTTGTTAACAAAGAGCTCTGGAACCATCCACGATGCTGATCAGTACCTTCTAGATACACATCTGCAGGAAAAGTAAGACCCTCGCGTTTCCCCAATACACCAGCCCAAGAGGAACCTGACATACAGATGAGAAAGAAGTGGTGAAAAATAAGTTTTTTGGTGCTTTGTACTATTTAATTTTATTTAACATTCTTTTATTATAGTACCTGAGTCAAACCAGACATCCATTGTATCAGTCCCTTTTTCATAATCAGCTGCTTTATCACGATATTTCTCAGGAAGTAGGTCTTCCGCCGACATATACCACCACGCATCACTGCCCTTTTGGGAAATTATAGCTGTCCGACAAGGTATACAAATAAGGGTACAGGAAACCGATAGCAACTATAGCGAGCATGAATAACAGAAAAATAGCCTCTAAGAAACATCAAAAAGGAGACCATACTATCAATTTAACTCTTACACTTAACATGTTCAACTGTCTCCTCATTCATTAGGGGTTCTTTTGTCTCAACATGATAAAAGACAGGAATAGGGACACCCCACGTCCTTTGTCTCGAGATGCACCAATCAGATCGGCTGGAGGTCATGGCAGATATTCTGTTAACTGCCTGAAGCCAAAACATATCAGGTATCAAATTGAATTCCAAACAACATAACAAGCAGATCATAGAAAGAATATATAAGGCAGCTAAGTAAGAGGAGGACAAGCATGGATCAATTTATGTGGTTAATATGTTGTGAGTCTCCTTCTATAGCTAACATTCATACGTGATACTTTCAACCCACACACTCAGGCCAAAAGAAATCAACGTATATACTCAATATGCAGTTAACTAGGTACCTGATGTGGTATCCATTTTACATCGTTGATTGCATCCATAGTGGCCTTGCGAAATCCTTCAACCGATGCAAACCACTGCTCAGTCGCTCTAAAGATCGTTGGTTTCTTAGTTCGCCAATCATATGGGTATTTATGAGCTGCATATAAAGGAAATAAATCAAATCATCTTTTAATCTGAAACAGAGTGAATGAAAATTGTTTGCTCAAACGTTTGGCCAGAAAGCATCTGCAGCCAACTCACCATAAGATTCTTCCATGACCAGAGACATATTTTCATCCAGGTAACTGACAACAGCAATATTTCCTTCTCCAAGGACAGAGAGCCCTCTAAACTGTCCAGCTTCTTCAGTGAAATTCCCTCCATCATCTACAGGAGAGACAATAGGCAGTCCATACTTCAGGCCAGTTGCATAATCCTCCTGACCATGACCAGGGGCAGTGTGGACTAACCCTGTTCCTGATTCCGTGGTTATGTAATCACCCCCTATAACAACTGGACAATCCCTGTTGTCAGTTGGATGTGTGTACCTAGAACCATAAATACACGTTAACCAAGGGGTTGAATTTTATAGCATCACACGCAAAATTGAGGTTCCTTGTTTAATTTTTAATGTAACCTGCAATTTTCAAGATCTGCACCAAGGAATGTTTTTCTTATGATAAGCTTCACACCCCATTTCGCTTCTAATGCTGGAACAAGGTCGGTTGCTACAATCACGCAAAGCTTTTGTTGATTCTTCAGAACCTTCCCAGCCATTTTCTTTTTCTTCCCTGCCGACGCAGATTCATCTTCTGAGGATGAATGCACTTCGACAACAGAATACTGAAGCTTTGCATTCACCGCCACAGCTGAAAGTTAGACAAGAAGGTAAGGACGGAGAGTACTAGAGGATCTTATATGGCATCCAGCTACAGAAACCAGATAAAAAATGAAGAGTATGTATCCCTGCATCTACGTGGACGAGAGGTTGGAAATAAACCAAGTCAATAGGATCTATTTTGGCGGATGAGAGTAACATATGCTAATATGACACTTACCAGCATTGGCTGGAATAGTCCAAGGTGTGGTTGTCCATACTGCCAAGCATATATTAGGAATAAACTCATCTAAAAGGCTTGTTTTCGCTCCACCAACCAATTTAAAAATGGCATATATGCTTCTTGAAACATGACCCTCCGGATACTACATATAAAGGCAGAGACGAGTAAAATATAAGATAACCACGGTAACGTGTGGAATCATCTAAACATTCAATCATGAAAGCGGCATGCATTAAGAAGGGGGATAATATTTTCATTAAATCAGGGTTCATCGAGGATATATAAAGCAGTACTCCTGGGTCTAACAGACTACAGATCACATAATGGTAAAATGTATAAAAAAAAATGGTATAATTTTAGCTGACTTTAGCTCAGCCCAAAGATATCCATGGTATGTTTTTTCTTCTTAAGACTATTTGAGATGAAAACGGGAATTGTACCTCTAGTTCAGCTTCTGCAAGAGCAGTACGGGATGAAGGACTCCAGTGAACTGGCTTCCTACCTCTATAGATGTACCCTTGCAAGGCCATCTGGCCAAATACTTCAATCTACAATATGTGATATGCGATAAATTAATATGTAGATCCTTACAATATCAGCCTTTTGATACCTTGAACTCTTACAATAATCTTCCTGCATGACTATCGAATCCAGTACATAATGTGGGAGGTCAGAGGTTAAACCATTACCTGGGCAGCTTCATATTCCGGATCAAGAGTTAGATAAGGATTGTTCCAGTCTGCCCATACTCCAAACCGCTGTAAGCATCAAGTATTATGTCAGATGTGCTAAATGTCAATTGAATGACCAAAACAAATATCGTTCATAATTACAACGTCCTAAGAGATCAAAAGATCGTAATGACCGCTGCATTCAAAACAAGAACTTATGGGAATAGAGCTTACCTTAAATGATTCCATTTGTGTTTTGACTGTTGCTTTTGCAAATTTCGCCGCCTTTGCCCTTAGCTTCAGTGGTGTAAGTTCCTTTCTCACTTCCTGATCCAGGGACTGCAGAACTGAAATGTTTGACAGTTGCAGCCAAATTACTCAGATAAGTTATAAACTGGAAATCAACAAAAGAAAAGTTACTTTCGCATGGTAATGTTCTCAACGGTCCATAACCTATTATATACTTGCCTTTCAACTCAATTGGAAGGCCATGGCAATCCCACCCAGGAATGTACTGAACTTTATAGTTTTGGAGCAGCTGGATGAAGAAGCAGACAATTTGATGAGAGAAAAACTCATTTCTTGGATGCGTAAGGAAAATAGAGAACCCAGGTAAGAACTAAACGCATTTCCGAGTTAGGAAAGGTGAAATACCTTATAGCGATTAATGATATCCTTCAGTATCTTGTTAAGAGCATGACCCATATGCAGGTCACCGTTGGCATAAGGAGGACCATCATGAAGAATGAAAGTCCCCTGGAAATCAAACTAACTATCTCAGACACAATTTTCTTGAAGCAAATTTGATGTGGGAGAATTTTGAGAAACTCACTCCATTGTTATTATCAGAAACTCTCTTGAAGACCTGGTTCTCCTCCCACAGCTTCTGGAGTTCAGGTTCCCTCGTCAATGAATTCGCTCTCATACCAAAACCTGTCTTCGGCAAATCAACCGTGTGCTTGTACTTTCCTTCTTCTTGTTTTTCCCCTAACCAAACACAATAGCAAATGAGTGCCACATTGCATAACAGTCAAGTAAAAAGCAGTTAGATGCAAACCTCCAGATGCTTTCTTTGCTGCCATAACAGGCCCACGAGACCTACGCTTTGATGAATGACCAAACTCGTTGTTGGGCTGAGTTGAATACCGCGAGACATGTAGGAAAGAAAATGCCTTGACAGGAGACCTTCCCTTGGCAAGAAAGGAATCCAACGGTGTGGTTCTCCTTATATTTGAACAGTTTCTACCTGACAATACCTGAACACGGCACAAAGCACAATCTCAAACTATTTCCACGCAAAATAAAAGATCAAGAATTTCTATCAAGTGTTTTCTTTCCAATAAAATTCCTTCGATGACAGAGAGCCTGGAAAATGAAATAGTTTGAATTTGGTTATAGAGAGCTCCAAATATTATATGAGATGTGATGCTCGGAAAACCAGAAATCAAGTCAAACTACTTCCAATTTCTTCTTTTTCTGTAAAACTAATACGCTCTTATCTATTTCAAGATATAAACAATGGATAATGATCAGCCCTGAAGCCTCTGAAATTTTATCGAACAAGTGGTGTGCAATAGTAAAACAACACTAACTACTCGAAAAGACCTGAGAATTATATACCAACATGGCTACATTAACAAAGGGAGAACTAACCAAATCTCATAAACTGAAAATACAATTGCATTGATATGATGGACTAATTGAGAGACCAATGCATTTTTGAAAAATTGAGCTTGAAAGAAAGTCAATCACTTTCTCGGTACCCAAAACGAATGCAATAAACGGAAAAAAAGAAGGTTTAATCCTTATAAATTTCACATACTCTGTAAGATGAGGATTGCACCATTGCCATGGCAGCTGCTTCCCTCGGATTTCCGGCAAAAGATTTGAAGAAAGATGACATCTTCTTCACTTCTCTCTCTATGTCGCTTCGATTTTCTCACCTCATTTTCGTGCCACGCTAACCGGCAAAACAAGGCTGAGAAGACAAGGAAGGAAAAGAAAGGTCGACGCACTCAGAAAGGCCTGTGTGTGGATAAACCGTTGACGCTAAACCCAAACCTCAAAACTCGTTTTACTTTCGGGTTTTTTATCCTTTGGTCCCTTGAACTTATGTTTTTCCCCATAAATTCCCTTTTTAAAATTAATGTTCGGTTTGGTCCAAGAAAAATAAGTATTGGGAATGATTGGTTGTACTGTGTAGACGTAGAAATGTAAATGTAGAATTTAGTCTGTAGTTTTTACTATGTAGCTGTATTATATTTTACTAAAGCAAGATACTATAATTTTTAAAGCACTTTAATAGTTACTTTAAGAAAAAAAACAAAGTAAAACATAAACAAACAATGGTGATGATTGAATTTACGTGACTGTAAAATTTTAGCTGAAAAAGTTTAGATTTAGGTAAGTTGGTTGTAGTTGTAAAATTGTTATTGTAAACTTTTTTTGCAGAGATTTTTATTGCAGTTAAATTTGTTGTAGATGTAAATCATATGTTGTAGATATTTTAAAATAAAATATGTGATGTATATATAAGAAACTTATGTTTTATCAATTAAAATAATTTATATTAATATCTTTTCATATATTATCAAAGTTTACTATTATTTAAAATGTGATATGTAAATAATATTTACGTTATTTAAAATATTCCAATAATTAATAAACACCCAAAATTAAAATAAAATATTTATAGATGTTTTTTTATTATAATTATCTAATTTATTTTATATTATAGATAATTTTTTTCATTTTACAGATTCTACAGCGTGTAAATGAAAGATGTAGGGTATTTTACCTAAATAACATAAGAAAAAATTTTGTTTTATTTTTCTTGTTATAGCTTTAAAAATAAAGCTAAAGCATGATTGATAAAAATAAATAGAAATTTGATGTAAGCTTTAACTTTTAAAAATAAAGTTACAATATGATTAGTAAAATTTAGTGATTTAAAAATAAATAAAACTAAAGTATGGAGATAAATTCCAAACAATCACTTCTAATAAAAAAATAAAGTTGTAGAATCTGTAGCGAGCTTTAAGCATGATTGGTAAAAACAAAATAAAAACTTGATATACACTTTAACTTTTTGAAATAAAGCTACAACATGATAGATAAAAATCAGTGATTTAAAAATATATAAAGCTAAAGTACTAATCATTCCCAATAAAAATAAAGTTGCAGATGCTGTAACAATCTTTAACTTTAAAAGTACAGTTACAGTCTGATTAGTTAAGATTAATGCTTTAAAAATAAATCAAAGTTAAAATCCAACCAATGATCGCCGGTTCATTATATATATATATTATTGTTTTTTTGTCGGCTACCTATGTGAGATAAATCAAGTGGTGGCATACGAGCCGATTCTCCGAGGAGCATCTCCGTTTCTCCGAATCTGATTTATATGGAAAAAGATATATCCTCTACTTCTTGCTTCTTCCGCGTCCGCTCAATCATTCCTACTCAGAAGAATATGAGACAGACTCACATCCTCGAACCTCGAAGTCTTCACGTAGTCTTTGGAACATCCAGATCTCTGTCGCAAGTCGGCCACTCCAACGGGTTCGTACTCATATCCACGAGGTCCATTATATAAATGGCCCATTATATCATTTATGTAAAAATATCTTTGATGCCGTGAGCTTTCATCATCATCATCTCCGACTTGACTACCTCTCTTCGCGACGGCAAGGCACTGAATTAAACCATCAACTCTCTCTCTCTCTCTGCTCAGCTCCTCCTTCACTCTTCCATGCCAACTCTCATCCTCTGAATCAGGTAACTATTAATTTCTGAGTCCGACGATCTTTGATCCTTGTTTCGATCGTCTTCACCTAAATGTACGAAAATTCCAAATCGAAGCTCTATTCTGAATTTGATTCGATCCTTGTTTCGGTAGGTTTTGAATTAGGGATTTGAAAAAGTTATGGATGGTAACAAAGACGATGCGGCGAGGTGTGTGAGGATCGCCGAAGAAGCCATTGCTTCTGGCGATAAGGAACGAGCATTGAGATTCATCAAGATGGCGAAACGGCTTAATCCAAGCCTCTCCACCGATGAACTCGCCACTGCTTGTGAGAATCTGGATTCAGTTTCAGAGAATCCGTCTCTTAGTGATGAAAACCACAAAGCTGTTGATGGTGATAAGCTTGAGCCTAAGACTCACGAGAATAAGAAGAAGGTATACACTGAGGAAAACGTTGAGCTGGTTAGGAGTATCAAGAGGAACAACGATTACTATACGATTCTAGGTTTAGAGAAGAGCTGTTCCGTTGAAGAAATCAGAAAAGCTTACAGGAAGCTGTCCTTGAAAGTTCACCCTGATAAGAACAAGGCTCCAGGCTCAGAGGAAGCGTTCAAGAAAGTTTCTAAAGCGTTTACGTGTTTGAGTGATGGCAACTCGAGGAGCCAGTATGATCAGGTGGGGTTTGTTGATGAGTTTGATCACATCCAGAGGCAAAGTAACCGTAGTAGGCCGAGGAGAAGGAGGTATAACACTACGCGGAGTGATTTCTTTGAGGATGAGTTTGATCCTGACGAGATATTTAGGGCGTTTTTTGGTCAGCAACGAGACGCGTTCGGTGCTGCTACACGTACTTATAGAACTAGACAAGCGCGTAACCCACCACGAGAGGAGGAGGTTAATTTTGCTGGACCGACTTGTTTGACGATTGTTCAGATACTGCCGTTCCTGCTGCTTTTGTTGCTGGCTTATCTGCCCTTTTCTGAGCCGGACTATTCTCTGCACAAGAGCCAGACTTATCAGGTGCCGAAGACGACAGAGAATATGGAGATTAGCTTTTATGTTCGGTCGTCAGCAGCCTTTGATGAGAAGTATCCGCTTGGTAGCTCTGCTCGTGCTAACCTTGACGCCAGCGTGATCAAAGAGTATAGAAGCTTTCTTTTCCAGTCGTGTCGCATTGAGATCCAGAGAAGGCGGTGGAACAAGAAGATGCCAACTCCTCACTGCAATGAACTTCACGAGCGTGGGTTTGTTGATAGGTAACAGCTTTCATTTTCTCCTCCATTTCGTTTTTTTGGATTATGTTATGTACTGGTTACTTGTGAATTGTGATCTCCTTGTATCATGTTTAGTAAGCTCTTCCACAGTTAGAAGCTGAATTGTCCAATCTATAATATCTTCAATGAATGAATCTCTTTTGACTAGTGAAGGCCATAAGCAACATTTGCTTTGGATAATGCTAGTGTTAGGTTTTTTATGGTCACGCAACAAAGATTGATGCTTAATCTTTTCTCTGTTTGACACAAAACAGGCAAATACCGATATGAAATCAGCTCAGGACTGTCCAAGATATAACGAAGACTCCCAGATTTTGATGTTCCAGAAGTTCTTAGTGCTGAAGGTGTAAACTGTAATGTGCCATGTGTGTAGGGAGGATAACTATAATCTCTTTTTTTTCTTGCATATGGATTTGGGGATAATAATTCGTAGGAGAATATTGAGAACAACAAGGAAGAACGTCCTTACAAAAGAGGTACCACTTGCTATACTCATAATATGATTTGAAAAAAAAGAGAAAAAAAAGAAGACTCCAATAGTTCACTCTAGAAGATGCAGCAAATAATAGTTCTATTCATTTCTAATATGGTAACAGCGCTTTGATATGTTTCAGTCAGATCAAAGCTCTATTGATGAGTTCACCGGTAAAATGTTTTGGTTTGAGAATCTATATATTGTGCCAATGATTCAAATACTATTGTTGCTGCTACTGCTAGATTATGAAACCTTAGGGACATGTGAAGAGTTACATAAGAAATTTCAATGGCTGAAAGGGTGAAAATGAGACCAAACAACATTCCAAAACCTTTGAAAAGTGGTTTCATTGAGAATGAATTGAACAACTTCCTTTGGTGGAACTTTTTGTATGGTTTGGTTTCACTTTATTCACTTAAGTTTAGTTTTCATTCATGGATTACTGATTCGCCCACTGTCGTAGTTCACATTAAGATATAAGACAGAAATTATCATGTGGAAGTTTCTGCAGAGGAATTTAGCAAAAAAAAGAAAGAAAAAAAAGCTTCTGCAGAGGGTTTCACTGAGTTAGGTAATGCTATTTTTCAGCCTTCTTTGCGTCTTTCGTAACAATTATTAGTCTCAGCACGTCTTCTAGCTTGTCTGATTAGTAAGGTTCTAACTAGGGTTGTCTGATAAGTGTTTAGGCTTAATCAGCCATGTTCCATATACACCCAACAATAGGAAAGAGAATAGAGAATAGAGAATAGAGAATAGAGCCAAATGGTCTGTAATTTTCTTACTGTCCTTTAGAAAAAATGCAAAAAGTTTCATGAGGAGAAATTATTTGAAATCTGACAAGCCGAGGGGTCAGAAATCAGGAAATTATCTTACATTATTACTGCTTTTTTGTAATTTTGTGTTCTTTTTCCAAATCATTACGTTTCAGAACAGTGAAACTATGTGGATAAAACTGAGACACCGATGAGAACAAACAAAACACACACTGATGAGAATGACAATGTGTTTTCAGCAAACGGATACAAACTGCATGCCGTTTTAGTGTACGAACATCTTGTTTTTTTCAGGCGCTTGGCCTTCATTAATGACAAGAAGTTGGTTTCGGCGATTACAGACGCTTTAAGATTCTGTTGTTAGCTTTGGCAATAACTACGAAAATGAAAGACCAAACTCACAACGCAACACATGAGCATATGAAGTCGTAGAGAGGTATTAAATGGATGGGGGACTTTGACCCCATTACGAACAGTATTTATATAGACCCAACATGTTCTTGTCACACAACATGATTGAATCAGATGGGTCGGCAAAAACCATTAAATTCTAGAGGGTGGAATGATCAAATCTATGGACTTGAAATATCTTTGATAGTTTTATTATTATGAGTTGATTACACTCATCTTCGTAGTATTAATCATTCTAGAGAGCGTCGACTAGTAGACCGTGTGTTTCGTTCAGATTACGACTTCTACTGTTTGGCTACTTTGTTTTTGTCTTCAAAACAAAACCATTACTGCTTACAAGTAATTATTATTAGTTTTGTGTAACTAGACCGCAGTTTTTTTTTTTTTTTGGTTACCATGTTATAATTATCCTAGTCTAGGTAGAACTAGAAATTTGCATGCTAGTGTTTGGTGATTTAAGAACATGCTTAGTAATTTGATTGAGATCTTGATCTCTTGAACGATCCTACTAAACTGCTCTAATGACACATGCTCAGCTTTTAAATAATCTATTATAGATAGTTTTGGTCTTTGGAACATGCATAAAAATCCATGGAAAAATACAAAAAGAAAGTTTAAAGAGTAAATGAGAAGGAGGGCCCTTTTTCCCCTGTCTCTTCGGCTTTGCAGAATCCACAATATCTAGTTTTCATCTCATGGACCCCTTACGTCCTCTTCTACACGTTATATAATAACAAAATCTTCTGTTTTTTAATGTCCATGATCCACTTAACAAGATCAGTGTGAAACCAAGTTTGCACTGTTTAAAGGATTAGGTAATCACTATCAGTGTGATGTGTGTATGTAGCAGTACAACCGTTTGTTAATGCCTTAATTTTGTTGGGTCGCAAGATATAAAAGAAACAAACAAAAAATGAAGTTTTTTTTTAGTTGGGGACCATGGAATCATAATGCATGTGCAAAGGCATGTGCCTTTTGATTCACTCATTTAACACAAAACTCACACTTAAAAAGTCAGTCAAACCCTTCAAAACCTCACCTTTGACTGGCTTTTCCAGTGTGGTTTCTCTTAATAATTTAATTAACAATGCTAAGAAACACACCATAATGACAACACAAAGCAAAAGACAGATGGTTCTTCTAAGTAGAGATTAGAGAGACAAAACAAGGATTAAAAATTATAAGAAAAATAATCAAGAGAACAAGACAAATAAAACAGAAGAAAGTAGCCCCAAAGAGTATCCTAAGCTCCCTTCTCTCCTTAGTTGACAAAAAAAGATGATAATTAACATAGAAGAGGTAGTGTAACATTACAATACTATCAGATCATCAACCCAATGTTCAAGGAAACATCTAAAATGATGAAAACATGAAACTTTCTTGTTTTAAGTTCACTTATTGCAACGTGGGATTATAAGTTCTTTAATTTAGCTTTTGACTACCAACAATGAAGGAATAGCATCCAAGTTCGGAGCAGAGTTCTTGCTTGTAGAATCTGTAATCGTACGACCTCTCTTCCCAGAAGAAGAACCAAAAGCTCTCATTGGACTAGCAAACGCCCATCCCCAACCTCTGTTCCTTCCACCATGAGCCATGTTGTTCTGATGATGTTGTTGTTCAGCTGATGACGATGACACCCATGAGGAAGACGAGGAAGAAGAAGAGGATGACGTCATAATCATAAACCCACCAAAGATCCCACCACATCTAACCATCTCCCTCACACCACCACCATTGCTACTACTACTAACTTTACCCTTGTTGCTACCACCTTCTCTCTGTGACTCAACTCTCCTCAAAGTACAGTCTCCAAACCCGTTAGTGATCCTCTCGAAGAAGTCTCCAGAGAAGCTTCTGCTTCCACACCCGACAGATCTGGATCTCGACACTTTCCTCTCGCTCGGCGGTGCTGCCGCAACGTTGGGGCTTCCATCTTCCTCAACAATCACATCAATGCCGTTTCTGTTACCACTCCCACCTCCATTCGCTCTCTTTGACATCGAAGAGGACGAAGAAGAGGAAGATCCGACCACCTCTGTTTTGGACAAAGTGTTTTCAGTATGTTTTGTTGTCGTGGGCTTCGAGGAGTCGTGAAAGTTTCCGACTTTCTTGCTGCTGCTATGTTGTTTGTAAGAGTGGAGGTGTAGAAAAGACCAGAACCCACTTTTCTTCCTCGGGGTGGAGTCGGAGACTCTGTACGCGGCCGTCGTCGTCGACTGGCTTCTCTTGAAGACGATATTGGCCGTCGACGAGGAGGACTTCTTCTTGGCAAGTAAAAACGGAAGCTTGGTGCTGTTGTTGTAGTTGTTGTTGTTGGCTGTGACGATTCTGGCTCCGGAGGCGGAGACGGTGGTGGCGGTGGTGGTGGAGCCGACAGAGTCAGATCTGAAGGAAGGGGATGAGGAAGAGGTGGAGGAGGAGGAGAGGTGTTTGGGGAGAGGGAAAGAGGAAGTGACGAGCTTTCCGAGCTTTTCTTGGAGACAGAAAGCACAGATCCCACCTGGGTTCTTCGTGAAGGGATGGTTTACGCATTGCATCCCATCGCCCATGTCTTGTTGATCCTTTGCTTCCACCATCGATGACTTCTTTTAGTTCTCTGTTTCTGTGTGTGTGTGAGAGAGAGAGGTTCAAGGCATCTAAACGAAGAAGGAGGAGGAGAAGTCAAGCTTTCAGGTTCATTTGTTCGCTTCTTTTGAGAGAGAGAGAGAAGAGAGAGAGATTGCTTGAGTGAGAATGAAAATGGAGGAAATGAAGGAGTGGGTTTGTGCAGAGAAGAGGGGTCGAGTTCCCAGGTGCACGTGGGTTACTGACTGACTTCTTTCTTTGTGGTCTCTCTCTCTCTTTAATCACATTTTAGTTTAGGACTAAAAAGGCTTTCTTTCTGGTCCATTATGCGCAACCCACATCCACGTGGCTTTTTTACCATTTCTGTAACCATTACTAAACCAATCCCCTTTGCTCTGCTGCTTATTAAACACCCTAGCTAAAGCTTCTAGCTAAAAGTTAGCTACATTACTACATGATATATACTTTTAGATTTCTTTTGCATTCATAAGAGAAAAAATCCATAGAACCCATGAAGCAGCCACAAATTAATCATAAAATCCATAGAGATAATACCCATATTAGTGACTGATTACATGTTCATAACGCAGTATATATAGGCAGGGCCGTGCCTCACTATAGGCTGATCAAGCACATGTTTGGGGCCCTGATGTGTATAACTATTTTAAGGGCCAATTTTTTTAACAAAGTGTGGTTAGTTCTACGGGTCTTTGTCCAATTCTTTCCTACAAAGGGTTGGGAGTTCAATTGTTTGCTCCATAAATTTTAATTTTTTTCTATGATAAGTAATTGAAGGGCCAAAAATATATTTTGTGCTTGGGGGCCCAAAAAAGTCAGGCACGGCCCTGTATATAGGTTAGTAGTGGTGACTCCTTACACCTATAAGCTAAAGTATATTCAAACTGTCGTTGAGCAATACCAAATGATGTTTTAACTAGAGATGGCTGAAGCTGGCTTTGAAAATAACCTTTATAGCGGGGAATCTGATGCTTATGTGCTTTATTTATATATGTGAGAGCTTAGGTACGAATAGGGTGAATGCATACACAAATGTTAACTCCCCATTTGACGAGTTCTAAAGAAAAGGATCAAGGTGAATTGATCTGGGAGTAAGAATAAAGATGATGGAGGGGTGTTCCAGTATGTGCAACCTCTTGTTTCATAGTGTATTTAGGCGAGAGTACGTAGTATTATGATAGCCGAGTTTATGGATCTTTAAAATCAGTATTTGTGATTTTTTAAATTTCCACAAATATTAGATTCTACTATTTGTTAAATTTTGTTTTGCGTTTTTAACTTTTTATGATGATTATAGTATTTGGAAACAGTGTGTGAATAGTTAATCGAAAACGAATCGGAAAAGATAACGAACTGAAACAGACATCATGAATATTTTAAATAATCTTCAATTCTACACCAGAAGACGACGATGGATTAGCCGCTGATTTTTATAAAATCTTGGTTGTAATTTGTAAGGAGATATGGAGACGAAGAAAGAAAGAAAGAAAGAAAGAGTGGTCCAAAAAAACAACATTGAATTTTCATGTCTTTTTGAGCTTATTGCACCATTGACCATTGTGTCGTCTCTCTCATAGACCACGTCTTCTATTTTATTTTTGTCCCCCCATGTAATTTGTATGTTAAGCTTTTTCTCTTTAACATTAAAACAAAATCATCACGAAAATTAAAATATTTGACGTAATGAACAAGAATCCAACTTGAATGAATATGTGAATGCTTTATAGAAGTTGGAGTATCCCTATCTTCATTTATTATCATGGGTGAAATGGAGAATCCAATGGTGCATGTCACGCTTAAGTTTACAATTAGAGCCGTCTGATTGATAAGAAGAGGCTCACATGCATGCACATCCTTTTATCTTTGTTTTGTCTTTATTTTAAAAATACGCAGAGACATAGAGTAAGAGATGGGAAAGATGTCACGCCACCTTGGGAGCACACTACCTACGAACTATTATTTTCCTAATTATAATTGATTGATCATTGACTGATTATAATACACATTATATGATATATCTTCTAGGTTGGAAATTACGAGTGGATTACGTATAACAGTAAAAAGAAGAGAAGCTTCACGTAATAGTGTTACTTGATAGAGAGATCGAGATGGATTGATATATAGCTGCCTACATTTTTAAGGCTAGTTTGCATGGACACAGGCTCGCAAAAGCCTGGCCTCGCTCTGCGTACAGTCACCGCCATTTCATCTGTTTATTTTAATGCTTAAGTATCTAAACGTGTAATGACATTGACCAAGAAGTCCACTAGCAAGGAATGTAACACCATGATTAACCAAGATTTTTAGAGTGGGGTTCTTAGCGGAATTTAAGAAACTGTTTCTTAACTTTTAACTAAAAAAAAGTTAAGAACCGGTTCTTAACTTTTTTAGTTAAAAGTTAAGAAATTGTTTCTTAAATTCCGCTAAGAACCTCGTCCTAAGAACCTCGGGTTAATCATGCTTTATTTAGTGCTTTGCATTAACATTTTTCAGAATAGTCTACTGTGTTAAGGATCGATGTCCGGATTCCTTAGGCCTTCAGCCCAGATAAACTAAGGCCCAAATTATTTTTCAGTAATCTTACATGGTCATAATTAAACCAGTAAAAAACTTCTTGAATATTGCAATCAATTGTTTCAGCAATAGCTTACATGGACTGGGGGCCCAAAAGAAGCAAATAATTTTCATGTGGTCTCTCGGAAGAACATCCATCCCAACCAACCATGATGATGAGAGTACATTTGAATGAAATGGCTGAGTCAACAGTCAGGATACTCTCGTCCTTTTTTTTAAAGAGCCTCAAAGCCGAGTTCTTACTTCTCAAAGTCTCTGCCTTATTCTCTCACTAACTGTAAGTGAGCTTGTTATTATTATACATTCTTTCATGATCTGCAGACTCGCAAGCAGCCCAGTTTCTTAGACTAGCAGTTAGGTTTTACAAACAATTATGAAGATTATGAATTTGATATTGAGAAGATTATGAATGATGCCTTATTCAACTAAGCAAAGTTACTAAAACTTACAATCTGATAAAGAAATAGCAGCAGAAGAAAGAAGTGGCTTTATAGTCGTCCTAAAAAAATAGCAAAGAAGAGTTGGACTGTGGAAGATTCCGAAGAAGATTCCGAAACATTTCAGGTTCATGTTTGTAAATAAAATTAGCAAGCTCAATAAGGAACATAAGACGTTGTACTTAATAGCTCACATGTTTCCTTGAACAGGTCAGCTCACTCTCATCTCTACAAAGTGTTGCATTAGGGGTAATGCTTATGGACACATTCTACGTTCAACATTGTCAATAAACTCTATGAGTAATATAATCAAAAAGCGTTTTACTTACACTATTGAATAGTGATTTGTGTTTCCATTATAACAATATACTATTCTACAGTCTCTAACCTTTTGAGTATTATAATTGGAAAATGGTGGATTTTGCATTAAGAATTTAAGATTGATAGTTTAAACTTTAAAGGAACATGTGGCCTTCTGACCTTTCATTATCAAATCCACTTATACTAAAATAACACAGCCTTATCCGTTTAAACATAGTTGGGATTATAATAACTAAAGCTCTAATAAAGAGAATTGTTATCGAATTTCACAATTTCCTAAGATGGACATTTAAGATTGTATACCTGACGCCTATAAGTATGAGTTTACAGGATGTATAATTCAGTTCAATATTTCTAGTGATTAAGAAAATGTAAGTCATGCAATAAGAGTTATTGTTAATGAATGAGGCGGGTGTTATGGGGAAGTCATATTTGCATTAATTTAAACTTCAAAGAGCATTAAGGTGGTGGTGTGTTCAAGTAAAAGACGTGGAGATTCTCTCTCTTGTCATATTGCATTAAACTAAAGGCTGGTCACAAAACTAATTTAAGCCCCACCAATACATTTTTAACCCACTTTGAAAAGTGAGAGTGAGACGACATACAAGGGACCTCACTGCTCTTTGCAGTCGGATCCTATGAATATGGAAGTAGTAATCAATACATTTCATGGTACAATTTTCACACGAAGACAAAGTAAAATGTCAAAATTAACTTGGTCCACATTATTCCAAAAACAAGTAAGAAAAAAAATTAATGAAACTTGACCAAGTGATAATACTCTTTTACTTAGTGGGTGATATTTTTTTCATATTCTTAACAAGTGAAACTCACATTATCATGTTTGTGCACTCTGTGTACGTATTGTTCGCTGTTTTGAAAAAAATGTCAAACTCGTATATGTCATTTTTATCCTAATATGTCATTTGTAAATGGATTTGATCAATTGCTTAACATTTTATATGATTTGTTGTATTTCTCATATTTTTCTTTATCTCAGCTATTGCTAATTTGAAAAACTACATAAACTTTCGATGATACTAATTTACAAAACGTACGTTCTGACATGAGAACCAGAAATCTATTATCATCATTTTGGAAAATACTTGGTTGACCCAAAGGTAGTTAGTATAACATGCTAATCTTGTGTAGTATTCATTTGTACACTATACATAATGATGCTTTTCCTTTATGAATAAAACAAAGTAACGTTATAAAAAAGGTCCAAATAGTCCATTTCTCCTTCTCGTGTGATGCATAGTTTGATTCACAATCAACACAATGGAAAAGCAAAGAAGTTAATAAATGTTTTTATATGTAAATACCGAATATTACACTATAGTTTCTTTGAAATCATATAAACAAATTCCAATATACGTTTAACTGCGACGACATACACAAATATATAGAAACATATGTCGGTCAAAAGCTTGAGATTCTCCCACACATTGAATCAAATTCGCATGAAACCAAAGAAAAAAGAGAATATCTTTATTTGTATTAATATAGAGAGCATATATATCTAGTAGTATTTTTACTACGTGTTATTTTGGTTGTCCCTTTGTGGATTAGATCAACATAGTCTATCACTAACCACCACTATACTACAAAATCCCTTTTATCCTAAAATTCATGAGAAGGTCATCTTCTTTAAAGCTATGTTAACCTCTTAAAATTTTAAAATAAAGTTGCATGGTGGAAACATAAAAAATAAACTTTCTACTTTAACTTAGTTCCATCAAACATTAACTACAGAGTTGGTGACAATACGTTGATAATGTAGGCAAAAAAGGTAAGCTTCATGAGAAAGAAGTAAAGAACCAAATAAATAGAAACTAGGTGCTCCCATAGATATGTAAACAAGAAATACCGAAAACACCCTTCTGGTTTTACATCTCATAAAACAAAACGACAAAAATAAGTCCAAAGGGTGGAAAAGTCAGATCACACTTTTCAGTTTGCAATGCTTTCTCGAAAACCGCCTGGCTCAGTTTCTCGGATCACGGCGGACCACCGCCTGAAGACGTCGGGGCCGGTGAGTCAGGCTTCGTTGCTTTAACAGCCATGAACGAACAGTTCTCTCTTCTAAAGCTTTCATCTTCGTCCATGACCATCTGCTTCGATCTACACTCCACGCTACAGAAACCTTTATCACCTCTTGACATATTCAAAACACATCCGAGAAACATTAACACAAGCCGTGTAATAAAAAAATGATTTATTTACGTTCGTCGATGACTTACTTGTACATGTAGATATCTTTCGCTGGAAGAAGTTTCCTTTTACAGAGAAAACAATGTTTGAGAAACCCAGAATCCGGATAAGAACTACCACGGCGGAGATCAGAGGCGATGGCGCTGACCACGACGGTGGATTTGTTGACAACCTGATGCGGTTTGGGACTAACAAAGCCGTTGCTGAGAGTGTTGTTGTTAGAAAACTCCAAAACAATACTTAGTCCCACCATTTTCATCTCTTTTATCTCATTATCTATTCTTCTTCCTTTATGGTTTCGAGATTTTCAGGTGTTAATGGCCAGGGGAAGAAGAAGAAGTTTTGGTAGTGAAAATGTTTTTTAATAAAATGTGTTATAAAGACTAGATCCTTTTTCCGCGCTACGCGCGGATAATATATTTAAATTTGTTACATTTATCATTTTTATTTGTATGTAAATTTTTCTATATTAAATTATATATAACTAATTTTTAAATTTGAGTTTTTTTATATTTTTAGTTTGAAGTAAATATTTCTATTATATGTAACACAATTAACTAATAAAATATGAAGAATCAAGTCTGAGATTTTAAAGTTATGTAAAAAATATATAATTATGTATAGAACACAAATTATCTTAGTTTAAAAGATCGGAATCTCATCTCGAATAAATTTACGAAAAAAAAAGTACTCCAATAACTTACTTAAAATATAAAAACTCCTTTTAAAAAAAAAGCGTACTTAATAATATTTTTTTACATGTAATAGTTGAAAACTAACAATTGAATATCGATCTAGAATATTATTTTAATATATCTAATGTAAAATATTAATTGTAATAAACAAATTTTGAATTTTGTAATATTACATGAATTAGAAGTCTTTAAAATCTATTTTATTAACATACTATATTTTTTATTCATTTATTATTTTGACGTTACAAAATATTGCTTTAGTTTTATTTGTATATTATTTTTTAATAATTTAGTTTCTTTTTAAGTAATTTTAAAATTATCAAGAATGTAATATATTTAAAATTATTTATTTAAATATATCCAAATATAATGTCTCATTTTTATGTGTGTTTGCGTTGAGCATATTTAATTTGTAATTTGTATATTTAATAACACATTATTGTGTGTCGTTCTATGGTTTTAATAAATGTGTTGTCATCTCATTTTTATTACTACTAACATGATTTTTTAGTGATCAATGATAATGTATTTTAAACGTTATGTATTATATTTTATTGTATATTTTTTAACTCTTCGTGCTGGTACTTTTTTTAGAATCATTTTAATTAGATAATAGGTTTTAAGATGTAAATAAAACTGTGTATGTTGTAAATTTAGACTTCTTAGTGTAGCTGAGCACTATCAATTATGGAAATTATATTATGATTTTATTTTACAAAATCTTTTTTTCTGTGTATTTTTTTTTGTTTTATTTTGTATTTTTACAATTTTATTGCATTATTCTTTAACTGCAGAGAATTGATATTTCTAATTTTTGTTTAATATACCTTAAAAGTCTTCGGTTGATTTTTGTTTGTTTTCTTTCTCCAATTATAATGTATAGTTCGACCGTTTCTTCTTTTTTTTTGGATCAAACTACTAATATCATCAGATAGAAAAGCTTAAACTCTAAGAATTGAGTGAGTATTTGTGCTAGAGAAAACTGATTTAACCAATAATATAGTGAGATATTATAATATTAGAAGGTATGAAAACTCTTCTATGTTGTCCTACGCTGGACATAATTAAGTTGTTGTCAATTGATTTTATATTTGTGATAACTGGAAATGCATCTTTATGTCTTCCTTACATCATCCTTAATTGGTTTGCGGTTCGACTATTTCTAATATACTGAGAGTAACATAAAATTAGATGTTGATTATCTCCTCCCAATTAGGAATGCACAGAATGAGAGAAATTCAAGATGAGACCAGTTTACAATTTTGTCCTCATATCTATATAGAGTTAGTTTATAGATTACTCTATTTGTTTCAAAATGTAATCAATTTTAATTAAAATATGTAATATTTAAAAATTATTACTTTAGAAATCTGTCATTTAATATATAAATTTAATCAATTACACAGTAATTTACATAATTTAATTGGCTACACAATATCCAATAAATATAAAGTTACATTGAAATATAAAAATAATTTATATAGTGAAACAAAAAAATACTTTTAAACCATTATTATATTATAAAACAAAGAGAATATTTAAATTATATTGAACATTAGAATAGTAAAAATCAGAAAAGCTGAAATCTCAACGTCGATCATTTACGTTGGCTATGTTATTAACTTTGAAGATAACGTGAATGATCAAAAACAAAAAAGTTAATTTTAGCTTCAGTCATTTTTTTATAATCATTTTACCAAAAAGAAAAAAATAACAGGAAGATGACTAATAAAAAAAGATACAAACAGAGTACTGTAAAAAGGTGTTGATCATAATAGCAAACATTATAGTCTCCAAAATAATCAATTTTATATTAAATATTAGTCAAAAATAATAAAATATATAATATTAATAAATTTTATTTTAAATATAATTTAACTTTTAAAAATTTTATCATTGCACATGGTGCAGAAAAGCACCTAGTATTATTTGAATTTCAAAAACTATCTGATGCACTAACTTTTTGTGACAAATCAAATTTAAGGAACTGGGCAAGAGATTGAGAAGAGGGATGTGGAGAGGTACAAAGAGTCTTCACTTGATGAGTTATAATGGAGCATTGAAGTGCCATTGTTGTAGTCGTAGGAGTTACACCGGTGAAGTTGGGTAGACGAACAGATTTGGAGTCGCTGGAGACGTCTGAGGCAAGTAGGCTAAAGAAAAGGAAGCTATAAGTTATACAATGGGCTGGCTATTTTGATGGTTTTAGATGGTTCGAGACCCATCATCTAAACATTCGCGATGACGTGGCAGTTTGATTGGTAGAGAATATTTTATCCTATGTGGCATTCCTAAGAAGCTTCAAAATTAGTAGCTTTTATATAGTAGGATGTATAGAGGATAGGTGGGACCTACAAGTGTACTACGTGAGGACGATTGATTTGATTTCTTTTGCTTGATACTCGCCACGTGTTTGTCCTCCTCCAGTCCTCTTCATGACTTGTGTAACTTTTCTTCCTCTTTTTTTTTTTACCCCAAGTTTTTTGCTTTTGATAATTTCTCAAAAGTTATCTAGTTTGATTTTGTCGTTTTGTGTGTGTTTCATTTCATAAGTCTACTACGAGAGTTTTTATTCGTGTTACGTTTCAAAAGAGCTTCACTTTTGCTGTTGATTTTAGAAGATAAGGAGACATCAAAATAAAGAAACAAAAGGCTGAATGGGCTGATTATATATTATCAAATAGGCCAGAGTTCTTATATGTCCCATATTGTTAAAGGCTACAAACACGCTATTTCGATAAAGGCCCAAACCTTGATATACTTCCATCACTCGATTTTCTTTTCCTTTGAATATTTTGGTATCGGCTGAACACTAATCACAGTCAATCTCGTGCTCTGAATAGCTTCAATATTTTCACCTTTTTGATTGATTGTAATGCACAAAACCAGCTAATTATGGTCAATCTTATTCAGGATATATTTAATTTTTCTTTGCAAAAAAAAAAAATTATTTTCTATCTACAAACATTACTGTTTAATTCAAAGGTTACAGCATAAATAGTAGCCATAAAAGGGAATTAGTGGGGGAAAAATAATAGAACGATATGAAATAGGTAAAAACATGAAACATATTCATTTCTTTTTTTTTTAATGGTTTTCAAATTAAAATACTAAAAACAAATGATGTATGGTTGACCATAAAGTTTGAAAAAATATGATGAGACATGTCTCATATTCAACCAATCATTAGAGCATCCGCAACGAAGAGAGCCTCCGTCCGTTTCTAATATATAATATTAAAAATTTTAGTTATCTTTTAGTTGTTTCAGATTAATTGAGTTATTGTAGGGTTGACAGGCGTAGAATTATCTATCTGTGGTGAATGAAGAGGGGAACTTGTGTTATTATTACTGTTGACTAGAAGGTCCATATATATACAAGGTATTAGACCGTCATAAGGTCATGTTTATCCTAACAATATAAGGATAAGGATAAACACTATGTTACAGATATACATGGAATATATACTAGATAAACACATAGTCTCTGGTTGTCTTTATCATGTCCCGGATTGGGTCTGCAGTACGGGCTGGTCCATGGTCGATCATCATTTGGTTTATAACACTCCCCCTTGATCGACACATCCGGTACAGGTTCGTTGCATGCTTAATGTTGCCTCATTAAAACCTCTCCTGAAAAACCCCAAAACCAATGTGGCAAAATGGGAAACCAAGGACAGGAAAAAGAGTACAACACATGAACTCCCCCAGATGAATGCATCACTGTAGTAGACGCATTCCCATCTGGTATCCGAGTCTTCTTGAACGTTGAAGTTGCCTATGACTTGGTGAAGATGATCAGCTGGATTCTCCTTGAATGAACTTGTAAGTCTTGGACGTTGGTATGTCTTTTGGAACTCCATTAAGATGTGGTCAGGATGTACATCTTTGCTGCTGATCACTCCATGTCTTGGTTGAACTGATGGTGCTTCAAACGGTGCTCGGATGGACTTTATAATCTGCAATAAAACTTTACTTGCAGGTCCTTTTTCATGTCCCACAGATTCTCTTTGGTTATATGGCTTTCCCAAAATGTGGACATTCAATATATATTGAGTCATAGACCCAGAACACATACGAACAACTTTACTTCATATCTTTCGTTCATTCGGACTTATATCTCTTCGTATGTGCCAATGGCTTTATCCATTGTAACCAATCATTCTTTATTTTCTTTTGTCGATCCATGTTGAGCTATAGACCTTGTCTATATTCGTTCATAATCATGAGTATCTAAGGTCATACCATCAATAATTATTTGCTGCAATGAAACTCATCACACAATGAATTCGCAGTCATACACTCATGTCCTTTGTACATGGTTATCGATCTTTTCTTGCTTTAGCAATGCTTATAATCATTAAGCCACAACCAGACATCCTTCTGGTCACTATCCTGGTTTATGGTTCTCACTTAGGCGTGCTGACTTAATCATACACACACACAGACGACTATGATTTTTCTACAGACTTTCCATATGTAAAACTTAGCCTGTTTAATCAATCGATAACTTGTATCATTGAACCTTAGAACCATTAAACCTTTTTCTCTCAGTTGGTCTTTATTATGATCACAAGGAATTATAATATTTTCTGTATGGACTGACTGCACTAAGTAAATACTTAGTCTTTCATATTACTTACAGCTGCTGTATATTACAATCCATAAACAACTTAGGAACAAAGCTTGTTCTATGAGAATTTCTTTCTCATATTTCTATGGTACGTTGATACTTTTATCCAGTGATCCATTTGCTGCTTACTACACCATTATTTCTTTAGTAAATATCCAGACAAAATCAAACTTGATTTTCTGTAGTAGCATCCACCATATAGGAGCATATCTCTTTATAAATTGTTCCTTGGTCCTTGTGAGTATCCTTGTGTAATCAAGCTATACTTGAACGTTATTTAGAAGGAACATGGACACACTATACCATGTGGTCATGTCCTTTAATCTCACGGAATTTCTTATCTCACAAGATCCATTCACTGGTTTCTTTCTTAGATGGCTTTTCTGTATGTACATGGTTACTACGCCCATCTGTCTTATAATTACTTTGAATTCTTTGAACACCCCCACGTCCCTATATAGGTTTTATGAGTACTCTACGTGGGTTCATGATCCTCAGGTTATATCCTTCAAATCCCAAGTACTACAATCTTTTATGAGCTCTTATGTATGTAAATACATCTTTGGTGTTAACACTCTTTATCTTCAGTTTCATACTGTTCCAGACATGATCTAATTAGATTTTGAGATCTTATTATCCAAGACCTTTATACCTTGCAGTTTGGCATCCCAAACTACATGGTCTGGTACCTTAGATGTGTGGTTGCGCAACCTTATTTCTCTGTCTGAACTGGTTTCTCTTATGAACTCGGATTTGTACGATTCTGAGCACCTTTCATTACTTTCCGAGGTTCCTTATTATTTGGAACTTATTTGTCTATCTCTAATAGACATTGTAGCAACTTGATTGTGTCTCTTAGACATCAAATTCGTGGTGCTTAAGCTGGTATGACATAGACATTTTTTCTTTTCGGGTCAGTGTGTCTGGCATATATTTCTGCTAGCTTTTATATCTTTTGATCATATTCTTTTAGAACGTCTAGATTATAATCTTTGGTCTGAGGATCTTGCCAAGACAACTATGGTTGATACCATTATATTTCTCTTTTACTCTTTACTCTTTATCAGCCTGATAACTTTCTCCTTTCAAAGTTGGATAATCAAATTACTATCTTTTGTAATTTGTGTTCTTGGCCACTTGATTAAATCATCCATGTTTGGGACAAGATACATTATAGTTTCGTGGAGGAAGTCTTATTTATCTAATATATATTCCCAATCCTCATCTGAGGTTCCATCTTAAATGACACACATATATGTGGTGGAATATTCGTATTTTCTTAAGATGGTTTGTGTATATGTCTGGTTTATGACCCTTAATCATTCTGAGGTGGGAATGTCTATGCTTACATGTATGGCCTGATGTAAATCAATATTTATATACATAATGTCCTTAAGCTTTAGGCTGGACGTGGGTGATGTACCATTAGTGAGAGCTTTAAAGCTTTCCAGCTGTGTATATTATGGTTGTAAACCATGGAATCCGAATTTATGATATGATCATGGACTGTGGGTTTTAGTCCTCTCTCCCCCTCATGAACATACTCATAATTTCGTAGTGCTTAGGACAGTGGAGCCTTAATTACTTTAGTGATTTTCCCTTTTGTGTACTTATAACACATTGTGAGATTTCATGGGATCACTTTTGTGCCTTAATTAATTTTTCATCATGTTTTGGATTAAGATGACTAATCTGGTCATGCCATAAGTGTTTATTTCGTGGTGAACCATACTGGTTACCATGGTTTTATGCCTCTTTCATACTGATCCTTAGCATAGAATAAATCAGTAGAAAATATGGGTATATGCATTAATTGATTTCTTTATAACTCAATGGGTCTGAATAATGTCGTGTCTTTTGCCATTGTTAGTACCAATTAATTGATTTCAAGTGATTGTAGGAAGGTAAAGTTGAACCTATACAATCAAGATGAAGTTAAATCTATGCGAGAAATCAATCTATCAGTGAACTGACTCATTAGTCTACACCCAACAATTGATTTTATGTGATTGGAGGAAGGTAAAGTTAAACCTATACAATCAAGGTAAAGTTAAACCATGCATGAAATCAACTATCAGTGGACTGATTTTCCTTTTATTAAGGTTTTATTTGTTATTTAATCAATAATCATCAAGCAAGACCAAGCAAGATAATATATAAAAACAAAATCGTGAATCATCAAGTAGGTCAAAAGCAAATCACAAAATCATAGACTTAAAATAAAATTATCATGTCGAGATCTTTCTTTTAGTCAATGTATAAGCCGGCCTCACAATCTATATTACTCCACACGGCTTTCTTGGATTCATCCTGATCCAATGCCTCAGGATATCTCATCTCACTGTTTTGTTCCTCAATGCATCTTTTCTGAAGTTTCTCAAATCTGTCAATGGTATCTTTAATTTTTTGCTTTCTTTAATCAGTTGCCAATAGGTGTGACAATAGGTCATTATAGGTTGTGAAACCTTTAGCTGTATATGATTGCAACCGATCCTTTGGATTGAATGTGGAATATGTTTTATACAGTAGATCATTATCTGTAACCACTTCATCACATAGTTCAAGGCTATGGGCGATTTTCATTAGAGTAGAATCGTATTCTTCCACGGATTTAAAATCCTGGAACCTGAGTATCTTCCAATCATTCATGGCCTTTCGCCATAATTCAATTGAGTATATGGATTTTAGTTTTATCCAAAGATCATAAGAATCCTCAATACTTTCGTACTTATTTCTCAGTTCCTCAGTGAGATGATAGCGCATAATTGTTATGGCTCTATGCTTTTCACTTTCAACTTCATCATTTCTTTCAATGATACATATCCCGAGTCCTCTAGACTTCAGGGCAATTGAAGTGTACATTTCTCATTCTGGATAATTATCTCCAGAGATATCTAGGGCAGCATAATCTGAAGGCTCAAATCTCGACATCTGAAATCATTAATAAATTCATGATGTAGAATTCTTGCAACCAATTCAAATAATTAGTGCATATGATTCATAAGTCTATCTATAATACTTTAGGCTACACGGCTCATGTTTTGTGATGCTTAGGCCTTACGACTTTATTCTCAATCAAGGGCACAAGGCCGCATGTATGAACCAATGCATTATGCCTCACGGCCATTCAGTGTGATTGATAACAAAAACACAATGCCACACGATCCATATCAATCAAATAATCTAGCAACCTAACTCTCATTCAATATGTAAATTCTTTAAATCAATCTTTCAGGTTTTAAGTAATGAGAGATTTAAGGTTTCAAGGCCTTTAGGAATATCAATCAAGATTAAGGGTTTCAAGGCCATAAGGATTTCGAATCTTGAGATTAGATCTATTAATCAATTTATCAATCCTAACATCTCAGATCATCAATCATCAAACAAAGACATTTTAAAACTGATTTAAACTTTTAGGGTTTCAGTTTGAGTGATTTAGATTCGAATTTAAACAATCTTATCAATAGCTCTAGGTGATCAAACAATCAAAGTTTAAATCAAACAATTTAAAACCGATTTTCCAAAATTAGGGTTTTTAGGAGATTTCAAAAAACTTTGATCTTTGATCAAGGGGATTTGATTTGAGATTCAAAATCATTAAGACTTTGATTTTAATTGATCAATGGATCAATCTCGAATTATGGTTTAGGGGATCGGACTTATTCGAACTCTGATTTACTCTTTAGGGTTTGATCTATTTTCCCTATGGCTTTCATCTTTAGAGTTCTGATTTTAGGGTTTCAATCTTTACAAAACAACTATGTTCAATTCATGTTCTCAGAATTAGGATTACCTTTGTTTTGCAGATTGTAGAAACCGGACCACCAAGATGAACCTCGAACGGACACGAGCTGGCTGCTTCGGGATCGCGAGCTGAGAGGATGCGATCGGGTTAGGTTTGTTAGGTCGCGATCGCCTTGGTTGTCTCTCGCGAACGGGTTGATGCTGATCGTCGGATCGAGCTGAGGCAGTGACGGGAACGCGAGACGGGATTGTGTTCAAGGGTTCGTCTGAGCTGAGATCGGGATGAAGCTGAGACGGTAATGCTTGCTGGAACGGAATCAAGAACAAATTAGGGTTCTTCGGGATTAGGGTTCCAAAAGACCAAGGCGGCGCCGTCTATTGTTTCTGCGAGTGTGGGCGCGTCTGAGATCGGATTGACGAACGGTTTTCGCTGATAGATTCGTCTTGTTCAGAGCTTCAATTTGATATGTGTCTTGTCGTCTGGTTCCTCGGGGTTTGAGAGATAGATTGATTTTAAGTTACGCCTGGATTAGGGTTTATGTGTGACGGATTTTAGGTTAGGTTTTGTCTCAGGGTTTTGGAGTCTATCGTGCTGATAATGTGTTGTGAATGAAGAGGGGAACTTGTGTTATTATTACTGTCGTCCAGAAGGTCCATATATATACAAGGTATTAGACCGTCATAAGGTCATGTTTATCCTAACAAGATAATGATAAGGATAAACACTATGTTACAGATATACATGGAATATATACTAGATAAACACATAGTCTCTGGTTTTCTTTATCATGTCCCGGATTGGGCCTGCAGTACGGACTGGTCCATGGTCGATCATCATTTGGTTTATAACACTATCAACATTTTCTTTGTAGTATCTTCATGACCAATCGACTCTAACAAATTGTCATTCTCTTTCCTACTGTTTTTATTTTTTTCATTACTTTAATTGATTGGTACTCAGTCAGATACCCCCACTAATGGTGCCTTTAGCTTACATAGGAGAAGACTTATTATGATTCATAAACTTGATGAAACAAGAGAGAAATGAAACTACTAGGAGGATGGAAGGTAGTTTTCGCGGCCATGACGACCTCTTTTACCTCTTCCTCTATCCGTTTTCCATTCCAATAAAAATCTTCCTATAAATATGATAATAAATGAACGAAATAGATTCATTTCGTTCATTCCTTATCATAACTGTAAATGAAAGTATGTGAAGGTTTTTATTGTATTTTTATGGAATTGATGTGAAACCTATGGAATGATAAATCAATTTAAATGATTTTTTTTGTGAAATTGATGGAATAAACCATTCTAAATGATTTTCATTCCACAAATTTATAATTCCGTTGTAGCTTATGTTGGTTCCTTTTTTATTTCCTGAACCACTTTTAAAACTTTTAATTTTCAAATTTCTTTATGTATGTTAACAACTTAACATGATTTTCTGTTTCAAATAATGGCCTCTTCTTATGTTATATAGTGTGTAGGGAGATGTGGGGTTGTTGGTTTAGATACAAGCAAAGGTTAATTGTGAAAAGCACCACTCTTATTGTTGATGATTAGACTACTAAACATCATGACTCTAAACAAACACACATCAACATAATTAAGTTTTCACGTTGATATTATTGCAAACATGATGCTAGTGAATCTAATATTTTTACTTGGAATGTGAATATCAGTGTGAACTTTCAGTTTCTTAATCCGTTTATATTAGTGGATTTACCAACCAAACTGGACTTAAATAGAGAAAAAGTCGACATTGTATTGCATGGTCGTCAATTATGATTTATTCTGTTTCTCAAAATCTGCAGAGTAACTTCAGGTTTACTTATGATTGAACATGTGATTAGTCTTCAAAGATTACGTCGTAGACAAGACATAGTAACTAAGAGACATGCATGGTTGCCAATTATGACCCAGTTGCTGTCGTTTACTTTACACAAATGCCTTTGCTTTTCTAATTCATTCGTTTATCCCATTCACCCCCCCCCCCCCCCCCCCCCCCCCCTCCCACAATTTCTTCCTTATATAGTTGTACACAATATTGTGTTTTCTCGTCTGAAGGGGTGATCTATGAACATTAATGGGGACCGATGAGGCCAAGTGATACACAAATCCAAAAGATAACTCAATGGAATTTTTTGTTCTTTTGGTCAATTCATCGCGTCAAAGCCGGGATTATTAATGTTGCTAGTATATGCTTCTATGGGGAAGGGTAAAGCGTCAACTCGAACATGGTTTCAAACCAGATTATGTTTTTACACAACAAACTCAAAACCAGTATGGATTATTATTTTAATATATTTATCAGCTCATCTGATACTATTAATTTACGCAAGTTGTATTGAATTTGCTCCTCCATCTGCCGTTATAAAGTCAATTGGTCAATAATTAAACAACAGCGAATAATTTGATTATGACAAATGTCTCAAACCGGATCTTAACATTTGACTTTTTTTTTTTTTTTTGACAGCAAAGAATTTACAGACTCATGATATTCCATTAATTACTGCTTGATTAGTTATGGTGAATGGGTTCACCCCAAAATCTAGTCAACTTATATGAACTAGTAAGCCACAATGTGGACAACAACATATAGAATAATATATTTATGTTTCCATTATAGAAATTTGTTCAATGTGTAATCATTATAGCATTATGTTAGAGTCTAAAAGCACATTAGAAATGTCGGATGTGTGAATAACAAAGGAGAAGACTTAAGTGCTATATCTAGTGAGAAATGTCTAACCATGCACGGTTCCATTAAAGGATATTACTATCCATCACAGTTCACCAATTCTAAAACATTTTGTTTTAAACTAACATTATGTTTTTTTTTTTTTTTTTTGAAACAAACTAACATTATGTTTACTATAGGATTTTACTATATGAGTTTAGGAAGTAGACCAAGCCTTATATCACACAAACAATGTCACACAAGGTTAGGCATATGTCTATGCGTGAGTTACGTGTAGATTGAGAGATATCGAGATCAACGATGGAGATGTAAGTAGGAGCAATAGGCCACGTGCGGGAGAAGCGAAAGAATAGAAGAAGTGGATATTAGTGAGGAAAGGATAGATGATATGTTTCCTTTGTATAAGGGGAACATCACGACTCTGTCTCTATTTGTACTTCTCCTTCACTACTTGTGTTTCTGTCAATTTTCACTTGGTTTCTCCCAGCCTAAAAGATAATTCTAAGGAGTTATGGGTTTGATTGGATATCACTAGAGTAATATGGAGTAAAATAAATAGGTGTAAAATAGAGAAAAACAAAAAGGTGGAAAACAAAAAAGAGAAAGCGTAAATGAGAGGAAAGTTATTACTCTAGCAAAATGTAGAGTAAGAAGATAGTGTAACTCACCGAAGACAAGCGCGTGGATCTCGTAAGTTCCGGTGTCCGTGGTGCGTCCCCGCGCCGGAGACGTCAATCTTCTTCTTTTCTCCGCTGGTTTTCCTTTGGCTTCTCCGTGGTGTCTTCCTCTTCTCCGTCTTGTCAAGGTTCTGGTTCTGGAGATTCACCCGGTGAGATCTTCGCTCGAGAAGAGTTTCGATCTGGTGTGGGATTTACTAGCTCTGGAGTTAAGGCACAGAAGAGAGTGGTAGCTGTCGGAGAGGCTCTGCTTTTTGGGTTCTCAAGTGGTCGTTTTCCCCTTTCGTCCGCTTCTCGAGAAGGCTGCGCGTGGAGGTGGACCTTAGGTTCTTGCTATGGATCTTGGTGGTTGGTTTCCGGATCTACCTCTTGGGTCCTTATGCAGAGCGGTGGCGACTTCCGGTCTGGTGGTCCACCCTGGTGTCTCGGTGGCTCTGTGACCAATGGTTGGTCAGGAGTTGAAACCCGTATTTACTAATCAGTTGTCATTTGTTTTCGCTCAAATCTGGGTTTCGATGTCTCTGCATTTGGAGTTTGACATTTGATTTAGCAGACTTTCTTCCAATGGTGGTGAGTGCAGTGATCGCTTGTCGTCCGTTTCCTTTCCGTGAATGCGTCCGGTAAGTTTCGGGTGGTAAGACTTCGTTTTAGTGGTGTTGTGGCTGAGCTTCTATCTATGAGTAAATGGACGTTTATGATTGCGTCAGCTCTGTATCTGAAGGTTGTGTTGATCGAGTATCGATTCCTCTTGTCGGGTTATGAAGTCTCAGGTTTTTGGGCGTTATCGTTTGGCGGGCGTAGGCAGCAGCGATAGGTCGGTCGTGGTGTGAGTGTAGAAGTGGAAGTTACCGTGTGTTAGGGCTATGTGCAGCAGCGGTAAATCCCAATCATTGGCATGTGCTTATAATTTGTCTGATGAGTTGATATGTTTCAGACTTGAGTGTAGTAGTTAATCGTTTGTCTTGAGTTTAGTTGCGGTTTTAGTTTTATGTTGTGTTTTTAAGTTGCCCCGGTGTGGGTTCTAGTTGCCGCTTTCTATGGGCTCTTGTTTCTGGGGTTATCATGTTAGACCGCCAGCTTATGTATGAACTCTTGTATTTCACTTTGGAATGAATATCAAAAGCCATTGAAGGGAAAACAAAAAAAAGCAAAATGTAGAGTAAAACTGTGTGTATATTTCTGACCATCTAAATAGTAACTAGAGTAAAAATGTAAAAGTGATTTTCCACCTGATTGGTAAACTTTGAGTGGACTTTGGAGTAAATTAAATTTTAGAGTAATAATTTACTCTAGAAATACTTTCCAGTCACACACTATATGTAATTATGTATGCTATTTTATTTAATTATTAGCAAAAAAATCGGGAAACAAATTTAATTAACTAAATTGTTTAATTTTTCAGAACACTGATAATATGCTAGTCTCACCCATTACTAATATCATAGCTAATCTAAAAGTCAATATCATATTTTCAGTATATATTTTAAAAATTATGTATTTAAAATATTTTCAAACGAACTGTAAAAATATATCAACTGTGATGATTATTTTTCTATGTAAGCAAAGGCATGATGTAAAATGTCATTTGTATACAAGGAGTGGAGTGGGAATAAGAAAGAAAAGGAGAGAAAAAGGTATACATAATTTACAATTCGATTATTTTTTTTGAACACCAATTTACAATTCGATTCTATGTTGATAATAACAGTGAGAGGGAGACAAGACATTGCGCTATACCTAATTTTAACTAGTTTCATTTCTAGCCTGATGGACCAATCATATCACTTTCTACGAATATCTTTAGTTTGACTCCATAAATATATTTATCAACATTATTTTAGAAAAAAAAGGAAATCAAAGGAAGTTTTATGCATAATCTTTTTGAGCATAAAGATTAACTTTTAGGTCAATCTTAACTTCTTATAGTGATTATTTTGTAAAAATGCAGACTCGGTTAACAAAATCTGATGATGATAGTTTACTTTCGCCTGTAAGATTTTAAACCAAAGAAAAGTTTACGTTATTTGGCACCTCATTTTATTGAATACTGCATAATAGTTGTTGCTACAGCTTCTGAAGATTAGTATAGGCCTCAATATGAATTTTGGTTATAATAAAACTCCACTCCTTAGCAACAATTTATTTTAAAATTTTATAAAGAGATAATCATATAATGGAACTTTGTACTAAAAGTTGATCAGCGCATGTTGTGAAGAAATTTGATTTGAGTTTTTCTTCTTTATTGGTTTTTTTTTTCTGAACAAGTTCTTCATTGTTTTTCTGTTGTATTAAATTGCCACATACCTATACTTTCGTTTGTTTATGTGACGCTTTATGTACGAAAAAATCTGATTCAGATTTCGTACTTTTGTGGTCAAGAAAATCTCTAATTTAATCACAAACTAGATCTCGATCCGCATCACAAACTAGATCTCGATCCGCACAACCGTGCGGATTTTATTTTATATACTAAATCATTTTGGTTTATAAAACAAAATTTATCAATTAATTAATATAGTTTAATATTATATATTATCTAACTCTATTATACCTGTATTTATGTGATTTGTGATATTATTATTATAAAAAAATTCAAATTTTGTATTATTGTAACAAATTTTGTTTTGAAAACATAATTATGTAACAGTACTATTTTACATTTTTTTTATTTCTAAATTTGAAATATATATAAAACTTAAATCAAATTGGACCTACTGTTAAAAACTAAATCAAATTGGTAATAGATAAAAAAATTTGGGATACCGTTAAAAACATCAAATTTTTAACACTATAATATATTGTGCCTGTAAAATATTACGGTGCAATTAGTTAGTCTGTAATTCAGATTTGGCGTATATAATTTGTTTTATAAACGCAGTATACATATGGTGATTAATTAAACCCATTTTGTATAGTGTTCGTCGTTAGTCTAAGGGGTTAGTCGAAATTTGATTTATATTGCATGTTCAGAATAATAACAATAGGATAATGTATTGGTCCACGCACTAGTTTGATAATGGTTTACATCCTGGTTATCTATCAATTGATTTTACATTTAATAAGGATTAAAAATTGGTCATGTTTACCATTCCGGTTTTGTAGGAGTTATGGTTATATTAGTTGTGATATATTATCAAACCATGTTATTAGTAATAAATGAATGATAACTGATTTCTAATGAAGTACTATTTTTTAAAAAAATCACATATGAATCAAGGTTGTGACTTCTGTTTTAATATATAAGATATAGGACTGAGAGTCATCTTTACTAACTAAAAGATATGGATTGTTTCTAATTAATTTCGTCTGCATGTTTCCCCTCTAAGAAAAGAATAACAAAATAATGATATTTTTTTTTGAAATCCCCACCATGCGAAACTAAGAACCATGCACCTAAGAGCATGATTAACCCAGGGTTTTTATCGGAAGTTAAAAAATTGTTTCTTAACTTTTAACTAAAAAAACTAAGAACCGATTCTTAAATAAGGATTTTAAGAACCGGTTCTTAACTTTTTTAGTTAAAAGTTAAGAAACAGTTTCTTAACTTCCACTAAAAACTTCACTCTAAGAACCCCGGGTTAATCATGGTCTAAACACACACAAAATCTCTATAAAAGGGCATCTTCTCTTCATATTTTAAAATCTCTCATCTCAATCAAAACAAACTCTAACAATGGTGGCAGAAGAAGACTCAAGTCTCACAAATCTCCAACACAATTATAGCCCGACAATGCCAGAGGTATCTTATTATATCTAAAATATCTATTCTCAGTACAGCCTCCATCAACGTTTTAAATATATCCACTTATATAATTTAATTGTATTATTCCAATTTATATTTTAAAAAGGTGGTGGAGGAGATGAAGAAAATTTGGGACATAAGTTTCCCGGTGGCCGCCATGAGCCTATTAAACTACCTAAAGAACATGACCTCCGTCGCGTGTATGGGCCGACTAGGTAGCCTCGAGCTGGCCGGAGGAGCCTTAGCCGTCGGATTCACAAACATAACCGGGTACTCCGTTCTCTCCGGTTTAGCCACCGGTATGGAACCACTTTGTGGCCAAGCCCTAGGCTCTAAAAACCCTTCACTCGCTTCCTTGACCCTCAAGCGAACCATCTTTCTCCTCCTCTTAGCTTCGCTTCCCATCTCTCTCCTCTGGCTGAGCCTCCAACCTCTAATGCTAATCCTCCGCCAACAAGAAGACATCACGCGTGTCGCATCTCTCTATTGCTCCTTCTCTTTGCCAGATCTCCTAGCTAATAGCTTCCTTCATCCTTTACGTATTTACTTGCGTTGTAAAGGCACCACGTGGCCTTTGATGTGGTGCACGTTAGCCTCTGTCCTTCTTCATTTCCCCATTACTGCTTTCTTCACGTTTTACATCTCTCTCGGCGTCACTGGAGTCGCGGTCTCATCTTTTCTCACCAACTTCATCTCCTTGTTGCTTCTTCTTTGCTACATCTACTTGGAAGAACATAAAAGCGACAAAACCAGTTCCTCACTTTGTCTTAAAATGCCGTTGCTACTGTCTAGTTCGAGAGACTCTTGCAATGATGAAGTGTGGTCAACACTGATCAAGTTCGCGGTCCCAAGCTGTATAGCGGTTTGTTTGGAGTGGTGGTGGTACGAGTTCATGACGGTCCTCGCCGGCTATCTCCCGGAGCCAAGGGTGGCGCTAGCGGCGGCCGCCATCGTGATCCAGACGACGTCATTGATGTATACAATCCCCACGGCGCTCTCCGCCGCGGTTTCGACGAGGGTGAGCAACGAGTTGGGAGCAGGACGGCCGGAGAAGGCGAGGACGGCGGCGGCAGTAGCTGTCGTAGCCGCCGTAGCCGTATCTGTTTTCGGGCTTGTGGGGACCACCGTCGGGAGAAAGGCTTGGGGGAGAGTTTTCACGGCGGATGGAGTTGTCTTGGAGCTGACCGCGGCGGTTCTTCCAGTGATCGGAGCTTGTGAGCTTGCCAACTGTCCTCAAACTACAGGCTGCGGGATCCTACGTGGCAGTGCGAGGCCACGTGTAGGGGCGAAGATTAATTTCTACGCCTTTTACGTAGTTGGAGCACCAGTGGCTGTTATTTTAGCGTTTGTGTGGGGCTTAAACTTCATGGGCCTATGCTATGGCCTACTCGGGGCGCAGATCGTTTGTGCAATCTCTATTTTGACCGTCGTCTATAAGACAGATTGGAACAAAGAGTCCTTAAAGGCTCATGACTTGGTAGGCAAAAACGTCATTTTACCTGATATTGATCAAATTATTGTCCAATGTGAAGAAGGCATACACTAACAGAGTGTTCAGTTTGTTGTTCATACCATCTCTATTTCTGTTTCATTGATTTCTTTCTGTTTCTAAAATTTTCCATATATTAAAAACACATACATGTTACACATATATAAACACTGCTTCTTGTAACAGTTCAATGAATAGTAAAAGCGGCCAAAATTTTATTCTTGACACTCGTTCATTGCTATTTACTTGACTTGTCTCAATTTAATTGATCCCACATAATCATTCTAGATACATTTATATAAATGTCTTCGTTGGACAAAGAGAGAATGTAAAACTGTATGGCAAGAAAAAAAAATGCTGAAGATATTGCATTATTGAAGCGAGTGGATCATGGATTGCGTGATGACGCTTTCGATGGATTCGATTGGCAATGACCAAGACGTGAGTATATAAGGGGTGCGTGAGTGTATTATAGAGCTACCGAACCACATGGAAAAACAAGAACTAATTGGCCGGAACACATGTGCAAGCATGTGGATGTGTACCCATACCAAAATAGGCATCATATAGTGTCCTTGTGGCTTCTCGCTTCTTTTCTTCACCTTAATTATCTTTCACAACAACTAAAGCTTTTAAGCTCATTCTTTAGACTTATAGAATCTTTAAACTGAAATATAATATTCTCATTTTCATTCATTTTAATTCAAACTAATGTTCTAAAGTTTGGTAGTGGACAGTGCCGGCCTGGACAGAAGCGGAAGAAGCAACCGTTAAATTTTTAAGTTTATTTTCGACTATAATATTAACAGAAAGTTACACTTGGTCCAACGGAAATAGACTAGATTTTGTTAGTTACAGGTCACATGTTCAAATCTCAGCTAAAACATCTTTTTGTTTCTCAGATAATTAATATTAGCGGTCCAAAATTAATTTTGGCTTCCAGCCAAATGTAAGCCCGGGCCGCTACCGGTAGTGGAATAGCCGGAGCGAAATAAACTAGTTAGTACGTACTTCCGAAAAAAAAACATTAATGTCATCACACTCACAATTTTGAGTGACAAAAGTATTCTAAACTTTGAATATTATCACTTAGATATAAATAATTTTAAGTGATCGAATAAGTCACCGAGAAACAATTCATGAATATATATATTTTTATAGAAAATAATTATCTATAAGTTAAGATTAGAGAAGATTAATTGACGAGGATGCAATAATCGTATGTTAATCTATCAGTGATCTATGTGGGTGTAGGGAGGGGATAAAGAGTGAGAGACACATCATGTGTTTGTTTTCTTTGTTGTTAACAAAATTACTTGAAGACACTTTTGGCTTCCAAGTGCGCACTCGCAAAGCCTTCATGTTTATGGACGCGAATGTGCACTGCATGTCGTTTTGATTAAAAAGCGCTAGAAATTGAAAAAAAAACGGTTTCCGAAACCGGGAAACAACAAAAAATCCTCTACGACCCGGTGTAATAATTATATCGAACGGTTGATATTGCATCCTGACACGTGTTCTTATTTCGATCCACCGATCATCTCTGGGGTTTGACTCGATCTTGGTGCCGATGTTGGCACTTGGAAGATTTCTTTTACTCCCATCATGGTTGGTGTGCTCAACATTTTCATAGGTGATGAAAGCTTCAAAGTCCTGAATTCGTGGCGCAAACTCCTTGAAGTCATCCCAGGTTAGGTTTCTTGAACGTCACGCAAACTCCTCTGTTTTCATGGTTTAGTTGTTCAGTATCATTCAAAATGAATTTCTCATTTATGAAGGGTTAATGTATCCATCTGTCTGTGTTGTTTCATGGATGGGTCTTAACAAGGTGTTTGAAGCTGTGATGTATCCATCGTGGTTCTTCCCATGGATGCATTTGGAACCATTGTTAATACACCACACATCAGATGGATTGAATCTGGTTATATCTCCATTGAGTTTGTTCTTGTAAAAAAAAATTCTTACTTCTTGTGGAGAAGGAAAGCCAAACACTCAATGGTGTTCCCCTACCTTCTGCTAAACGTGTTGGTTCTTGAGGCAGGGCCTTTAGATGTTTCCAATTGCATGAGATATGGAAGTCACATGGCAGCTATTTTCCAAAATGGAGATCCTGCTGCACCAGAGAGACCGATCTGGAAACCTTGTCTCTGGATTTTATGACTTTGATGCTGATGTGGTGGGGAAAGAGACCGGTTTGTCCATACCGGTAGCAAATTTCCAGTTTAAGTACATAGAGCCAGTGATACAGTTCATGTTTTTTTTTAAATGGAGCATAATAAGAGCATCTATGGTATGCCATATGAGTATTCAGTGTATATAAGTGAGTGTTTCCGTGGCATGATGCTACTTTTTTGCTTTTTTGGTGAGTGTTCTATGCAACATTCCTCTTTTTTATTTTTCTTGACAGGTTATTGTGATTGATCAAGAAGTAATGGTTCAGGGATCAATGCTTATACTACTAGAGAGTCTATTGGGTTCTCTATTTACTTGAAAGATGCTTATGTTATCCCTCATTAGTCCAAGTGAATAGACTTCAGGTTCGAATCATATAAGATGCTGATGATTCCTCATATATCTTTCCAACCATACAGCCGAGAGAGACCCATAGTGGCACAATTTTTTTTTTAATTCAAATTCGTTAATGTCTTCACTTGTTTGTGGCTTATGTTGTTGTGTGACCTAATTCAATGCAAAAGTGCCAGAGGAAATCAAGAATGATATTGTGGTCTTGCTCATGGACGGCTTCAACAATCCTGTGTCTTTGCAGCCATCCCGGTTAAAGCTGGAGATCAACTCAGCTAACACATCAAGTTTCACCACATGGAACTTTGTCGATAACAATGATGGGGGAGATATACAGGTATCTATCTTGCCATGGACGTTGGCACTTACTGAATGTATGTATCCGGTTAAAGCTGGAGATCAACTCAGCTAACACATCAAGTTTCACCACATGGAACTTTGTCGATAACAATGATGGGGGACATATACAGGTAGCTATCTTGCCATGGACGTTGGCACTTACCGAATGTGTGTATCCTTTGACAGTAAACATATTCAACCTTGCCCCTTTGATGTAAATGTGTATTGCAGTAAGTCCATTACTTCTTTTCTTCCACCATTATCTTTAGCTTCTGATTCTCCCATAACTTAGGTGAGTGCTTTCAAGAGCCTATTATAATGCAAAGATGAGTCAATCTCTTTGTACTCACTTGATAAGGACTACTTTACCATTAATCAAAGGAAAGCTGAACCGGTTTGAGTCCCATACTATGAAAATTGGTTTGAGGTCCAACTAGACCCATCGTTACATATAAGATAAGACATCTCTAGTAATAATTAATCAAACTAAGTCCTACTCATAATGATCGCGTGTTATACATAAATAAGAAATGCTATTAACTTTAAACTGTAGCAATGGTTTGCTCTGAAACACCAAAGCTTTGTATGTCTTCAGAGTTAGAGATCGCGAGCAGCTTCGAAGTTGATCAAAAGGCTCCCCGCAGTCTCATGAAGCTCCCGAGTACTATCCAAAACACCATAATCGAATGCTGAGCTTTCATAAGTCGTCTCCAAATCTATCAGTCCATCAATATCCATGAGATGATCCATCGCTTGATCAGACCTATCCAAACTTACACTTGAACCGTTTATGTTGCTGTTGTTCTCTTCAGCACAAAAACTATCACAAATAGCCAGGATCTGATCTTGCTCTTCAGTGACCTTGTCAAAACCAACAGCTAAATCATCATCAAGGATGCAACAAACTGCTTGGAGATCTAGGGTTTTATCCGGTTCTTGAGTTTCCTTGTGTAAAACGACATCGGTCTTCGTCACCTCGTTGTTCTTTAGGTCTTCCTCTCTTTGTTTATAATTACTGACTAAGTCTCCAGAACGTAGTTTACTCAACATCCTCTCCATGGAGTTAATCGCATCCATCAACTCTTGACGATTCTTGGACTTGGAAAGACTCTCCTTCTCCCACCACAACTCCAGCCCTAGTTCCTTGCGAGCCAAGCATACACCAATATCCTCCTCCATCGGCTCTTCTCGAACAGGAGGAAGACGCCGTCCCGTGAGATAAGCTTTCACGACGGCATCCACGGAAGAGTGACCGAAGGAGAAGAAAGAGACGTTGGACTGCGAAGAAGGAGGAGTCGCCAAGATGGCTACCTGTGCGCCGGAGAGAAGGCATAGCTGCGAGGCTTTGCTGTAAAGTCCGGAACAACGTTTGGAGAAAGTAGTCGCGCGATACTCTCTCTTCTGGATCTTTTCCATCTTATCGATCTTTCTCTTAGTGCCTCCTCTTTTCACCATTCTTGTTTTCTTTCACGTACGGTGAGAGAGCGAGCAAGTAATATATATATAGGAGATGCTTTTTCCTTTTTGGGAGTAGTTTGTTTTGCGTGTGATTATGGAGTAGTGCTTTACCAAAAAAGGAAATACTTGAAACCCAATCTTGACGTTGTAACCCTAATCAAACCGGTCTCGGTTTAACTTGACCAAAATATATAACTAGAACACGACTTGGGTTTTCCGAGTTATTCAACATTATGAAGCCGAATCACTTGCTCACCCACAGTGTTAACCAAACAAATTGAATTTCAGGTTCTTCGGTTTACATTATTACTACTAAATAAATTAAACCGACACTTAATTGGCGCCAAAACTCCGGTGGATAAATTGATAGGAGTTGAATCCCAAATAATCTCACACCTAGACAAATGACTTTTTTTCTTCTCAATATGAATATTCAACAAAAAATTAGCACTTTCCATGATAAATGAAATGAAGCTACCATGTTATTAGCATCAAAAAAAAAAAAAAAGAATAAATATTTACCAGATGTTATTAGCTTGTTTCCTATCAAATGAATTTCGATTCAAAATTGGATGCACACTGAATAAAAGTTCTGCAAAGTATCTCCTTCAGAATTTCGGATCATGCTCGTTGTTGGATTCGAATCACTTTTAATCGGATCCGGTTATTCCGGTATATAAGGTTACTCATAAAAAGAACTAGTAGAGTTTCGGTTCAGTTTTAGACTCGATTCCAAGTTGGTTCTGTTCCAAATGCTTCACCGGATTGTTTATTTTAAATTTAACAATCCAGACTATTGATAAATGCAGTAGACAACTACAAACGATGAGTACAAATCTAACAGCATCATATTAAATATCAAACTATAAATTACAACGTTCTTTTTAGCTGCCCCCACGGCCAAGGCACACACATCCTTTATGTAATGGACTTATCAATCCATAAGGGCCAGATGGACCCCCTAATTTTTTTTTTTTTTACCCTTTTCTTATAAATTAAAGAACCCACACATCACACCCAAATATGTAACTTAAAATTTTATTTCATTTTCGTCCATTCCGATAATAATTAAACTAGATAGTAACCCGCGCTTTGCACGGGATAAGATATCTATACTAATATTGGAATTATATATTATGATTATGTATAACATAAGGTATACTTTAAGCGATAGTTAGATAGAACTAAATATATGATTGTTATCAGGGGCGAATCGAGAGACTTTTTATAATAGATTCACTAATATTAAAATTTAATATATGGTGTTTGCAAGTTTGAGAAGAAGCTTTAGAAAATATTTTTTTTATATTTCGCCTATCATGTTGTAGTAATTATGGACTTAGGGGTTTAACACATAAAATCGAAAAAGATGGATCAGTAACGTATTATAAGCAAAACAGTAACTGTGTGAAATAAAAAAGTATAGCTCTTTTAAATTCAGAAAACATAGTTGCGTAATAAAAGAAATTGAAGTTTATTTGACCCTCTAAATTGTAAAGGTTGTTCCAGATGCGACCATCACGTGAGACTTGCTGGTGGTTCGTTCCTGGAAGTTTCTTCTCATCTTCAAGGTCGTCTAATGCAGAGTTCTCATGGCGGCGAAGGTGGTGACACTCACATGCTTATATTGCTTGCTTGAGAAGACTAATACTCTAAGCCGAAACGATTTACAGTAATTCAGTCTCCTTAAAACAGAGATCACCTCATCGAGCAGTAACAAAACCGAGTACAACACATTTATCTAGAAATAGATTTCCAACGTCCTCTTTCAGCAATAAGAGGCGGTTCTCAAGATGTGAGTGCTCTGCTAAATGCATGAAAGCAGATATGGAGAAAAGGGTTCTTTCATTAACACTTGGCATCGTACTAAAGTTTCATCGCTTTGTCGTCTCTACAGATTTGTCGACTTAATGACGATAGATCAGATGGCTAATCGTTTTTAACAGAAACGTATAGAGGAATAAGAAATCTTTATTGATGCTATGATTATATTGAGTGGATTGATAAATCAACTAATCTAACTTGAAACTGAAGGTTTATCACGTAAAAATGTTTGTCGAGGAAAATATAGATGATATGAATTTCTTTTAAAGGAATGTTAGTGTGAACGCATTAAATTCACAGTTTTGTTGAGAGGCGTTTTTTGCGTGACACATAAGCGTTTTACTAATCAAAACCTTCTCGTGAAGCCACGTCACCACGTCACATTCCTTGCCAATAAATTTTTAAGGTAAGTTTTAAAAATGCTTCTCTTTTAATATATAGGGGATCACGTGACCAAGTAAAGAGGACCCGACCTAGAAGAAGATGCGTTGCTCCTGTGTTGCCGCTCCATGTTAAGCTCCCGTAGACTCATATACGGAACAGCAGCTGGCGTCGACGTCAGCGAAGAAGGTCTTATCGTTCGGTACGGTGTGCTCGAACCGCTCCAGCTCTCCGTCACGTAAACCGGACCAGATATCGAACCGGGTCCGACTGATGAGGCGCGAAAGTTCCTAGCCCTCGCCATGTGAACGTCGAGTTCCATCTCCACGTCTCCTTCCCCTGCGTAATGACTGTCTCGCCTTCGCCATTTCCGCCAGCTGAAGAAGAGCAAAGCGTTTTTCAAGAACCAACGCTTCTTCTTCTTGTGGAGAGCGGTTCGGATCAGGTCGTCTTTGGATATAGGCTTCTGGAGCTTGAATTGATGCATACTGTCAATGGAGGAAGTTTCTTTCTTGTGCTTTCTTGCTTCTTCCAAAACCTTATAACAAAGAAAACTTGAAACTAGAGAAACATGGAGGAGGAAGAAGAGAAGAAGAACCTGAAAGTAGTCGATTTGGGGATCGAAGCCATAGTCGCTGAAGTGTTGAGAGAGGGGCATGGGAGAAACAGGGGAAGTGTTGTTTGACATCTGTTCTTACTTACCACTACTACTTGGAGAGGAGCGTGAGTGGGTTTTATTGGGTTTACTTTAAAGAGGTTTGAGAGACAAAAGGTGGAGACAGAGCTGTTTGCTTTGATTCAATGCTCTTGCAACTATCTTGTCCCTTTCCACCTTCTTTTTCGGTTACTACATCCCACAAATACTTTCCAACTATATTTTTTTAGAAAGGGACCTTCTTACATAAACTAAACTAGTAACTTGTAGTCTCTACCACCAGATGATGTAGCTAGTAGACTAGTAGTTAAAGACATCATTGGTAAGTCTCTCACCAAAATCTATCACTAATTATATTTAATATTTAACTAAAAATTCTTAAAAAAATTGGAAATTTTACATGAGTTTCTAATTTTTTTTTTTTTAAACTCATCAACTATATATTAATTAGTGAGAAACTATGGCGAAAGATTCACTAATGCGGATGGGCTAAGTGGAGTGGAATGTTTAGTTTTGTTGTGCTACTAGTTCTGAGTTTTGGTACAAAAATGCTTTTATATGCCATGTTTGTATTATTTATCAAAGGTCAGTTTAAGGCCTAGATAGAGATAAGGAAGATTAAAACTCTTATTGTTTTTTGTTGTAATAAAAAGGTTGAATTCTGTAGTGATCACGCTGTTAATGATTTCTAATAATAGGGTCATGATCATCTGAATCTTTCTAAAGTTACACAAATGATTTCTTGTTATTATACAATATACAACAGTACATTTTTGTTGTTGTTGGTTTTGACTTTTGAGTATCTCAAGATGCATTGAACATTTATTAGTAGCAAGGAAATCTCATGGGCCCTTCCTAACACTCATTGTTCTCCTTCATTTACTGGTCACAAACAGCACGTGATCTTTTTCTATCAAACTTTTACTACACGACAAGTTATTTAATGCCGAGCTTAGAACTCAACGATACTTGTTATTCATATCAAGAAAACAACAGGAAAAGTCTGAAAACCAAACTAGTCATGGAAACAAAAGCCGACAATAGCTTATTTATTCAAAGATAACAGAAACACACAACAGGGAGTGCAGCAAGTATTAGAATCCAACCATAGCTTGCTCAATGCTCATCAGTTGCCAGTGGGATTGAATTGGCCTGCAAAACCAGAAAAAAATGATCATGTGAACTAGGCGAAGAAATTTAAAGAAGAAGAGTGAATTACACTGACCAGATCACGATACTTGAGAGAGTAAAACATCTCTAGGTAACGTCGTGTTTCTCTCCTTTCAAGCTTAGACACATGTTTCCAGAATGAATAGACACCAGCCAGCGTAAGCAGCCTCTCTGAGTACTTCTTCCATGTGTACCTATACATGCACAAACCCCTTAATGAAGCAGTCATATTGGTGAAGCCATTATAGGGTTCTTTTGTTGAGCCTGTCAAGAAAAAAAAAGAGGTCAACCTTTCATAGATTCGCTTAAGCCCTCCATCAGAGATTTTCTCCCAGTGACTTGGATCAGCGTTGCAGGTCTCAAAGAAGCTGACCAAAGTAGTTGCAAGCTGTTCTGGATGATAAGGGTCGATGTGGAAGCCAGAAACTCCATTCTCGATGATCTCCGCAGGTCCACCATGACATGTAGCAAACGTTGGGAGCCCACAAGTCATTGATTCCACAACTGTGAGCCCAAACGCTTCATAGAAAGCAGGCTGTGGTGCGAAAAGAGAGAAAGATGAGTCTCTAAACCTTTCAAAGATTCTAAATGTTGATTTATTTGTTACCTGAACAAAAACACCTTTAGTGTCTGCGATATAACGGTAAAGCTCACCGTTCCGAGCACGGTTCATTTGAGCAGCTATCCACCTGAACTCACCGTGTAAACCATACTGCTTGATTAGGCTGTGCATCTTTTGTATCTCAGCCATTTCCTCTCTGTCCCTGGACTGATTCACGTCCACGTAGCCACCAACTACAACGAGGTTCGCAACCTCTCTCAGCTTGCTGTTCTTGGCATAGCACTCAACTAGCCCAGTCAAGTTTTTCACTCTATCAAGTCTGGCCATGGAGAAAATGATTGGCTTCAACTGGTCGCTAAGAAAACCACTGTATTAAGACATGGAAGTAGATCAAGTTATTATGTGGTTGTCTTAGTCAGAGCCGGTACTAAGCAAAGCTAAGTAAAACATTGGCCTATAGCTCCCGAATTTTTTTGAAGAAAATTCATAGGCATAGACTACCAAATTTGTAATAATTATTTTTATTATAATCTTCACTAAATTGTCTACAGCTCTCAAAATTTCAGAATCGGCCATGGTATTAGTTTCTATGTTTGTTATATATTGGTAAATCAAAATCGTTGTAAAAGGACTTACACATGCTCAACATTCTGTTCGCTGCTAAACAGGAGTTCTTCAATTGACTCATGAAGGGCAGTGAGTCTTCTTTCCTTGTCAGAATATGGGAAGTAAATGGTCATATCAGCTCCTGGAGAGACTATATTAAACTTGGGATCAAAGACATTGATTCCATGAACAACTCTGTAAAGACCAGGAAGGGTGAAAGCTGTGTGGCTCTCGTATTGCCCAACTTTGTTTTTGCTGCACAAAAAAAGGCAAAACAGACATCAAACAACAACTCCGGGAGACAATGCATGCATTTGAATTATTGGATGACATATTACCTTCCAGCGATCTCTTGGTATGTGCTGGTGATGATGAAATCAGCATTATTCATGGCAATTAGGTCCGCAGTGAACTGACTTGCAAAATGATACTTATCTTCATGGTTTCTCCAGTAAATGTCAGACTCTGGATACTTGGTTTTCTCCAAAGCATGAGCAATATTGCACTGTATCACGCCTAGCTTACAAGCTAACAATGAAGCCACGAGATTCCCATCACTGTAGTTTCCAATGATGAGATTTGGCACACTTTGCAACTCCGCAGCAATTTCATTTGATGCATCCTAATCACACATAAGTAAAGTGTAAAGCCCATAAACGTAAAAGAAAAGGTGCATGCATAGACATCTACAAGTGCTAACCTCTGCGAAAGTCTCCAGGTATGGCCAGACATCAAACCTCGAGATCCACTTGCGAAGAATGCCCTTTTCAGTCCGAAACGGTATTCGTAGAATATGTGTGTGTTCTGTACCGCTTACTTTTTCTAACCTCTGGTTGCATGTTGTTCCTTCTGCTTCTGGTATCAACCTTGTTACCTATATAAGCCAAGCATGGAAACATAAACGTAAACTGAAACTTGAATGCTAATGTGTGTTCAGCTAAGTAGATAGTTAGGAAGCAAATATACAATGAGAATCTTTGGAGTAACATCCAGTCCTTGCTTCTGTATCCTAAGGAGCATCTCGCTTTCCAAAGCACGTACTTGATCAAGAATGTAGACAACCTGTAAATCTCAACAGTAGCATATAAGTTTAACAGGGTCGGGCCTGAAATTTTGGAGGCTGGAGGTAATTTAGTAAATGTTTCGATAAATTTTTTTTTTACAAATTTTGGAAGCCTATATCTATGTAATTTTCTTTAAATTTTTTGGAAGCCATAGTTTATAGTCCAATGTTTCATTTGGCTATCCCGAGGACCGGCCCTGAATACCACATATATGGAAGCTTTGGATCAAGTCTACCTGTCCACCAGTATCAGGAAGACCCAAGACATTGGCTTGGCCAAAGTAGCCATGCGGAGACAAAATAACAACATTGAACACCATAGGAATCCTTCCAAGAAACGTCTCCAAGACAGAAGGATCAGGTGCCTGGAGTATGTCCAGAAGTAGATGCACCATTTCTGAAACCTTCTGTGCCGTGTCACCCCATCCCCTCTCAAATCCCATCCCTTGTAGTCTTCACCAAAGTACAACGTCCAAATAAGGAAAATGATTAAAAAAATGGACATGCAGAGAATGGCGAAAGATCATACTCAAATTCGAATTCAGAGTATGGTGTAGCCAAAGGAAGTTTAGAGAGGAACTCCTCTGCCCTCGCCAAAGCTTCCTGAAGTGTGCGGATGTTCTGTATTCGATCATTCAGCATCATGGCCTGCATTATACATAGAGAGTACATAGTCACTGTTCTATACTAACTATAACATAAACTAAGTTAAAAGTGTAGGAAAAAAAAACTAACACGGCCGTCATGTTTGTGAGTGCGGAGAAACTCAAGCAAAGGCTCCAAGCTGTCTTTGTTACGGAACATGATTGACGAGAGGTGACGGTTGAGGAACTGAACCCCATTCCCAATAGATGATGACCGAGTTGGACGAGGAAACGTTGCGTTGAACGGTTCAAAATCAAGCTCGAGAAGATAATTCCCATTGGCACTGATGAAAAAAAAGGGTTTAGACTTTAAGCATCTAAGCATAGAAGAATATACATATACACACAAGATTTCACTTACTGGCCATTAACGAGCTCTTCCTTGAACCGAAGATACTCAGAAACAGTTAAATGGTCTACGCTCAGCTCGTAGACATTCACACGGACATATTCTCTAACACCAGGTCTGGGACGAATCGCCAGCGCAACAAAGGGAGGCAAAACTATGGCTTCCTGAATCCGAAAAATTGTATTAAACGTTTAGATATATAGACACCGAGACATATTACATATAATATAGTTATGCTGTAGTTTCACCTCTGCAGACTGCAGAACTTTCATGAAGGGACGATTCTTAAGATCTTCTGTAGTTCCATCCACTTTCACAGTCTTGAGGAACTCGTCAATCAGCTGGTGGGACTGCAGTATCCCTTTCCCCTGAGCTACGTATCTAAACATAGCAAACCAAAGCATTACTCCTGAGACTAACCACAACACACATGCAAGTAAAACGAACTAACTTTTTTTTTTTTAACATGCTCTACTCTCAACTGTTTTTTTTTTGAACTTAAACTCTACTCTCAACTGTTGACAGTTGACAAAGTGACAATGCATGTACTAAACTTATATATGTAACGCATATTCAGTAAGAGAGAGAGAGAGAGATACCTGGAAAAAAGAGAGAGGAGCTCATTGCGTTGAGCAGAGATGGCGTCGTGGACCCATTCACGCATCGTCTCGAACCTACCGGTCGGCATGATTTTCTCTCGGAGGCAAAAAACACAAACACTTGCAATACAAAAACCAGAAGGAGATGTAACTTGTGGAAGAAACCACCACAGGATCATGTGTGTATTTATACCCGGGGCTGAAGAAATACGCCATTTTTATGGTCCCTGTAACATGATGAGAAGTGGCGAACGAGGAAGACACTTGGCGGGGGGGAGATGAAGAAAACCGTGGGCGAGATTCTTAGAGCGTAACGCCCGCTGAGGTGGTGGGCCTCCGGTACGTGAAAGCCACGCTCCAATCGGAGTTCCATGCTCTGATTCTACGCTAAATTTGTTAAACGACGAGGCAGTGGTTTGTTAAACCAATTTGTTACACATGAAAACCCGCCAAAATTCGACCGTTTTATATAGTGAGAATCCGAAACTTATATATTATTAAAACCGAATTACCATTTGAAAAAAAATCCTTACTACACCTTAGTATTTATCAACTTCTTCCACACAATTAATAAATATTAATTAATTATTTCGTTAGATTCATTTCTATCCGAACTTGGTTAACTAACCAAAAATCATTTATTTTATTAGATTATTATCTAATCAAACTTATCAAAAATTACAGTTATCATCTAACCGGATTATCCTCTAATCAAATTTTACAGTAAACTAAAAAAAAATATTTAAAATGTGAATACAAACTTTAAATGTTATATATCCATGTATATTATAACTTCATTTACCATACAAAATATAAACTATAAATGTTTTTGTCAAAACATATAAATTTATTTTCAAATATATGTTAAATATTTTGATGATTAGTAGAATTCACACATATATATTTGAATTATAATAATACAACAAGATAAATTTCAATTTAATATTTTTTCTCAAAAATAAATATAGAAATACAATTTATTTGACATATAAAAAACTTAGTGACATATCTATCTTATTACATGCATAAATACATTTTACTTTGGAAAGATATATTTACTAATATACATAAATATTGATAATTAGTGTTTTAATTTATAAATAAATACATCAAAGATGGTTACTATAGTTAAAAATATTAATTGAAGAATATGTTATATAACATATCATTTATTTTTGGTCAGCAACAATATAACATATCATTTTAACCTCTGGAATTGAGGGTTGTATATAGAGTTTCCTGTTTATATCATGCAATATGAGCAATCAAAAAATTATAGACATTTAAAAACCGTCTATGTATCATAAAATGTTATATATTATAAATTGAACGAACATCCATATGGACTCATTTTGTACAATCATTACATTAATTTCATATGTTTATTCTATTAAACAAATATCCGTGCAGGTGCACGGAGTTAACTCTAGTTTTATTTTCTTTAAGGCAAGTTTACTCATAAAATTTTATTATTTTCATAAACGCAACTTTTAATGTAAGGTAAACATGAAAGTTCAAATACGTTTGTACGAAGAAGTAAATAAACATAAAATATTGTTATAACGAGGTTGTTTAATGTAGTATACAGTTGTTGAATGTATGGTATAAATATTTATGAAACTAAATTTTTAGTAAGATGAATTAAAGATATTTTATATATTACATAAAACAGGTTTGTAAGTAAGAGTAATAATAATTTATAAATGCATTATTATATACTTTTGGGAACGTCTGTGGCTATACGATATGTTGTTCTTGGTTTCAAATATTTCGTAACAATGATTGAATAGTTCGTTTGTTGAAAAATATATGCAAATATTGAATAAAAAAAAAGCTGTGGAAATAAAAGTGGATGTCCACAGTTTCTACAACCTCTTCCAATCGCCTCGATGCCCCTGCTATGGATCACATTTTGTTATGTAGTTTAAAGGGGTTTATTGTACTTTTAGGATAGGCATGGCATTTTATCCGGAGCCAAAGATCCAAACCGGAACCGATCCGAAAATATAGGTTCGGGCTCGGGTCCATGTTAAAGTACCTATTGAGTCTTTTTTTTGGACCCGCGGGTTTCGGTTCGGATCCGAGTCCTACGCGAGACCCGCTCGGGTACCCGAAGTACCCGCAAATAATTGTATATATTAGGTATATTTGAGTGATCGGGTATATTTTTGGTATTTCAGATTTTTTTTAAAAGTTTTGGGTTCGGGTTTTCGGGTATAATTGTAGGTTTCAGGTAAAATTTTAGATTTTTAGAAAATATAATTCGGGTATTCGGGTATGTTTTGAGTTTTCGGATCTGATTTTGGATAAATTTTTGGGTATTTTTGCGGTTCTTCGGGTGTTTTTAGAATTTCCGGGTCCAATTCGGATATTCGGGTCCTAAATACTCGAACCGACCCGGATTCGAAATATACCCAAAAATTATGGGTATTTTACGGGTATTAAAATTACCCGAACCGATCCTGACCCGACAAGACCCGACCTGAAACCGACCCGAAAAGTTATAGATAACTATATGAGTCTAAATTTCTAGGACTCAAAGGATCTGGACCCGACAAGACCCGATCCGAACCCGAGGACCCGGATGCCCATGCCTAGTTTAGAATATTCCCTTACATTGGTATTAATTGTTGAGATTATTAAGAAGTTTCAAATTAATAGAGCAGATGTATTCAAGTAATTAATTTAATACTTAAATGACAACTTTTTTTTTATAATTAGATAAAAAGTAGAACTCTGAGTTAATAGAGCAGATATGTTCAAGCAATTAATTTATTGGAATTTAGTGGTCATGTGACGTCCAATTTTGCATCCGCCATGTATAGAATTTAAAATTTTAATAGAATAAGTTGTTTTGTCAGTAATTTTCTTTTGTTTTGTTACAAAGTTCCGTTTAAAAATGAAATACCATGTGATGTTTTCTCTGCATTCCAAAATATAATTTTAAAACGTATGAAATCTCTAGTTTTGTAATAAAATCTTTAGTTTGGACGATTGGTCATACATTCCACTTGAAGTTGATAACATGGGTAATTTAGATTTTGTTTCTAATTTTGTTTTCTGATTGAGATTTTGTTTCTAATTTTCTTTCTTTAAAAGAAAGTCATAGCCAAAGACAAAGCACACAAAGCTAAGAAGATTGTATCACAAAGATGACTAACTATAATTTTATCATTGTCGTTAAGTTCTTGGTTACCTTCTTAATCTTTGTGTCTCCAAACAAAATATTAGCTTTTTATGATAGATTCTATGGATATGCTGAAGAACCAATGGGTCCATCATTCCCATATGAAGTTTTTGATGTCTCCAAGTTCGGAGCCAGCCCTAACGCCGACTCAGACAACACTCTTGTCAGTTTATTTACAAATTCACTTCTTTGAATATTTGTAACAGTTTATATTTACTCTTTCTTTACGACACATCATAAATGATTGCCTATAAGGCTTACATAATTTTCATAATTGAAGGCATTTGGGAAGACATGGTGGGCAGCTTGCAACCACCAAGGAAGATCAAAGTTTTACGTCCCGGAAGGTAGATTCTTAGTGGGTGCGATCCAGTTCAAGGGCCCTTGTCGCACTGAATCAACCATGGAAGTTGAGATTACAGGAGATCTAATTGCTCCAACGGGCATTAAGGATTTTCCTTCGAATCAATGGATTGGTTTTAGTCAACTAAACGATATCTTCTTGTACGGAAGTACTAACTTAGATGGTAGAGGCGACGTCGAAGCCTGGAAACAAAAAAGTTGCGAAGATTCCAAATGTGACAAACTCATAACGGTTAGTAAATTTGAATTAATATGATTATATTAAATACTTCATTTATATGAATGTGTGTTAGTTTGATGTCAAACGTACAGTCTCTGAGCTTGGACAACGTGTCAAATTCGATAATCGAAAACATTTCGTTATCAAATGCGAAAGGGTTTCATTTGCGGTTACACTCTGCTAGCAACGTTACGGTCCACAACGTTAGTATCAGCTCCCCATGGGACAGTCCTAACACCGATGGGATCCACGTTCATAGCTCCTCTTTCATCAACATCACCAACTCAACCATTGGAGCCGGAGACGACTGCGTCTCCATCTCAACTGGGAGTCTTGATGTGCTCGTCTCCGGCACACATTGTGGTCCAGGCCATGGATTCAGGTATTTAGTAAAGATGATAATACCCTTCTCTTCTTTTTTCATTTTACAAGGGTGAGCAATCCTGTTCATTGTTTAATTTTGGTTCCATTAATTGGTTTGGTGTGCAGTATTGGGAGCTTGGGGAAGGTTAAGAACGAGGAAGAAGTGAGAAGAATTAAGTTTCAAAACTGCACCGTTAACGGAGCTGATAACGGAGTTAGGATTAAGACATGGCCTACATCACCGCCGAGCCAAGCTAGTGATATAACGTTCGAGGACATTTTAATGATTAATGTCTCTAATCCCATTTTCATTGATCAAGAGTATTGCCCTTCTAATAGCTGCAACACCACCTCTGTAAGTTACAAAATATTATTTCCTTAGAGCAGCCGCATTAATGAACCCCCGGTTGGGGTTCATCATGTGAATTTTTTATTATTTTTTTTATTATTTTTCGTTTGATTTTTTTTTAAAAAAAAAAAAAAAATTGACCAATAGCGGGCCCGCTGAACAGTAACAACCCGGGTTCATGCAGAAAGAGCGTTGCGAGACAGAGTCGTGACTGTAGCATATTTTAATAATTTTTTTTTTCGGAAAGCGTGTGAACCCCTCACTTATGAACTCCTAATGCTGGTGTCCTTATAGCTGTATGTTCTCGGTGATAAAAATATGGAGAAATGAAAACGCATGCAGGCATCGATGGTGAAACTGAGCAACATAGAGTTCAAGAACATACGAGGAACGTACAGAAGTGATTTCGGGGTGAATCTGAAGTGCAGCTCTGTCGTGGCCTGTGAGAACATAATGCTTATCGACGTCAATCTCAATGGTACTAACTCAACTTATAAGACGCCGAAGGAGAAGTGGGAGCAAGAGAAATTTAGTACGAAGGGTAGCCTTAATGGCTTAGCGGTTTTTAACTCGACTTTTAACTAGTTAAATAGGGCATCCACATCGCCTTGAATCTCTTATTTCTTAAGAAATTGATAAAATAGTTAACTAGTTAGACGGGGCATCCACATCGCATTGAATCTGTTCTTTCCTAAGAAATTAATAAAATAGTATTATTATCGTATAACTATTTTTATTTATTTATAGTAAATCAGACTACTACCAGTAGCAGTCAAACATCCGTCAGAAAATACATACCCAAACAATATTAACGTGCCAAAACATTCCTAAACTAAATAAAAATTTGAATTGCATACCTAAACTCATAATAAATAGCTAAAACATACCTCGTAACTGACACGTGTCTGTCTATTTTAAAATATATTGATTTATTTTTTAAATTATTATCTTTTAGCTTTTGTCATTTTATTTGTTTGTAAAGTGCCACAAATAATTAAAATCATCAAATTGGCCTTATTTATAATTTCAAAATTGGAAATAAATTTTAATATATGGTGATATATAAAATAGAAATATTTTTTATCAAATAAAATATATTTAATAATATAAATATATTATTTTTATTATTATTTCATATTGAAATATTTGATACAAAAAATTTAAATAAAGAGAAAACAACATAAAAACAATATCATAATTTAAAGTCTGATTTAATCTCACTAGTTCTTAAAGTTTATAAAATATTTTTTATATTTTTTTAGGTTATTTTAGTTGCAAATCTTATTATGTGCTTGCGTGATATATATAATATAAATAAAATTAAAAATTTGTAATTTTTGTTTGTAGTTATCAAAACCAATGTTAATTACACTAGGCATAATGTGTGCGCTTGACCCTAACCTAGCGCCGAATCAATTATTTGGTAATTATACGAGAATTAATCGGGAAATAGTTTTGTAAACTTTTTGTTTATTATTAATATTACATACTAGTTTTGTAGCAAAATAAAAATAATGTAATATGGTCTAGTAGTTTTGTGCAAAATTTGTTTTCTTGAGATGCTGCGTTCGAAACTATTTTTGGCACTACAACAAAACATATTTTTTACGAGGGCGGTATTCGTTGTAAATTCGTCGTAATAGGGGCTTTACGACGAATTAACATCGATACGCGTTTCGTTGTTAAACGCTCGTCGTAACGGAGGTTTCGTCGTAAAGTCCTAGTTACGTTTACGAGGAAGTCAATTCCTCGTAAAGCGGAAGGAAACTATTCGTCGTAATGCCCTCGTAAATGACGATGTAAATACCTCGTAATAGTTCGTTGTAAAAGCCACGTAAGGCTTCCACGTAAAGTCGATGTAAACTTTACGAGGACTTTACAACGACTCCATGTAAATTCCTCGTAAACGTTACGAGGACTTAACGTGGAATTTTACAACGAATTTACATCTCCATATTTAAAATATTAATTAATTATAATAATTATATAAATTTTATAAAACAATAATTTTAAAATTTAAAATATTTGAAATAAAATTAAATATGAAACCAAATAATTTTTTTTAAAAAACTATAAATTCATTAATTAAATAGAATTTAAATTTTTTATACAAAACAAAAGAAATTAAAAAAGGAAACTAAAGGCCAACACCATCGTCATCGAAGTAGTTGGCTGAGGGGTTCGGGTCTGTAGACGTTCCTGCTTCGGGATCCGGCTGGCTCATCCCGAGAGCTGCTCGTCTCTCCGCCAAAGCTCTCTGCAAAGTTGGATTTCCCACCGCCATCACATCCAGCAAACCCTCGAGAGAGTCCAAACGCTGCTGCTGGGTATCCATGCGAGCCTGCATCCGGTCGTTGTCCTGGTCCCGTCTCGAATAGTATGACGAAGTCGCCCTTGCAACTTCGTTAACGGAACCTATTCCGACCGTCCTTCCCTTCTTTCTAGGAGCCACCTATATGTATATATATAAAAACGTATTTCGAGTTAATAATAAAATAAAGAAAAAAAATTAAAATTATTAAATTTTACCTCCTCGAAGATCCGGTCGACCTCTTCGGTTGACAACTTGACGGGTAATCCATCTGCAGACTGTTGGGTAAGTTGCGTCTCTTGCTCTTCAACCCGAGATGCCACAGCGTTGAAGAATTTCCCGGATGCAGGATCCACAAAAACCCCATCTGGTGAGGCGTGAGTCATCTTGAATAAGTCCGAGAGAGATGGCACAACTCCCGTCTTCTCCAACTAATAAACAACAATAATAAATAAATTAAATATAATTAATAAATACAAGTTTAAAATAATGAAAATTATAAATTTAAATAAAACTTACAGCTTCGAGACGAATTCCGGCATGGGGTTTTTGGCCGGTTCTATGAACCATGGGCAAATGGCCATCTTTATCCCTCGTTCTTCGGGAAGCGGAGCAGGAGTTGGCTTTGCGGATGGAGCTGGGTTCGTTCCAATAGGTGATGAGGCCATCCCATGCTTCCTTTGTGACCCCGCTCGGCTTCCCCTCATAGCCGTAAATCTCCCACTTGTCCTTCCAATCAGAGACGGTGTTGCAAAGACGAGTTTTCGCCTTTGCAATAAATTCGCTCTTCTCCCTCTCGGTGATTCCTACGGACCAGTTTCACCTTTGCTGAAAAAACAAACATTTTAAAAGATTAGAAAAAAAAATAATAATTATTTAATTAACAATATAAATATTAATAATATGTAAATATAATTACCGCAAAACATTTAAACCACGTCGTCTTGACGTGATCGGGAGTCATGGTCCAGTTGGGATAAGGGCCGTCATAATATCCCTTCATCGTCTCTGAAACGCTCCGGCTAACACGGTTGTTAGCCCCAAACCTGCAAATATAACAAATTTGTTAAAAAAATTGATCAAAGATTTTAAATTTAAAATTAATAATTTTATGTACTTACCAATAAGTACCCGGGGGTCTATCGGAGTCCAGAACGTGTAAACCCTCTCGTCCGGGCTGGGCAAGCAAATCCTTGACGGTGTATCTTGCGAATGGTGCATGAGTTGGCACCCGCAAATCGGGATGAACTGCAGCCGGTGGGGCAGGCTGATCCGGGGCGACAGGTGGAGCTGGTGGGGGAGGCATCTGAGATGGAAGAGGAGGAGGGGTCGAAGAAACTCTCCGAGATGTGCGAGAGTCCGGAACTGTCCCGGAAGAAGACGATGGACCGCTAGAGGAAGATCCATCGCCAAACAAATCCGCATACTTAGGTGCAGGAGCTGCTGGTCTCGGTCTTGGAGCCATCTAGAAAATTTAAAAAAATTAAATTAATATATATCCTAAACGAATTGTTTAAAATAATTTTCTAAACTAATCATCTAAACTAATTCCGTTAACTAATCACCTAAACTAATTCCCTAAACTAATAACCTAAACTAACCACCTAAACTATAAAAAAAAAAAAAAAAAAAGAGAAAGTTACCTTAGAGGGGGAGAAGAGTTAGGGAGGAAGATACGAGCAGTGCTCGTCTGAAAAACTTCTCCCATATATATAAAAACGGTTTCCTCGTAACTTTGTCGTAATGTTACGAGGAAGTTACCAGACCCGTGTTTTCGTTTACGACGAAGTTACCAGGCCCGTGTTTTGGTTTACGACGAAGTTACCAGGCCCGTGTTTTTTAATTTACGACAAAGTTACCAGACCCGTGTTTTTTCATTTACGACGAAGTTACTAGGAAATAGTATTTTATGTTACGACGAATTTACATGGAAATAATATTTTATGTTACGACGAAGTTACCAGGCCCGTGTTTTTATTTACAACGAATTTACGAGGAAAGTATGAAACCCCGAAAATCAAATCCCTAAACCCCAAAGTTATCATCTTTACCATTATCACTCATTCATACTTTCATCCTCTTTATCCAACTAAAACCCTTAACTTCAACAAAATAAAACTTTTTACCTTAAGAAATAGATATTATACAAGACAACTTATAGTACACATACATTAAGTATCTCACTTAAGCAATAAAAAACAACATTGGGTACAATATTTTGTAAAGATAAAAACAACATTTGTTACATATATTACATCATTCTGAATCGTTTGAGTTCTCATCAACATCTGAACAGTCATCGTCGTCACTACAATCGAACTCGTCTTCACGTGCTTCATCTGTCGCATCTTCGGGAAGATCTTCTTATTGATGGTTATTTGGGTCGATCAGAAGATTTTCATCAAGTTGTTGATCAGGAACCTCAACTTCATTAATAGCATCTTCTTCTTGCAATGGTGGTTCTTCTCCAGCAACAATTCGTCCACGAGGTGTAATTTTGATAGTAGCCAACCAATTAATCCCAGAACTTCGAAGGCGAGGGTATGGAAGAAAGCTAATTTGTTCAGCCTGGGAAGCTAGGATGAAAGACTCGAATTTGTTGTATCTTCTCCCAGAGTTGACATCCAAAACACCAAATTTGTTAAATCGAACACCTCGATTCTCAACGGGATCGAACCATTCACATTTGAAGAGGACACATTTTAGCTTCAATAACCCTGGAAATTCAATTTCAATAATCTCCTGCAAGATCCCGTAAAATTATGTTTCGCTTTTCACACATATTCCGTAGTTACTTGTTGCCCGATGTCTTCCTAACTCGTATGTGTGAAAGGTATCCCACATACGAGTATTCTCTGAAGAATGCTTCAATTGTTGTATGTTGCGAATATAACCCAATTAATAACATTTTATAAACATATGTAATATATTATAAATTAATATTTACCTGCAAGTGCTTCATGTACATTTGTTGGAAGGAGCTCAGCAAAAGCGAATGGAAGTAGTCGTTGCATAAACACATGACAATCATGACTCTTCATTCCGGAAAACTTTTGACCACGTTCAACACATCTTGACAGATTTGAAACATAACCATCAGAGAACTTAACTTCTGATGAGACCCAATCAAACAAAGTTGTTTTCGCTGCTGATGACAACCGGAAGATGGGAACAGGAATACTGCCATTGCTCTTGATATGTAACTCACTTCTCCAGCAGATAGAAGGTAAGTCCATCCTTGAATTTTTGTTATCTTCTGTCTTTCCTGGGACGTTCAATATTGTATTCATGATGTTGTCAAAAAAGTTCTTCTCTATGTGCATCACATCCAAGTTGTGGCGTAAAAGAAGATCCTTCCAGTAAGGTAGCTCCCAAAATATACTCTTCTTATGCCAATTGTAAGAGACTCCATACCCATCAGGCATATTTCCCTGAACATGCCAGTTTCCTCCACGCGGCACCGTTTCCAGAGCTCCATAATAATCAATTTCTGCTAGGATCTGTTGTCCGGTGAGATATGGAGGAGGACTATCTCTGACAACTTTTTTGTATCTAAACAATGTCTTATTTCTTCGGTACGGATGGGAGATGGGAAGAAATCGACGATGACAATCAAACCAACAACTCTTTCTACCATTCTTCAGTTGAAAAGCATCTGTCGATCCACGACAAATTGGACAAGATAATCTTCCATGAGTTGTCCACCCAGACAATATCCCATAAGCAGGAAAGTCACTAATCGTCCAACTCCGTATCTCGTAGATATTGCATCCATCAGCCATTTTTTTTAGTTGTGTTTTTCAGTTTTTCTTTTTTCTTAGATTTGTTGGTGTGTTTTTAGCATTGAGAAATGACATATATATAGAAGATTTTCGAGTTTGGTAGGTAAAGGTTTAACAAGTATTTTACAACGCAATGTATTACTACGGATTTACAACTTTTTTACAAGGATTTTACATCCACTTTACAAGGAATTTAGTTAGGTATAAAGCACACTTAATACACGTTTCGACCAAGTATAACGGTAACCCGATTCATTGTAAAATACTTGTTAAATTACAACGCCATTACGAGGAAATATAAGGAAATAGGATTCCTCGTAAAGTCCTTGTAACATTACAACGTCTTTACGAGGAAAGATAAGGAAACAAGATTCGTCGTAAAGTCCTTGTTACATTACAAAGCATTTACGTGGAATTTAATTTTCTACGTAAAAGCGTTGTAACTTTACAACGACTTTACGACGGAACAGTTTCGTTGTAATATTACATCCGCTTTACGACGAAACTGCTTTTCGTCGTAACGTCGACGTAATCTACTTGTAAATTTACGAGGAATTATGTTCCTTGTAAAACTTCGTTGTAAAGCCAGTGTTTTCTTGTAGTGTGGTTAACTAGCCATTTTTTTCTTTTTATTAAGTAAGAGTAATATTATTAAAGATCTCTACTGCAAACTCAAATTTCTAAAGAGTATTTTTAATTATGTGTCTCAAAATTTGAATGATTATATTTGTAAAGAAAATTTTATATAAATATAAATTGAGTGGTATTTCTTATAAATGTTACATATGAGTAAGATTATTTATAATTAATTCTCATGTTTTAATAAGGTAGATAACATACTTTAATAACTAAATTAATTAATATATTGTATATGATAACTATCTAAATTTCTGATAAATAATTAAATTTATTATTTAAATTTAATTAAAATCTGGTAAAAAACAATAAAATTGTACTTATCAAATTAAAATTATAAATACGATAAATTTGATTGTTTAAGTTATTTAAGGCATATTAACAAAAAATAGAATTATAGGGACTAAACTATAATTTTTTTTAAAAAAATAGTCCAAATCATCATATAACCGGCTATAGGCATGTTTTAGCTATTTATTATGAGTTTAGGTATGCAATTCAAATTCTTATTTAGTTGAGGAGTGTTTTGGCACGTTAATATTGTTTGGGTATATATTTTCTCTGACTTCATAATGCGGGCATGGATAAGCCGTTCTCCCCAATCAAACATCTGTCGGAAGAGGTTCTTAAAACTGAATAAGAGGTTCTGTTCAGAGATATTATCTGTCCCCTTCTCTTCCTTTCACATTTTTTATAACTTTTAATCTGCTGAAACTCCGCTAGATACTACCGATAAAAGTGGCCTAAGATCATATACAAATATCAAATACTATATACTCCTTTATTTAGTATTGGATATATAACAGTTATTTCTATTTTACTAAGTTATTCAGTAATTTCACCGGAGAAAGTATACATAAATATACAAAAAAGACAGTTTTTTTCTATTATATTAGGATTCATCTCTATAATATTATTTGAGAAGTCAATTTCATACGTGTCGCATTCACGTTAATTCTTAAAGTGGTTAATTACAAAATTATTCTTAATGAATTCAACTATTATTTCAAATTGCCATTATTAATTAAATTTTAGTTTTTTTATATATTATCTAAATATCATACATAATAAAAAGAAAATGTTCATATAATAAAAAACGAAAATAATATTTACAAAAAGGAAAGAAAACATGTTTTATGAAAATATATTTTATATATAATGTGATTTCATAAAAAAAAGTGTACAAATAACAGTTTTGATGTTAAAAAGATAATCATCTCTTTAATTATATCAGTCTATTTTCTCAGATTTTTACAAAAGGTAATTTAAATAACATATGCTAAAATATCATTGATGAACCAAAAATATTTTATAATTAATACGATTGAGATGTTTACTCATTTATACATAATTTGTTTTTGGTTAAAATTTTAACTACGAGTTTTTAAAAATTTACAAATCCACAAATATCAAATTATACAAAAGAATTTACGGAATTATATATACGTATTTAAGATAAAAATCTGAACAAATGAAATAAATAAAATATTCAAATTTAGTTTAGCTATAATCAAAAGTAATTGTGATTCAATTTGAAAAATATATGTGTAATTCATTATAACCCAAAAATGAGTAATTTAAATCATCTATATTTTTAAGTCCAAGACCAAAGACTAAATGTAGAAAAATAAAAATTAATAAAAAAATTAATCTATATCAGCACATAAATATACTATGGTTAAATTTGGAGAATTAAATACAATTCAATACACCGAAGTAATAACCACATCAAATAGATATTACATATTCAAGTTATATGTGCGATTAAAATAATATAATATTATTTAATATAAATCGTACACATAAATTAAAATTAGAATATTAATAATTTATAATATATTTATTTGTATATATTTATATCTGACATGAGTACGGAAAAATCACCTAGCTAAAAAGATAAATAGGGATTGAGATTTGAGGCGACACTTTGTATTCTTCTTTTCTGAGAGATAGTAAAAGAATGTTCCAACTGGCAATTGGCTCAATCAGCATACAATAATATTTGAAATGTTGTAAAACTTAGAATTGGAATCAGTAAGTTCTTATTTCATTAATTATAAAGTGTGCCCTTTATATAGGGAATTACAAGATAGATAAAAGAAAAGATTACAAATCATAAACACAAAGGGAAAAGGAAAAAGGAAAACACAAGTTAGCCTCCTCTCTCTCTTTGGCCGACTCTTTCCACTCTCTCTCTCTCTCCTGCGGATTGGGCCTCTAATAGATCGGGTAGGTTATGGACATCCATTACATGATTTATAACACTCCCCCTTGGATGCCATAACCATACAGAGTTCGTAGTATGCTTTGGATGCTGCCTCATTAAAATCTTATCAGGAAAACCCAGTGGGAAAAAACCATGATGAAGGGAAAAAAGTTTAACACGTATTACTCCCTCTGATGTGAACCTCAGTGAAGATCTTTCAGTCGACGCATCCCAATCTGATGCGTGAGCTTCCTGGATGTAGAAGTCGGGAGTGACTTAGTGAATAGGTCAGCAAAATTTTCGCTAGACCATATCTGGACGATATGGACCTCGTCGGCTTTCTGAAGCTCGTGCGTGAAGAAGAACTTTGGCAATATGTGCTTCGTCATGTATCCTTTGATGTAACCATCTTTGAGCTGAGCAATGCACACAGCATTGTCCTCATACATCACGGTCGGTTCCTTGCACTCGACCATCCCACAATCTGATCGGACATGTTGGGTCATCGACCTTAACCAGACGACCTCGCGGCTGGCCTCATGAATGGCCAATATTTCCGAGTGATTAGACGAAGTGGCCGCGATCGTTTGTTTCATGGAACGCCATGATATGGCCGTACCTCCATGTGTAACGACATATCATGTCTGTTATCGAGCATTGTATGGATCTGATAGATAGCCTACATCAGCAAAGCCAACTAAACCATCTTTGTTATGGTTAGTATAAAATAGACCCAAGTCTTTCGTTCCTTGCAGGTAACGAAGAACATGTTTAATCCCGTTCCAGTGCCTTTGGGTCGGACATGAGCTAAACCTAGATATTAGGTTCACAGCAAAGCTTATATCAGGCTGTGTGTGAGTTACCAAATACATTAAAGCTCCTATGGCACTGAGATATGGCATTTCGGGACCTAGGACATCTTCATCGTCCATTTTGGGACGGAAAGGATCAGTGTCCAGGCCGAGTGACCTCACGACCATGGGGCTGGACAAAGGGAGTGAGTCGGCCATGTTAAACCTCTTGAGTACTTTTTCTGTATATGTCATTTGATGCACAAAGATTCCATCATTTATGTACTCAAGTTGTAATCCCAAACAAAATTTCGTTTTTCCGAGATCTTTCATCTCGAATTCATTCTTAAGGTATTCAACCGTTTGGGAAATCTCTCCACAGGTTCCTATGATATTCAGATCATCAACATATACTGCTATGATCACGAATCCTTTGTTTTCGAATTTCTTAATGAAAATACATGGACTGATAGGGTCATTTCTATATCCCTTTTTCACTAGGTACTCACTTAGTCTATTGTACCACATTCGACCTGATTGTTTCAGTCCATAAAGAGATTTATTCAACTTAATACAATGTTGTTCTCGAGAACTCTCTTTGTTTTTCAATTCGATACCCTCTGGGACTTTCATGTAAATCTCATTATCCAGTGGACCATATAGGTATGCGGTTACAACATCCATTAACCGTAAATCTAGACCTTCTCTCACGGCCAGACTTATTAAAAATCTGAAGGTCGTAGCATCCACCACAGGGGAGTATGTCTCTTTATAGTCTATTCATGGTCTCTGTGAGAATCCTTGTGCCACAAGTCGTGCCTTATATCTCACGACTTCACCATTTTTATTTCTTTTTCTCACAAAGACCCATTTGTATCCGACTGGTTTGATATCATGAGATGTCCGGATTATTGGACCAAATACACCTCTTTTTCTCAATGATTCTAAGTCCACGTTTATGGCTTCTTTCCACTTAAGCCAATCTGGTCGTTGCATGCATTCATTTATAGACGTGGGTTCATGATCCTCATTATCCATAAGTTCAAGTGCTAATTCATAAGCAAATATATCATCCATGTCGACATGTTTTATGTTCCATCGCTTCCCAGACAAGACATAGTTTATTGAGATCTCATTATTATCTGGACCATCAGTACCATGAAGCTTGGCGTCCCAAGCAACATTGTTAGGCACATCAGGGCCGGCCACATTAATGGCATCAGGTCCGGTTATGTCTCAACCCGGAGAGTCGGGTGCGGCCACATTACGGGCTGGATCGGCCGCGACCATGTATGGTATCTTATCAACCTCGGTTTCATTTTCTGCACCTTTCTTTGTTTTTCGAGGGTTCTTATCTTTAGAACCTATTGGTCTACCACGTTTCACACGTTGTCTAGACAGTGTAGCAACTTGATTGTGTCCCTCTTGAACATCAATTCTTATTGGTGCATTAGCAGCTGGTATGTATGACTTAGTCACGCTTTTCGGGTCAGCAAAGGAATCTGACAATTGATTAGCTAGCTTTTGTAAATGTATGATCTTTTTAACTTCTAGACCACATTCTTGAGTTCGAGGATCTTGCCAAGATATGGATGTTTGATTCCATGAAATTTCTTTTACCATTTTACTGCTATCTCTCCCTAATGTTGGAAGTTCGGATTCATTGAAATGACAATCTGCGTATCTGGCCTTAAATAAATCACCCGTAGTTGGCTCAAGATACTTTATAATGGTGGGAGAATCAAATCCAACATATATCTTCATCCTCCTTTGAGGTCCCATCTTTGTTCTCTGTGGTGGTGCAATTGGAACATAAACGGCACAGCTGAATGTCTTAAGATGGGAAATGTCTGGCTCATGACCCGTAAGCAATTGTGATGGGGAATACTTATGTTCACTAGATGGCCTGATGCGTATGAGCTCAGCTGCGTGAAGGACGGCATGTCCCCATGCAGAAACCAGCAGCTTTGATTTCATAAGCAACAGTCTAGCAATGAGTTGTATGCGTTTTATAAATGATTCGGCTAAGCCGCTCTGTGTATGTACATGTGCCACGGAGTGTTCCACAGTTACCCTCATGGACATAGAATAATCATTAAACGCTTGGGAAGTAAACTCACCAGCATTGTCAAGACGTATAGTCTTCAAAGGAAAATCTGGAAAATGAGCTCGTAATCGAATTATCTGAGCAAGTAACCTGGCAAATGCCAAGTTTCTGGTCAAGAGAAGATAGACATGCGACCATCTAGTGGACGCATCTATGAGGACCATGAAATATCGAAATGTCCCACTAGGTGGGTGAATTGATCCACAGATTTCTCCTTGAATTCTTTCCAGAAAGTTTATCATTTCCTTAGTGACTTTAACTGGTGATGGCCTAGAAATGTGTTTCCCTTGGGAACAAGCAACACACGATAGGTTCTTAGGGTTAATTCGTTCCTCTCTAAGGGTATGACCGTTAGTGTTCATGATCAGTTTACGCATCATGGTCGAACCGGGATGGCCAAGCCGGTCGTGCCATAAAGTGAAGTTGTCGATTGCCTCTTTATTAAAAGTGGCATTGACCTCGATCATACTGACTTTAGCATGGTAAAGACCAGTAGATAGTGCAGGTATGGATTCTAAAACTTTCTTATTGCCATGGACGATTTCAATGATCTGAAGGGATTCTTTGTTTCCTTCGCTCGTGGTTTCAATATGAAAGTCATTCATTCGAATGTCTTTAAAGCTTAATAGACTTCTCTTAGATTTGGGTGAATACAAAACATCTGATATCTCAAGAAGTGTACCCATAGGCAACATGATGTTGGCCTGGCCGTGACCCTCTATGAGACTAGCCATACCCGCAATGGTGGAGATGTTGGCGTTTTTCAGAGTTAGGTTTATGAAGTATCTCTTATCTTTTAAGATCGTGTGGCTTGACCCACTGTCCACAACGAGTACATCCTTGTTCTCGTTCATTTATAAAACAAGATTCAAAAGGACGTTATTTAGAGACTTCATATATAAAAACCATTCATTTATTATTAAGTTTTAAGTTCAAAGGAATGACAACATAGAAATGAAAAACACCAAATCAAAGAACACCAAAATTTGGATTACAAATGTCGAAATCAATCTTCAGTTTTTAAGACAATCTGAAGTTTCATAGTCCATAAGATCGTCCTTTTCATGATCGAAGTCATGTTCATCATCTTGACAGGTGCAGAGTTATACTCGTCCAAAGACTTATAGTCTTGGATCCTGTGATTCGTCCAATCAAACCGAGCTTTTGGTAAGATCACCATTCTCTGGTGATCATATCTCGATTTCAATTCTGTCCAAAGATCTAGTGGATTCTCAATGGTTAGATACTGATCTTTGAGACTCTCAGCTAGATGATGACGAATGATCAAGATGGCTCTGTATCGATCTTTCTCATTAGCATTATTGTTCTCGGTGATACATTCACCGAGTCCCTTGGATTTCAGGATGATCTTAGCATCAAGCGCCCACTGAAGGTAATTATCTCCAGAGAGATTTAGGGCAGCAAAATCAAGGTTGTTGATTTTCGACATCTGAAATCATAGATTAATATTTTTAGATCTTTTAGGAATAGTTTCAATGTTTTAAACGAACAGGTTTTAAGTTTAAACAATCAATCAAGCCTCACGGCCAAGATCTATGCCTTACGGCCAAGTTAAGCCACACGGCTATGTATGCAAGGTAAGCCACACGGCTATGGATGCAATCGGTTCAATCTTATACATTTTGTTTATCATGTAATTGCAATCCTGACATATATTGTTTCTATCAGTTCATACGATGCAATCAATACAAACAAAACTCCCGCCCAAGCAAAAGAACAAGCCACACAGCTACTTGATTTTAATTCAATACCATTCCTAGAATAATGTTCTAAGTGTAATTTGCAATCAATCAATTGTGATCAATTAGGGTATGAATGCAGCAAGGCCACACGGCCACGAGATATGATCTAGAACAATTAACCTAGCATGTAGTTTCAGATTCGATTTTAAAACAATCTAGACTAGGTTATTAGGGTTTCAGTTTAAACAAGCCAAACAATCTTAATTTACTCAGATTTGAGTTTAAACCATCTTTAAAAACAGTTCTAGGTGATCAAATCAATCAATCAATATTCAAATTTAAACAATCAAAGCCGATTCTCTCAAATTAGGGTTTTAGGGTTTCGATTTGATCTTAGATCAAAGGGGTTTGATTTGAGATTCAAAACCATTAAAGCTTTGATTTTAATTGATCAATAGATCAATCTTGATTTTAGGGTTTGGGGATCGAACTTTTAGAGCTTCGATTTACTCATTCGGGTTTGATCTATTATCATATGACTTTTATCATAAAGATTATATTTTATGGTTTCATTCTTTATCAATCAACCCAATTCGATTCATATGTTCTTAGAATTCGAATTACCTTTAGCTTAGTTGTTTGATGAACCGGGCCACCAAAGAATGAACCTCGAGCTGCAACACGAACGGGAACGATCTATACGCGAGCTAGACACGAGCTGTTTGCTGTCGGATCGCGAACGGCTGATCGTCGAACGGGAGCTGCTGCTGTCGGATCGCGAACTGTCCTGGTCAAGAGCTGAGGCTGAGTTTGTGTATGATCAGGAACGCCTTGGGGTTGGAGCTGATCGGATGAAGCTGAGACGGGAACGCGTGCAGGAACAAGAGACGCGATCGGGTTAGGGTTCGTCGGGTAGGATTAAGGTTTTCAATTTCTGGTTTTTAGCTTTAAGGTTTTTAGAGGCTATCGTGCTGATAACGTGTTGTAAAACTTAGGATTGGAATCAGTAAGTTCTTATTTTATTAATTATAAAGTGTGCTCTTTATATAGGGAATTACAAGATAGATAAAATGAAAGATTACAAATCATAAACACAAATGGAAAAGGAAAAAGGAAAAAGGAAAACACAAGGTAGCCGCCTCTCTCTCTTTGGCCGACTCTCTCTCCTCTCTCTCTCTCTCTCTCATGCGGATTGGGCCTCTAATGGATCAGACCGGTTATGGACATCCATCACATGATTTATAACATGAAAGTCATTTCAGAATTTGCCAATGGAAAAGGTTTTATGATCCTAATTGTTTTCAACTCACGAATATTCTCTATTAAAAAAGAAGTACCATTTTTATCTACTACAAAATAGTCATACTAGAAGTCTAGGTCATATATTCAAATAATTTTTTTATTGTTTACATTAGTTTATTTAATGTATAACATTTCTAAATAATTATAAGGATATTAATAACAAATCCATTTTAACTATAAATTTAAATTTTAGTTTTAGGAATAACAAAATCTGTTGAGAAAAGATCTAACAAAATCTTTTTAAAAATTTAAATTTTCTTTTAATTAATGCACTGATTAATTTCGAAATTAGTAGTATAATATTATTATAAATTAATTTTAATTAAAATTTTAGTATAAACAAAATAATGAAATTATATGCTAATTTTATAAATTTTATAAGTATATTCTACATTATATTAAAATAGAAGTAATTAATGAATTACATATTAAAATTATGTTTTTTGTCCAAACATATTAAAATTATGTTGAATTGGTAAACCAATATATTTTAAAAAATACTTTCATTAAGATAAATAAAAAAAATATTATTCACCGTTTAAAGTGACTAAAATATCATTCACCTTTTAAAATGATTAATATTCATAAATTAAGTAATAATTTTTACAAAAAATAAAATTGTCAACATATGTTAAATTTTAATATTTTAGAATTATATATCATCTATTAAGTTATTTTTAAAATGACAGCAATATATTATCATAAATTATTATATATAAATAATATAAAATTTTATATTTATAAATGAAATGTTACCAGCACGGGTGTGCGAGTTAGAATCTAGTATACAAGTAAAAGTACTAGCATAATTAGCTTCAAAGTAACGGAACCATCGATAAATCAGCTTCAAAGCCACCGTGCGTTTCATCTCTCAACGTTGTTATCCTTCCCCCATGGTATTCTGTTAGACTCGTAATGGAGTTTACTGGATATTTTGCCCGTATTTCGTTAAATTAGCTAGCTGGATTTGTTTAACATTTCTAAGCTTCTTTTGTTATCTTAAATTTACAATTTTAAGTGGAAGTCCTTTTATTCAAATCATTTGATTAATATTTTATTAATGTTTTCACACCAAATTTCAAATTATACAAAACATGATTATCATCAAATACGTATATTAATAGTGAAGTTTTATCAGAAGTCTTCAACATGATTCAAGATTAACCAGGTTCGATGTGATGCAAATAGAACGGCTATATAAACATTTTTCTTAAACAAATAAAATTACTGCTTACAAAATTTATGTAATAATTTCCATCATTTGTAATCAAAATAATAATGTAGTTTTAACAAAATTTTAAATTCTACAATTGAATTCTTACATTCATTCAGTCTCTTTAGTGAATACTAATTTAAATTGTGGAAGCACCGTAGCCTATTAGTTAAGGTTTAAAAGCTTTTAAAGATTCGAATTCCAAACTATGTAATTTCTTACGTATTATAAGATGCTAAGCTTATCGTAGGTTCCAGAGTACTGTAGGCAGAACCATCGTTGTGGTTGTTTGCTGCGCAAAGAGCATGTCCATCGAAGATATCATATATGCAAAACGGTTCCTCGTTCCAAGTGTCTTGGAGAGAGTTTCATCGTGGAATCCTTATCTGTGGAATTGTTCATGTTGCAAATAATTGATCATTATACGTAAGTTAGAAATTATACGAGGTAATATGTTATCCAGTGTAAAAAAAACTGTAACACTTTTTTTTGGTCGAAAAAAATAAATTGTAACACTCAACTAGATCTCGATCCGCGCAACCACGCAGATTTTTGTTTTCATTTATTTTTATATAAATATTTTGTCTATCAATTTTTAAAACATAATAAGTTTACAGTATATTTTTTTCATTGAATAGATTGTTTTAAACTTTCACATGTATTTGTATCTTCTTCTATATATATCTATTTAATTTATACTATTTATAAATCCAATGGATCATCTATTCTTTAAATCCAATTATTAATAGCCCAATAAAAAATTCTGGTAAGTCTAAAATTTAAATAATAAGATTATAGATTAAATGTAACATGACTTTATATGAATATGTCCATTAGGTCCATTTTTTAAAAAATTACACATGAATCAAAGTTGTGACATTTGTTTTTAATGGGTAAACGACCTATTTCCACACCATAACTATCATATAGTAACAAATCCACATAAACTTTGCACCTATTCCCAATTCCACACAATTTAAGTATGTAAACCTATTTCTCCCCAAACCGGAAGTTCGAAACCCGACTCCCCCAGACGAATAGTTGAGTTGGTTTTAATGGTTTAGAACCTAAACCACACGTAATCAGAGAACCAAACCGATTTTAAAACCCCACCCAACCCTCCTATCCAACTACATACCCGACCAACACCTACTAAAGGTAAAAACAAAAAACAAATCGATTTCAGTTTTCCTAAGAATCCTAAATCGAAAATCAAAAACCTTCTCATCCATTTCTCTTTCTCACACACCCTGAGACAATGAGTAATGAGTCTGGAGCTAAGAATTCAGAAACCTCGTTCCATTCCAGGTTAACATCAGTCCATGAATCATCCATGTTTGATTTCTGAAAAAAACAAAAAAAAAAAACAAAATCAACAGAGAGGTCAGGGAATTTGGAAATTACCTGTCGTCGTTCTCCTACACTCTTCGTCGTCGATTCTTTAGAGAGAGGCACATATTTTTTGATTTGGGGATTTAGGGCTTGTGGTTTTAATTTTGGGTTAATCCGGTTTACATTTCTAATCGAGTCGTAATCGGATCATGTTAGGTTTATTTAGGTTAGACATTGGTTTAGCTTTAAAACACAGAATACTAAACCTACTTTAAGCCGGAATCTGTTGGTATTAGTTCGTTCTTCAAAATTCAGGGGGAGTCGGGTTTCGAACTTTTGGTTTGGGGAGAAATAGGTTTACATACTTAAATTGTATGGAATTGGAGTAGATCTAAAGTTTGTGTGGATTTGTTACTATATGATAGTTCTGGTGTGGAAATAAGTAATTTACTAGTTTTTAATAAGTAAGATTTAGAAATTGTCATAGGAAACACAAATGTTTATTCAATAAGCAATACGATCTTCTTGTTTCCTCCCAAACCTAAAACGCTTTATGTTCTGTCTAACGCCGTTTCGACGCCGTTTTGTTGTTTTTCGCCGGGACTCTCTCTCCCTCTGAGACGGTCGCTAATCTTCTTCTGACTCATTCCTCTCTCAGGTAAAAGCTTCTTCCTCTCATACCAATACTAATCTCCCATTTCCCCCCTTGCGTCTTGTCGATAGATCTGAAATCTCTGTAGATCCTTCCAGATTCACTACAATGTCTCTCTGCAATCAACTAAGCCGTCTCGTCAAGCAATCCCCTCTCACCAAACAGTCCCTCAGGTCTTTCTCCGCTGAGGCGGCGACTCACCACAGGCACCACCAGGAGACGCACAGCTTCCTCGAGCCGGAGAGCTACATAGGCAGCTGGGAGGCCCCGAAAGATCCCAAGGACGCGGAGAGGATGCTCGCGCAGCTTAGGAGAGACTACGCGAAGAAAGTGAGCCTGTACCGTAAGGACTACGTTCACGAGATTGAGATGCTTAGGGTGGAGAAGCAGCGCAAGGATGAGGCTAGGTTGGTGGCTGAAAGGGCTGCTAATGAGGAGAGGCGGCGTTTGAAAGCTGAGGCTGCTAAGGTTAGAGCTGAGGAGCGTAAGATCTTCCAGGATGAGTTCAGGAAAACCTTGGTACGTTTCCTTCTTCTTTCTTTACAATTTATAGGCTCTGTGTAGGTAAGTCTTAGTGTGTGTGAGATGGTTCTTGGATAATATAGAGGAAAAGGGTTTGGTTTCTTGAAAGTTTGGGACTTTTCATAGTTATGCTTCAAGGGTATCTTTGCTTTGTTATCGACCAGTTGTAGAGAGATCTTTAGATCAGAGCTGGTGAAGTTGTTGGATAGTTGTTGCTTAACCTCAGGTGGAGGTTTTGATGAATCCTATAACCATTATACTATCTCTGCATTAGCTCTTGTTCTGGTTCAAAGCCTGTTAGTCGAACAGAAGATGTAAGTGATGCTTTTGATGGGTGATTCTTTTGGAGGCTGTGAAACTTATTAGTTAGCGAGGTAGAGACACACACTGTACACACACACTCTTTGCAAATGAGTAGTCGGTGATTCATAAAATTCATTTCATGTAATCGTGACTGAAAAGTAACTACTCTAGGTTTCTGATTCTAGTTTGAGTTCCTTATGTCTATTGGTCATAGATACGGATCTGTAATGGTCTAGTGCTTCTCTTGTGAGTTGTAATCTGTTTCAAGAAACGCCTGAAGTATTGACTGGTTTCGTGTTAAAAAAATTGCAGATGAAAGAAAGAGCGGAGAAGCTGGAGTTCTGGAGAATGACGGGACTAAAAAGGGAAGAGAAGAAGAAAGCGAGAAAGAAGCTATTGCATGAGCAAAGTTCATTGTGGATCGAGCCAAAGGAACTGGAGAAGAAGATTACGGAAGCGCTGGTTGACTCCACTACTCTCTGAACCAACGCCCATCTCTGTTCTGAATCCTTGTTTGAGAAAACGATCACCTTAGTGTTTTTTGTCGGAAACTACTCTCTTTTCTTCTTCAGATAGAGAAAAAAAAGCGGAAGGCGTTTTTGGCCTCTTTGCATTAAGCACATAAAGAGTGTTGGTGGATAAGTTTAAAAACTGGTCAATAATAAGGAAACTTTGCTTTTCATTGTTACCACTTAGTACATGCTTCCTGTGTAAACATTGTACCACGGATTTTCCCACGCTGTGAATTTGTGCTTATCGTTGTTGTTACTTGTTAGTGGTACGCGGAAGAGAGGCTGAAGAGTTTCTTGATCCTTCATTTTAGTCATAACCTGAGACTGAGTGGTATGTTCTAAAAGATTGCCTCACGCCTTTCACTTGTGGTTACTGCATTGTGTGTTTGTATTTGTTTATGCTATTTGAGCAATAATAGTACTATTTACCATATGCTTTCATGTCAGTATTACTCAAAAATGTGATTTGTTTTTCTATGCAAAAAAGCATACTGAATGTGTTAATCGAATAGTAATGATTGATGCTATATTGCTATGTCAAAAATTCGGTATAAAGGTCATATGCATGAAAACAATTCAAAATGAACCAAGTCCGGTTATATTCCCGTCCTATATTAGTTCTATGTTTTTTTCTGTAACATTGTGATTTAAAAAATGAACTATCTGACTTCGAACGAGAAGATAGAAACAAAACTGAACTATCATATGAATAAACTTTGATGAACGAGTGATGAGAAAAAATGAAAAATGAAACGTTAGAGGAAAAATATACATACAAAGGACAGGCTGGCAAGTTAGAAGCATGATAGAAGTGGGACCTATTTAGCATCCAGCCACATGGATTTGAGTATTCCATTCTTCTCCCAACCGCAGTTTCCTTTCTTCTTTATATTCCCTCATTTAGTGCAAATCTCTTTCTATGTATTTCAAACTTTGCAAGTTTTTTCTCTCTTGTTTTTAACCGCTCATCCTCTTATCTATTTTCACATTTTTTTTTCAAATTTCGATGCTTTTGGCATAATTTATTCAGATTATATACTTTGTTCAATATTAGTTATTGAACATATATGCATATACATAAAGTCTCCCAGCCTATATAGTATTATAGTCCTCCAAACAAGAAATTACATCATATGTTCATCATGTCTTTGTTTTAGAACTGAAAACACTTATTTGATTCTTGACAAAAAGAGTTTGCTGCATGGGTAACAGAAGAAGAATACGTGAATAAAGTAAAAATGGATAAGAGTATAGAAGTAAATGAATAAAAAATGCAAGTAAACTTGCCCTGGAGTTTGTTATCAGTCTAAAAGCATTTTGTATATCTTTTTGAAATTGAGATACATAAGAAAAGACATTACATCACAGAAGTGTTTTTCTAGTCTGTAAAGAAGAAACATGAGTTAATAGAAATATGTTGAATAAAATTATCAGGACTGACTCATCAATGTGGACCGAAGAACTAGACGTCTAACCAATAACAGTATACCACTGACCGCGACGAAGCAATGAAAAAGACATAATAAAACCAAAACACCGGAAAGGTCAAATATTGTTAAAATCATTTTTATAATATCTAAAAAAGAAAGAATTACAAGAAAAAAGACCAAACACATGCACTTTCCCAAATAAAACACAGAAAGATTAATTTCAGACAGCCATTTTTGTCTCTTCTTCTTCTTCTTCTGCTTCTTCTTTTTTTCCCATGTGAGGTGCGAAGAGAGAAGAAAAGGTCTCTTTCTCTCTCTCTGGTATGTAGAAGATCTGTCGGCGAGAATACGTTACGTTTATTCTTAAAACTGTTTAGTAGCCAAGCAGGTATTAATTGCTTATTAGTGGATACTAATGATTAAAATTAGCTAAAATTAGTATTTTCCAAAATTAAATTTACTTCCTTCTATATTATATTTTCTTACCACCTGTCATATTTCTATTCTTCTCCATCTTTTCTTCATACGCCCAATAATGTTATACGCATAAAAAAGGCTGTCATTCTGGCGTTAATCTTTTCCTACCTTATTTGCTTATATTTTTTTCAACTGAATTATATCATACTATAAAAATTAATAATTCCTCTTTTTCCATTTATCATTTATACTCTTTGCTCAATAAAAAAAAATTAAAAAAATTCTCTCGTCTCTGTCATAACTCTTCTTCTTCTTCTTCTTCTTGGCTCTCCTTCTGTTTCTTTCTCACGATCAGGAGGTTGCATTTGGCGCGTTAAATTCCTAGCTTTTTCTCTGTTCGTTTTCTGACAGCTTTTTTTGCTATTACAAATAAAGATGCCAGTAAGTACGTGTTCTTATTATGTTTACTTCTTAAGTCCCTTGTCCTTCTTCCCACGTGACCCTGTCTTGTCCGAGATTGGTTGGTTCCGATTGATTTGAAATGTTTTTAGTCAAAGCTTAAAAAACTCTAATCCACCATTCGTTGCCTCCTCGAGTTCGCTATGTTTCCATCAATTCGATGGATCCGATCTGAAATTTGGAATCAGCCTGTGCTGATTTGATATATGTTCTTTTAAGTGTTTTGTCAGGTGGCATTAGTTTTGCTGCTGGCATTGAGCAGTCTGATTCGAAGCAACGGCGCCGGGAACGTATGCGATCTTGGTCGGAGACCGAGCTCGAGACCACACAGTGTCTCAATTTTGGAGTTTGGTGCGGTTGGAGATGGTAAAACGCTGAACACGCTCGCGTTTCAGAATGCTGTCTTCTACCTCAAGTCTTTCGCCGATAAAGGCGGCGCTCAGCTCTATGTTCCTCCCGGACGGTGGCTCACCGGCAGTTTCAATCTCACCAGTCACCTTACTCTCTTCCTCGAGAAAGACGCCGTCATTCTCGCCTCTCAGGTTTGTTCGTGTGTGTGTGTGATGGTTTGAATCAGAGTCTGTTGCTTTACCTCAAACAAAAACTGTTATGTAGGATCCGTCGCATTGGCAAGCTGTGGATCCGTTACCATCATATGGACGAGGCATTGATCTACCTGGGAAGAGATACATGAGCTTGATTAACGGCTATATGTTACATGATGTAGTAGTTACAGGTTATATATGATTTGATCCTTTTCATTTCATTTTATTTGTTAACTGCTAGATGAAAAACTCAACGTTACGTTTCCATGTGTTCTCATAGGTGATAACGGTACTATAGATGGTCAAGGCCTGTTTTGGTGGGATCGGTTTAATTCTCATTCTTTAAAGTACAGTCGACCGCATCTCGTCGAGTTTGTCTCTTCAGAAAATGTCATTGTCTCAAATCTTACGTTCTTGAATGCTCCTGAGTACACTATCCATTCGGTCTATTGCAGGTAAAAGATTGTGTCTGAAGATTCCCTTCTTATTATTATTATTATTTTAGATTTTTTTTGTAAAATGTTGACTCTGGTCTCTGATGTTGTGCAGCCATGTATACATTCATAGAGTAACAGCTAATACTTCTCCAGAATCTCCTTACACCGTAGGCATTGTCCCTGGTTAGTTGTTCTGTTATGGCTTGGCTTCACTTGTTTGTTTGCTTTTACAATTGAAACCTTAGTATGTTTTTATTTCTTTTTCTTTTTTCAAGATTCTTCTGATAATGTGTGCATCCAAGACTCTACCATCAACATGGGCTATGACGCCATTTCACTAAAAAGTGGTTGGGACGAATACGGTATCTCGTACGCAAGACCTACTGCTAATGTCCAGATACGAGGTGTTCACCTCAGAGCAGCTTCTGGTTCCTCTATTTCCTTTGGAAGTGAAATGTCTGGTGGCATATCTGATGTCGTGGTCCTCGACGCTTACATGCACAACTCTTTATCCGGGATTGCTTTTAGGACAACAAAAGGAAGAGGCGGTTACATTAAAGAGATTGATGTTTCCAACATCCATATGGTTAACGTTGGTACTGCGTTTCTAGCCAATGGTAGCTTTGGAACTCACCCTGATTCAGGTTTCGATGAAAATGCTTACCCGCTAGTGAGCCACATCAGGTTACATGACATTGTTGGAGAGAACATAAGCATCGCAGGAGATTTCTTTGGAACCGAAGAGTCTCCTTTCACTTCGGTTGTGCTGTCGAATATATCTCTGTCGATGACTAACTCTGGTTCTCCTGATGATGATTCTTGGAGATGCTTATATGTGGAGGGTTCTTCAGAGTCCGTGGTCCCTGAACCCTGCTATGAGCTGATGAGTTTTGAAAGTTCTTACGGCAGAGCTGCGGCCTTATGAAACCAAACTTCATCTAGAAAAAAGAAGCTGCTCATGGCCCCATGATTCATATTTGTTTTGTTAAGTTAGCAGAAAAGGTCAGATTCTTTTTCTTTATTCCCAAAATAAAATAAAAAACAGTGTGTAGAATTTTTACATGTTTTTGCAGCTTGTGAGATTCATATATCTGTACAGGTTCATTTCTTCATTCATGTGTAACCGATTAACATTTGTTCAGTGAAGATTATTCACATGGCTTAAAAAAAGATCTTTCATCTACATCAACTTTGTTTTTTTCTCTCTCTCAAATTCTTTGGTTTTTAGCTAACTAAGAGCAACTCCATTGGTGAACCTCTTAAGAGAGGTTCTTAGCAATAGTTTTTTTTTTTAATTAATTTTGTAAAGTTAAGGATTTCCAATTTTTTGGGTGTCCATTGGTGAACTCCAAAATGAGATTTTTAGGAATAAATTAATATTATTTAATTTATGAAAAAAAAGTTATGTTTATTGAAAAAAATAGAAAACATATAATAATTATGATTGTTGGTTACCAAATTTTGTAAATATATTCTCAATTAAATCGGTCTTCAATCGTTGATGTTTCCTTTGGTCGCGAAGTTCACTCCAAATGGCAAGTATATTACCGAGATTTGAAGGCATGTTTGTAGAGAACGAGAAATCTACCTCTGAACTTATGCTTGTTTCTCCTTCTACGAATTCGGATATATCGTATCGAATGTATCCATCTCGTTCTTCTTCCACTATCATATTGTGTAATATGATACATGCTCTGATAATGTTGCTGATTTTTTCCTTCTCCCAAAGAAGAGCCGGGTTTCTAACAATTGCAAAACGAGCTTGCAAGACTCCAAATGCACGCTCGACATCTTTTCTGGCGGCTTCTTGACGTTCTGCAAATAACACGTCCTTTGGACCTTGAGGAATAGAGATGGATTGGATAAAGGTAGGCCACTTTGGATATATACCGTCGGTGAGGTAGTAGGCCCTATTATACTTGTGACCGTTGACGGTGAATTCAACTCTTGGAGCTCAACCATAGATAATGTCATCAAAAACCGGAGACCAATCAAGGACGTTAATATCGTTCAAGGTACCCGGTGGTCCAAAAAACGAGTGCCATATCCAGAGGTCTTGTGAAGCTACAGCTTCTAGAACAATTGTTGGCTTCCCTGCACCACGTCTATATTGACCTTTCCAAGAGTGTGGACAATTTTTCCACTCCTAATGCATACAGTCAATGCTTCCTATCATCCCAGGGAAACCGCGTACCTCTCCGATATCAAGTAGTCGTTGAAGATCTTCAGGTGTGGGTCTTCGTAGATACTCCTCTCCATATAAATCGATGATTCCTTCAGTAAATTTTTCCAAACACAATAAGGCAGTGGTCTCACCCATGCGGAGATATTCGTCCACCATATCACCCGCACAACCATAGCCAACATACGAATTGCTGCAGTACACTTTTGTAGTGGAGATAGCCCGAACCGGTCAACTGCATCTCTTCTATGTTGAAAATAAGGAACTTCATTGGAGAAGCGATTAACGATCCTCGTGAATAATGATCGGTTCATTCGGAAACGGCGCCTAAAATAGTGAGGTGGATATGTCGGCTCCTCACTGAAATAGTCATTCCACAAGCGGTTATGCCCTTCCTCGCGGTTTCTTTCTATGTATGCTCGTCTCCTCGGTACTGGCGGTTGATAGTCCACTATGTTGTTGTATATTACGTCGATTTGTTGTTCGAAATAATCTTCAAACATGTTTTCTAAATTTTGTTCTTCGTCGTTGGATGAGGATGCCATGTTAAACTCTTAATAAAATTTTTAAATCCCTGTAATAAAAGAAAGTCCGAAACAATATTATTGGTTAACTCTATATAAACTCTTATTTTACATTTATATATTTAGATATATTTCACAATTTAATTTTGTAGCAATAAACATTTACAGGTGGCTAATAATAATTACTGAAACTAAATATTAATAAGTATATAAGATAACATATGGTATTTAACTAATTTATAGCAATGTAAACCGTAAATGAACTAACTTATTTATGGTTTTGTTGTTGCTTTTCATGATCGTTTCGTGTTTCTAATGAAAACACTAAACACAAGCGATGATATATAGTAATAGTAGTATCAAGAAAGATGATATAGCAAGAACCAGAAAGAAGAGATATAACAACACCGCTTACACTCTCCTTTGCTTATACTGAACCGTAAATGCTTTGGAAGGTAGACAAGAACGAGAAACATGATAAATAGTTGTTCAGATACGTTTAAATAGAGAAAGAGTAGTTCACATGACAACGAAAATAAAAAGAAAGGTTCAAATGACATAAAACAACAAGCCATAGCTGAAAACACATGACATAAAACAACAAAAGATAGCAGTGCTGTGCTCCCGTGCTCTGCTCCCGTGGTCATCTATTCCACCTGTGACAGAAAACAACAAGACATTAGACTCCTCTGTGCTAAACAATTCAACACATGACAACTAACACAAACCTATTACTGATTTACCTAAGAACACAACAAACTCAAACTTATCCTAACATTTCCGAAATCAATTTAAGTTTTTGGGACATTTCCATCTCAGATAGAGGGTCAGGCTTCTCAAGCAACTTCTCCAGCAACTTCTGCTTGTTTAGTTTATCTTTCATCTCCAACACTGTTCTTAACTCTGTCTGGTTAGACTCCTCTTGAACACCCTTCTTTTTCTTAGCCGCTTTAGCAGCTTTGATACCCGGAGGCCTAGCACCAGTAACCTCCTCATCACCTTGAACATCACCACCAACCGTCTTCCGCTTCACGTTAGAACTATCCTTAGCCTTATACGCAGAGGCCCATTTCTGGTCATGCCTAAGCTCTCTCCAGGCATGCTCTAGAGTGAATTTACAACCATGGTCATTGAAGAACATGTCTAGTGCCTTCTTCATCACATCATTGTCATTCTCACCGCTTGATTGGTCCCTCAATGCCGCATCATAGCAACCACAGAATTTGCAGACTAGGTCATTAAGCCTTCCCCACCTTTGCTTGCATTGACCTAGCTCCCTAGTGTCCAGCCCAACATGCTGAACACTTGAGTTGTAGTAATTCTGGATCCTTGACTAGAAAGTTCCCAACTTTTGCTCATTCCCTACTATTGGATCCTTGCTGGTGTTGAGCCAAGCGCTTATGAGAATAACATCCTCCTTCGGAGACCATTTCTTCTTCTCCTTGACAGTAGATGCTTCTGAGGATTGGCTGCTAAAAGCTGGAAGATCAGATGACTCGAGGTCTATGGATTCAGAACCTGAGAGGTTCACAAACCCTGGAGTGCTAAATTCTCCATTTTGGCTTGTTAAAAGGCTAACAAACCCTGGAGAATACGATGCCATTTTCTAAGTTTGTGGGTTTTGGTTACTATCTGTGGTTGGTAAAACTATGGGTGTCTAGGTCTATTTAACTAGTGTTCTTCGTTAAATGATGTATTTACTATCTAACCTAATCCTAACCACCACTCTTCGAAAGTTAACATAGAGCTTTAAAGACCAATCAACTCAATGCAGTTAGGAAGAAACAATTAAAAGTTTGGAGTCAGATACGAAGTTAATGTTTCAAAGAAAAAAAAGTTTGAAATGAAGTGGAAGTTAATGTTTAAAAACTTCAAAGTTTGAAATAATGTTTAAATGTTCAAACTAGATGATTATATATCGTAAAAAAACTTTAAAATGTTTTATGAACTCACCTTATGCACATACTCAAGCTGAGACACTCGGGCTAAGAGCTTCTCCACCTCTGCCTGCAAGAATTTTAAAATGTGTGTCAAGATTTTGAAGAATACCAGCCACATAACCTAAATCGTTAAGAAAAGATAGAAGGCAACTCACCTTCAACTCCTGATTCTCGACTTCCAGCTTTACCACCAGGGATTTATACTCTTCACATTTTTCCAGCCTCGTTTTCATGAAACCTAGCTCTTCCTCGACTGCACAGACCCACGGCTGCCTGTAATGCATCCCATCATCCTACAGAAATATAACAACTATGATTACATTTTCTAAGAAAACTGGACAAACAACTATGATTACATTTTCTAAGCAATCTGGACAGATAGAAATAGAACATGTATTTCGCTTACTTTGTACTCCTTGCAGGTGAAGAATCTCTTCCCTGGTAGGTAGTCAAACACTTCTGCTGGAGCTCTCTCGCGCACTAAGCGTTGCCCACATGCACACCGTTCTTGAATTCCTTGCATCGAGTCTGTTACAAAATGCAGGGTATCGAAGTGGGCCTTAAGCGCCTTCATAGATCTCCTCTCTTCATTAGGATCCATGAGCTAACCTCCAATACTGTCAAAAACAGATTGGGGCATTAACAAGAAATAAACAAAGATGAAAGCACCAATTCCAAAATCTAATTTGAAAACCTAATTTGAAAACGAACCCTGTATCGATTTGAATACCTAATCTAATCGAAATCAAACACAAACGAAGACGAAAGCCCCAAATCCCAAATCGTCTTTGAACCCTGACGAAAACCCTTATTTCAAATCGATCCCCAAATCGATTTGTTAATCAAAACCGAAAACAAATTTCACAGGAAAACAACATCGAACAAGTACCAATCCATAAATCGACGGCTAAACAACTAGGAGAATCGATTTTCGTATTGATTTACCTAAGAACAAAGACGCTCCCGAATCGCCAAGTATGCGCCGTCTGTGTTTTTTTTTTTCTACCGCGTCGAATAACTATTTTTTTTTCTTCTCTCAACGAAACTAGGAGAAAAGCAGTTGCCACATACTTTAGAGCTCACCCCTTAAAATTGTTATTTAAGAGGCACCTCTAACCATCTCACTTAATTATATTATTTATTAAATCAAAAGCGGGTAAGAGGCTCGCTTATGAACTCCTTATAAACCAGCGATGGAGATGATCTAAGTCCGTAACTGTTAGAAAATATATATTTTTCTATGGTTGATAAAGATTTAGGTTTAATAGGAAAAATAATTATTTTCTTCTATGTTTTCAATATAACAAACTATCAAATATTAGTAGATTTATTCAAAACTCTCAACGACAACTTTAGTAAAAATCTAAACTTTCTGTTACTTAGTGAACATTTTGTTTAGGGGAAATTATTCACATGGATTAAGAAAAGATTTCATCCACATCATATTTGTTTTGTTTTCTCTCTCTAGAATTCTTTGGTTTTTAGCTAACTAACTCCATAACGGTTAGAAAACAAATTATATTTTTATGGTTGATAAATATAATGGTTCAACAAACAAACTAATTATTTTGTTCTATACTTTCGATATAACAAACTTTCAAATATAAGTAGATTTGTTCAAAACTATCAATTATAACTTCAGTACAAAATCAAAACTTTCAGCTACTTAGTGAACATTTTATTTAGTGGAGATTATTCACACGGCTTAACAAACTCCTAATAATTAGCAAACAAATTGTATTTTATGGTTAATAAAGATTCATGTTCAACAGTAAAATAATTATTTTCTTCCATGCTTTTGATATTACAAGCTTTCAAATATCAGTAGATTTATTCAAAACTCTCAACTACAACTTTAATAAAAATCGAAACTTTCAGTTACTTAATGAATATTTTGCTCATTGGAGATTATTCACATGGCTTAAGAAAAGATCTTTCATCAACCTCATATTTGTTACTACAACTTTAATAAAAATCAAAACTTTCAGTTACTTAATGAATATTTTGCTCATTGGAGATTATTCACATGGCTTAAGAAAAGATCTTTCATCAACCTCATATTTGTTTTGTTTTCCCTCTCTAGATTTTTTTTATTTTATTTTTAGCTAACTAGCTCCTATAATTAGTAGACAAGTTATACCTTTTGGTTAATAAAGATTCGGGTTCAACAAGAAAAATAATTATTTTCTTCCTTCCTTTCAATATAACAAACTTTCAAATATAAATAGTTTTGTTTGGATGTCAAAAAAAAAAATAGTTTTGTTTGAAACTTCAACTACAACTTTAGTAAAAATTGAAACTTGAAGCTACTTAATCAACATTTTGTTTAGTGGAGATTATTCACATGGTTTAAGAAAATATTTTTCATCAACATGAGATTTGTTTTGTTTCTCTCTTAAGAATCCTTTGAATTTTAGCTAACTAACTCCTAATTAAAAATGATCAGGGAAACTTAAAATGCTTAATTGAATTAAGCTTACCATTGACTTTTTTAATCATGTGTTTGTCAATTGAGTCATTGGGGACTAATGCACCATTAGCGTTTACTAATAACGTAGTTAGTTTTTTCATGTGCATAAAACATATGAGTTTACTTCAAAATTGTACAGGTGAAGTACATTACTAGCCACACATAAGAAGATAGTTTGCAAGTTTAACATAAGCCTTTGATGCGGGATATTTATTGCATTTAAGTTGTTTAACTGCATGGAGAGATGACTTGTTTTGTGGGATTCTACAACTCAACTCAATGATTTGCGGGAATAAACTAAAACTATTATCCACCATAGTCAATACCTAAAAATGAAATAGCGTGGGTATTCGTACTTGAATTGACAAGAAGCAAGACTGTTTTTTATGAGACTCATTATGAAATCAATTTAATTAACATTTAAGCAAATTCAAAAATCAAAGTGATTGAGATTTCATTCACACTGGAGCAATATCCTCTGGAATTGTCATCGTCCACAGTTGGATCTCTCAATAGGATTAGGGGATATACAGAAAGTAATGCCCTCATAGAACTTTGAAAGCAAAGTCATATGTTAATAGCATGCTAGAGGCACTCGGTGTCTATAATTAAGTCACAAAATATCCAATTAAGTGTCAAAATATCCAAAATAGAGAAAACATCTAAAATATATGTTGAAGGATAATACAAACAATAGATAACTTCATTACCTCCAATGTATTTTTTAACCACTTTAGTCTCAATCTCAGCAATGATGTGGATTTGATGACTAACTTTATCTTTTTCTATTTCTGCTTTTCCTTCTTTAACTTCTTACGCTAAGCTTCGGCTGTTTTCAGTAATTTATTTTGATGGAAGATGGAAGCCAGTTAACTATTCATCAGGAAAAAAACAAAACAGAACAACCACGTAAAGAACACTTACCTCTTTTCTTAATTTCTTTTCTCCATTACACATATTTTTCTTCTTTCGACAATTGTTTTTTTTGGCAATTCTCCACTCGAACGAATTGTAGTTTTATAAATTCTGATCTGCCTTTTTTTACTTATGTTCTTGATGCTTATGTTTTCTTTTTCTTGGTCAGAATCTCCCTAGTTTTTAGTAAATCAAAATAACAGAAATCATGTAATTTCAATAAGAGTAACACAATATTACTAAAACAAAATGAAAGAAACAACAGTAGCACTCCCTGAAAAATGGAGACACAAACTTGGCTAAAAAGCCATACAAAAAATAGAGTCATTGACGAACGATATATATTTTTTTATGGTTGATAAAGATTCAGGTTCAACATGAAAAATAATTATTTTCTTCTATGTTGTTGATATAACAAACTTTCAAATATTAGTAGATTTATTCAAAACTCTCAACTACAACTTTAATAAAAATCGAAACTTTCAACTACTTAGTGAATATTTTGTTGAGTAGAGATTATTCATATGGCTTAAGAAAAAATCTTTCATCAACATCATATTTGTTTTTCTCTCTCTCTAGAATTCTTTGATTGTTAGCTAACTAACTCCTAACGATTAGAAAACAAATTATAACTTTATGGTATATTAGGGTTCAAAAAAAAAATTTCCTTCCATACTTTCGATATAACAAACTTTTAAATATCAGTAGATTTGTTCAAAATTTTTAACTATAACTTTAGTAACATTTCAGCTATTTAGTACATTTTTTTAAGTGGAGATTAATTATTCACATGGCTTAAGAAATTCTCTACATTAACATCAATTTTTTATTTTCTTAATATCTCTAAATGTCTCTGTTTTGATCTAACTAAGTCCTAATAATTAACAAACAAATTATATTTATAAAGATTCAAATTCAACTTGAAAATAATTTTTATTTCATGCTTCGGATATAACAAAATTTCAAATATCATTAGATTTATTGAAAACTCTCAACTAGAAATTTAGTAAAAATCAAAACTTTCAGCTACATAGTGAAAATTGTTTTTAGTGGAGATTATTCACATGGATTAAGAAAAGATCTTTCATCAGCATTAAAATTGTATTGTTTTCTCTCTAGATTTTTTTTTCGTTTTTAACTAACTAATCTAATAATTAGCAAGAAAATTATACCTTTATGGTTAATAAAGATTCGGGTTCAACAAAAAAAATTATTATTTTTTCATGCTATCCTACTATATAAAAGTTACTAATTTTGAGGCTTCTTAGAAGTGCCACATAGGACAAAATATTCTTCACCAATCAAACTGCCACGTCATCGCGAATGTTTAGATGATGGGTCTCGAACCATCCAAACCCATCAAAATAGTCAGCCCATTGTATAACTTATAGCTTCTTTTTCTTTAGTCTACTCGCCTCAGACGTCTCCAACGACTCCAAAACTGTTCGTCTACCCAACTTCATCGGTGTAACTCCTACGACTACAACAATGGCACTTCAATGCTCCATTATAACTCATCAAGTGAAGACTCTTTGTACCTCTCCACATCACTCCTCTCAATCTCTTGTCCAGTTCCTTAAATTTGATTTGTCACAAAAAGTCAGTGCATCAGATAGTTTTTGAAATTCAAATAATATTAGGTGTTTTTCTGCACCATGTGCAGCATAAATTTTTTAAAGTTAAATTATATTTAAAATGAAATTTATTAATATTATATATTTTATTATTTTTGACTAATATTTAATATAAAATTGATTATTTTTGCGACTATAATGTTTGCTATTGTGATCAACACCTTTTTACAGTACTCTGTCTGTATCTTTTTTTATTAGTCATCTTCCTGTTCTTTTTTTTTTGGTAAAATTATTAAAAAAAAGAAGACTGAAGCTAAAATTAATCTTTTTGTTCTTGATCATTCACGTTATCTTCAAAGTCAATAACATGGCCAACGTAAATGATCGACGTTGAGATTTCAGCTTTTCTGATTTTTACTATTTTAATGTTTCAATATAATTTAAATATTCTCTTTGTTTTATAATATAATGGTTTAAAAGTATTTTTTGTTTCACTATATAATTTTTTTTTTATATTTTTTTTTGGTAGGGAAATTGTTTTTATATTTCAATGTAACTTTATATTTATTGGATATTGTGTGGCCAATTAAATTATGTAAATTACTGTGTAATTGATTAAATTTATATATTAAATGACAGTTTTCTAAAGCAATAACTTTTAAATATTACAGATTTTAATTAAAAATGATTACATTTTGAAACAGATAGAGTAATCTATAAACTAACTCTATATAGATATGAGGACAAAATTGTAAAGAGGTCTCATCTTGAATTTCTCTCATTCTATGCATTCCTAATTGGGAGGAGATAATCAACATCTAATTTTATGTTACTCTCAGTATATTAGAAATGGTCGAACCGTAAACCAATTAAGGATGATGTAAGGAAGACATAAAGATGTATTTCCAGTTATCACAAATATAGAATCAACTGACAACAACTTAATTATGTCCAGCGTAGGACAACATAGAAGAGTTTCCATACCTTCTAATATTATAATATCTCACTATATTAGTGGTTAAATAAGTTTTCTCTAGCACAAATACTCACTCCATTCTTAGAGTTTAAACTTTTCTATCTCATGATATTAGTAATTTGATCCAAAAAAGAAGAAACGGTCGAACTGTACGTATAATTAGAAAAAGAAAACAAACAAAAATCAACCGACGACTTAAGGTATATGAAACAAAATTTGGAAATATCAATTCTCTGCAATTAAAGAATAATGCGATAAAATTGTAAAAATACAAAATAAAACAAAAAAATACACAGAAAAAAGATTTAGGAAAATAAAATCATAATATAATTTCCTTAATTGATAGTGCTTAGCTACACTAAAAAGTCTAAATTTACAACATACACAGTTTTATTTACATCTTTAAACCTATTATCTAATTAAAATGATTTTAAAAAAAGTGCCAGCACGAAGAGTTAAAAAATATACTATAAAATATAATACATAACGTTAAAAATACATTATCACTGTTCACTAAAAAAATCATGTTAGTAGTAATAAAAATGAAATGACAACACATTTATTAAAACCATAGAACGACACGCAATAAGGTGTTATTAAATATACAAATTACAAATTAAATATGCTCAACGCAAACACACATAAAAATGAGACATCATATTTGGATATATTTAAATAAATAATTTTAAATATATTATATTCTTGATAATTTTAAAATTACTTAAAAAGAAACTAAATTATTAAAAAATTAATATACAAATAAAACTAAAGCAATATTTTGTAACGTCAAAATAATAAATGAATAAAAAATATAGTATTTTAATAAAATAGATTTTAGATTTTAAAGACTTCTAATTCATGTAATATTACAAAATTCAAAATTTGTTTATTACAATTAATATTTTACATTAGATATATTAAAATAATATTCTAGATCGATATTCAATTGTCAGTTTTCAACTATTACACGTAAAAAAATATTGTTAAGTACGCTTTTTTTTTTGAAAAAGAGGTTTATATTTTAAGTAGGTTATTGGAATACTTTTTCTTTTCGTAAATTTATTCGAGATGAGATTCCGATCTTTTAAACTAAGATAATTTGTGTTCTATACATAATTATATATTTTTTACATAACTCTAAAATTTTGGACTTGAGTCTTCATATTTTATTAGTTAATTGTGTTGCATATAATAGAAATATTTACTTCAAACTAAAAATATAAAAAAAATAATTTTAAAAATTAGTTATATATAATTTAATATAGAAAAATTCACATACAAATAAAAATGATAAATGTAACAAATTTAAATATATTATCCGCGCGTAGCGCGGAGAAAGGATCTAGTTGATATAACAAACTTTCAACTATTAGTAGATTTGTTCTAAATTTCAACTACAACTTTAGTAAAAATCAAACTTTCAGCTACTTAGTTAACATTTTGTTTAGTGGAGATTATTCACATGGCTTAAGAAAAGATTTTTCATCAACATCGGATTTGTTTTGTTTTCTCTCTCTAGAATTTTTTGGTTTTTAGTTAACTAGCTTCTAATAATTAGCAAACAAGTTATATCTTTCTGGTTAATAAAGAGGTTTACCGAAACAATATTTTCTCCCATGCTTTCGATATAATAAATAATAGGTAATAATCCAGCTATGAGCGGAGTGAGATATTTTATAAAACATTTATCAAATTAAAATTTTAAAATACATATATTATTGTAAAAATATTTACTTTTTTACTAAAACTAAATATTTTCATTAAAAAGTAAAAAATATTTACTTTTTAACTAAAACTAAATATTTTCATTAAAAAGTAAAAAATATTTACTTTTTATCAATTCAAGTATGATACATATTACTAAAATTTCAAAATTAAAATATTTATATATTTATACGGTAAATATTTTAATTTAAATGATATTTTATATTTAATATGAATATCAATTAAATGAAACTTTCTACTCATATAATTTATGATCATTTGTATCTTGCTATAACAAAAATTTTAAATAAATTATATACCTAAAAATATTAATTATATTTAATTTTTAAATAACTAAATATAGTAAAAATACTATTTATTAACAAATTAGCCAAATATTTTTATTCGAATATTGTTTCTTTGCTTAGATATATAGTTAATGTATACGTGATTTTTTTTCTACTCAAAGTAATGCAAGCCAAAATTATAGGAAATAAAGGGAGGAGAAGTTATAAAATACCAAGTCTCGTTACAGATATATATATTTTAAATATTTGCAGTTAATTATTTAAAAGAGTTTTCTGCAAAAAAAACCCTCAATGTGGTTTTGTTTTGCAAATTAATCCGCGAACTCAAAAACCTACGGGTCAACCCTCCAAGTGCCAGTCAAACCGAAATATAACTCTCGGCTGTATATATGTGTATTTGACTGTGTATAATTTTAACATTTTTAATACTACGTTGTTTTGGCACTAATTTTTTAATGAAAAAAAAAATTGTTGAACACGGGGTTCGAACCTTGAACCTTAAACACTATGTGCATGCAATATAACCATCTCGGCCAACAAATATATTTGTTTATTTGACAAACGCAATTATATAGATTTCTAAATTCATTCCGAAATGACCTTATTTCTTCTTCTTCTCTTGGACATGTGAGCTTGCGTAAATGCGTAATGAAGGTGGGGTGATCCTTTGATTGTTACTCAAGCATTTATTTATTTTTCGATTTTCTTTCCTTATAGTTATTATCTCACATGTTTTGAACAACAATCAGAATGGGATTCGGGTTTCCGGCTCATCTCCACATTCTTCTTCGAGTGTTATCGTGGCCAGAGCAAAGAAGAAAGATATAATACGCGCCCATGTAGATAGAAAAAAAGAAATATATGCTGCACTTTTATGGATCACCCCACCTTCATTATTCAAGCTCCCATGTCTAAGGGAAGAAGAAGAAACAAATACATTTCAGAATGAATTTAGAAATCTATATAACTGTGTTTGTTAAGTAAACAAATATATTTGATGGCCGAGATGGTTACGTAGCATGCACATAGTGTTTAAGGTTCAAGGTTCAAACCATGTTTTCAACAAAAAATTTTCATTAAAAAAATAGTGTCAAAACGACGTAGTATTAAAAAATGTTAAAATTATACACAGTCAAATACACATATATACGGCCGAGAGTTATATTGCGGTTTGACAGGCACTTGGAAGGTTGATCCGTGGGTTTTTGAATTCGCGGATTAATTTGCAAAAAAAAAACCACATTGAGGTTTTTTTTTACAGAAAATCCTATTTAAAAATATAGGTTGTAAATAATTAGACTAAACTTATGTTTTAATAGAAAAGATTTAACTAGCTGCCAACAATACTATTTGGAAGAACACAGGGTCTGTTAAGAAAGCCCGGCCCAATATTCAATAACGAAGAACTGCTTGGTCAACGGACGAAACACCGTTCGCTACCAAACACATCTCTTGGCTTCCCACCATCTTCCTCTTTTCGCCACATCTGTCTGTAATATTTAACTTTTTTCAGCTGTTTTTATATTAAAGTCTATGCCACTATAAAATGATGAAAAAGAGTCTTCTTTTGTGGTAAATAATATAAATCGAAATTCCCAAATCCTTCATCTTCTTCCCAATCTCTAAAACCCTAGACTCACTTCCTGAGTTTCCAACTCTAAGCAGACAGAACCAAGAAGCTTGTTTACGTTTTGCTGGGGGAGAAATAAATTTTACTGCTTTTTGTTTTGGGTTTTGTTCGATTTTGCAATCAACACAATGTCGGGTTCTGGAGGAGTTTCAATCGCGCGATCAGCGATCCGCGGCGAGAATCGTTTTTACAATCCTCCGGCGATGCGGAGGATGCAGCAGCAGCTGAGGGAGAAGCAGCAACGAGAGGAAGAAGGTGGGATGCTGGTGGATAAGGAGCTTTCGTCTGCTGCGATGCCGCCGCCTCGTCTGAGGAAAGCTCAGGCTAGGAGCAAGAGTCGGGCGGTGGTTTCCGGGTCGGAAGTATCCGTGGGCTCATCTGAATCATCCGGGTCGGGTCGGGTTGAGAGCGAGGGGTCAAACTTGGATCGGTTCTTGGAGCACACCACTCCCCTTGTTCATCCCCGGTTACTTCCCATGGTAAGACTCTTTCTGGTAGAATAAGTTAGAAATGTTATTTATTGCTGATTGTGACGTTGATCTAAGAGTTTTGGTCACACCTGAACTTTAATTGGGGAAGACTTTAGTTTAGAGCTCATTGCAAGATGTGTTTTTTTTTTGTTTTGTTTTTGTGTCCTTTGAGCATTGCTTATTGGTGCAATTCGTTTTACAGAGGAGCAGGTTGGAATCTAAACCCAGTGAATCGGAGTGCAATGCATACTTTGTTCTGGAGGATCTGTGGGAGTCGTTTGCAGAGTGGAGTGCGTACGGTGCGGGTGTTCCTCTACATATGCATGGGAGCGACTCCACGGTGCAGTACTACGTGCCTTACTTATCTGGCATTCAGTTGTATGTAGTAGAACCATCAAAGAAAGCCAGGTTAGTTCTTTCAAGTGTTTCTGTTCATTACACGAAAGAACTCTTGCTGTTTTTATCTTTTCCGTTTCACAGCTTTGATTATTGTCTTTTGAAACAGAAATCCAGTTGAAGATAATGATGTAAGTAGTGAAGGAAGCAGCAATAGTAAGCTTGATAAGTTGCCTAACCATGCTAAGACTCTGGAGAATGCGGTGGACTTTAGTGTCAGTGAACTGAATAGAGTTAGTCTGGGAGATCAATCTGTTACCGGTTCGTTGTCAAGTGGAGAGACTGAGATGAGCAACCCTCATGGACGGTTATTGTTTGAGTACTTGGAGTATGATCCCCCCTTTGGCCGTGAACCTCTTGCTAACAAAGTAAACTGTCCTTCCTCGTAAGCAAAGACAGCTATCTTCATTGTTTTGTTTTTTTTTCACATTTTTACAAAAAATTTCATAACATTAGGTATCAGATCTCGCCTCGAAGTTTCCTGAGCTAAAGACATACCGGAGCTGCGACCTTTCTCCATCAAGTTGGGTCTCTGTGTCATGGTATGCTTTGTTTTAACCCTCTCTTGAGTCTTGAGATTGTTACTTTTCGAATTGAAACGGTGAGGTTTTAATGCGTTTGTGTGTAGGTATCCAATATACAGAATACCAGTTGGTCCAACACTACAAAATCTCGATGCCTGCTTTCTAACATTCCACTCTCTCTCAACACCACCTCATCAAAGTAAGTAACCTTATGCTTTTCATGTGAATAAGATAGTATCTCTTTGTCCTGATTATCATAAGTAGCGGGATCTCTTACTCAGTATTGTGTATGTAATCAAGCAGGCTCTGTGGGTTGTAGTGATACTAAGCCATCCATGAAGCTACCTTTACCTACTTTTGGACTGGCATCTTATAAGCTAAAACTATCTGTGTGGAACCAAAACAGAGCTCAAGAGTCCCAAAAGCTTTCGTCTTTGCAACAAGCTGCTGACAAATGGCTTAAGCGTCTGCAAGTTGATCATCCGGACTACATGTTCTTCACCTCCAACGGCCACAAATGAGGTGAAAAGCGAAAGATGTTTTCTCGACCATCGACTTTTGGCTCTGGTCTGATCCAACAGACCAATTATCTGCTACTCTCTACTTCACACATAGTCTCTCTTACACTGAAGAACCACCAAACTCAGGCGATTTAAGAGTCTTCTGTTTCATTTCTAGAAGATGGTTTGTGAATTTGTAGCCCAATCTTCCTTCCCAGTGTCCTTTACTGAAACTAGTCTTTTGCTTTTCCCGGAATAAGGATTTGAGGAGAGAGGTCATATAGTGGTTTTGTAATGTTGAGATGCAACACTTTTTTTGTGATACACTTCGGTTGCTGACTGAAACACAGCTTGGCTTATGTATCGGTTTTCAACAGGTTTTAGTAATGAAAAGTTTGTATCTTTTATAAATTTCAGTGTGTTCTGATTAGAGGAAAATGTATTTTCATTTCATGAATAACATACATTGAGACTAGTGTAATGATTGTGAGGGATTAGAACTTGTCGGCAAGCATGGTTGACCACATCAAGTCCCGCACAAACTACCTCTTTCTCGCCTTCCCTTAATCTTCATTCGAAAGTATATACTTGGCGCCTAAAGAAACTAGGAATAAATTATCCCAATTAATATAAACTAGGTGACCGGTCCGCACCCTCCGCGGGCATAAGAACATGATCGGTCTGCACTCTGTGTTCTCTCTCGGTCCGTACCTCAGGAGAGATAACACAGTAACGTCAGTATGAAGAGGCATATATTGTGTGTATGTATAATTGCAACGTCACAAAATATTTTGTGTGTTTACGAAGATACTTTCATTCAAAAAATGGAATAAATAGTGTATAGTTTTAGAAGTAACAGATTTTATATTATCATTAATTAGAATTGTATTGTATATGTTTCGTAATTCTTTATTTTAGGTGAATAATATTATTTTTCCATAAATAATAAACAAACATTTATGTAGACATATTAAAAGAAAATATAATAAAAATCAAAATATTATCCATAAATAATATAAATTATGAAGTACATTTTTCGATAAAGAAAGCAAATTCAATTAGAAACTTGCAAAAAATTAAATAAATTTTGTAAGCAATTTGACGGGTTAACATTATTTGATAGATTTATAAATTTCTAAATTTTATTGAACATGAAATAATATTAAATTGACATACTGTCATCGGTCTCCTAACTCATCACAACCCATCTAGCAAATACAAAAAGTAAATAATTGCAACAGTTTATTCATTTTAAAATTTGTATTTGAAAAAAAAAGTAGATTAAAATTACGTACCGTGACTACGAAATATTCTGAAAAACTTGTTTGTAGACAACATTCAATATTTTTGTCTGCGGCTTCCCTTCTTTACCAGTTATTAGGATTTTTAATCCAGATCTCGACTTAACTCTTGAAAGTGAAAGTTTGCCTTGCATCATTTTATAAATTATTTTAAAATTATGATAAATTTATTCTTTAAACAACGATAAATAATTTAAAAATAATATTAATAAACATTTTTGGATTTTGTAATATTTAAATAGTTATTATATAATTATATTCGAACATAATTCATCAAGTAGAGTATAAAACTATTATAATTATCTTATATAAAATTTCGTTCATTGTATTTTATAGTTTATAAATATTAAAAGTAATAAATAAAACATTATTAATCTTTCTATAATACTTCCAAGGTAAAGTGGGTGGCAGAGTCGATGAAAGTGGGTGGCAGAGTCGATTCATCAAGTAGCATATAATACTTCCAAGGCAAAGTGGGTGGCGGAGTCGATGAAAGATGAGGAGCCTTTGCGTCTAAACACATTTTTCTTAGCACACAAGCAGCATCGTCGTAATACCTTAATAGTATGAGAGGAGAGATTTGTGAATAATACTTTAAAGAATGAAAAGAGAATGTTTCTATCTTAAGACCTAGGGTGTCTCGTATATATATACAGTCAATTTATTTCTCATATTAATGACGCACAATATTTTGCACAATAAATAATGAAATCGTTTAAAGAAAGATATTAAATGTGTATTGTCAAAAAATGATTTGCATATGATATGATTTTAACTTGTGCAAGTAATCCATATTAGAAAGGTAAGTTATTAAAAACAAACAACCTAAATAGAAACATTAAAATATTTTGTAAGCAATGTAATAAATATGATATCAACATGCGCAAGTTTACCGTTTGAATAATAAGGAAAGTTTTTAATATTTATCTTAATTCTAAATCTTGTCCAAGGGTAAACTAAATCGATAATATTTAATGATTTCAACTTGCGCAAGTAATCCATATTGTGAATGATTAAATTTCATATTTAATGATTTCAACTTGCGCAAGTAATCCATATTAGAAAGGTGGGCACTTTACCCGATATCCGAAGTGGCACCAGAACCCGATCCGAAAATGCATGTCAAGTTTTTTATTTAAAAAATTAACAAAAAATTACATCCAATTTTTTTTTAAAAATAACTAAATTAATGCCTTTTTAGTTTTAAATTTTTATGTCTAAATCTATTAACCATTCAATCTATTAAAAATAAAAAATTAGTTAACTGAAAGTTATATTTTTAAATATAAGAAACTTGAGAAATGAAAATTTTAATTTTTTTTTTCAAAATCTAAATATCCGAACCCGATCTGAAATAACCGAATCCAAACTAAAAATACCCGAACCCGACCCGAAGTACATAAATACCCGAACGGGTTCTACACCTCTATACCGAAATACTCGAAAATCCAAAATACCCGACCCGAACCCGAACGGGTACCCGAACGCCCACCCCTACTAATTAGAAACATTATTATATTTTCTAAGCAAATGTAATTAATATGATATCAACATGCGCAAGTTTACTGTTTGAATAATAAGAATTTTTTTTAATATTTGTCTTAGTTCTAAATTTTGCCCAATGCTAAACTAAATCGATAATTATTATCCCCTAGCTATATATGGGCTTAACGAAATCGACAATAGTTTTGGGCTTGTCTACATAAGCGATTGACTAAAATAAATGAAAAATAAAATTCAAAAAAATCGACCAATAGAATTATAACAATTTTTCTGAGAAGCTCTATATTAATGTCATATCAGCAGAAATCACTAAAGTGACTTCTCTTTTAATGTATAGGAGGATTGTATATGTTTCGTAATTCTTTATTTAGGTGAATAATATTATTTTTTCCATAAATAATAAACAAACATTTATGTAGACATATTAAAAGAAAATATAAAAAAATCAAAATATTATCCATAAATAATATAAATTATGAAGTACATTTCTCGATAAAGAAAGCAAATTCAATTAGAAACGTGCAAAAAATTAAATAAATTTTGTAAGCAATTTGACGGGTTAATATTATTTGATAGATTTATAAATTTCTAAATTTTATTAAACATAAAATAATATTAAATTGACATACCGTCATCGGTCTCCTAACTCATCACAACCCATCTGGCAAATACAAAAAATAAATAATTGTAATAGTTTATATATTTTAAAATTTGTATTTGAAAAAAAGTAGATTAAAATTACGTACCGTGACTACGGAATATTCTGAAAAATTTGTTTGTAGACAACATTCAATGTTTTTGTCTTCGGCTTCCCTTCTTTACCAGTTATTAGGATTTTTAATCCAGATCTCGACTTAACTCTTGAAAGTGCAACTTTGCCTTGCATTTTGTAAGCATTTTATAAATTATTTTAAAATTATGATAAATTTATTCTTTAAAAAACGATAAATAATTTAAAAATAATATTAATAAACATTTTTGGATTTTGTAATATTTAAAATAGTTATTATATAATTATATTCGAACACAGTTCATCAAGTAGAGGATAACACTATTATAATTATGTTATATAAAATTTCGTTCAATTTATTTTATAGGTTATAAATATTAAAAGTAATAAATAAAACATTATTAGTCTTACAATAATTTCGAGAATAGTTTCCATAAATTGTTATTTGTAATATTCGTTAGATTATATGGCAAGTGATGTTAAACGTCAATAAGTTAAACAATTCTTCCATATTTGAAAAACATATCTATATATATAAAAGAAGCATTGTATCTCTCCTGGGCATGCCAGCTCGGATGCCACGTCGGAAATAGAAGCTCTCTCGCGCTGCCACGTCGGATCCGCACCGTTTCACTTAAGCGTTGCTCTGTCCGAACGGGCTTCACGTGGGCTTCATCACGCGCTAATCAAATGTTTTCTGTCGCGAGGCCCGTCCGCATACGTCTTCTACGGGGAACCCTAAACAGATGCTCCCTTCCTGTTCTTCGTTCGTCGCCTATCGCCGCAGCGGCTGTCTAGAACCTGTAACGGTTTTGCTTTCAATCACCTTAAATCGTCTTTAATTCACCAATAATGGAGTTTCAAGAGGATGTAGTCTTGAAGAATCTATGTAAGAAGCTTCGTTTGAAACGTTAATGGTTATTTATTCATGGTTGTCTAATCTCTGCAAGTTGGTCTCTCAGCACCTATAAAAGGTAAGCCATCTTTCCTTGAACATCATCCTCTCAATCCGTGATAACACCAAAGTTAATTTATTATGTGAGTGGCTAACTCATCAATCCTCTGCTTTAATGGATTCTCTAGCTGCGACACAAGAAGTTACGATGAACGGAGTCCTCATCGGTTTGAATCAGCCCTAGGGACGACAGAGTCGCGCAGATCTTCGATTCCGTACCTCTCATTCCTCCTCTCGAGATCTCTCGCTCATCATGGTCACTCTCTCTTCTTCTTCTTATGATTTTAATAGGCTTTGAAATTGAACTTTGATATTGGATTACGGATTGTGGAGTTTTTGTTTGTCTACGAAATGAAATTGTATTCTTGACCTTCTGAATATTGCTTGATTGTCTGTAAATCTTATTGTTTTGTCTATTCTAACATAAAAAAATTAGGTCTTGGATTGTTTTGGTTTAACCACAAGCGCAACATTTTTACTAGATCTTTTTGAGAGAAATTTAGTGTTTGCATCCATATGTGTTTTTGATGCCAAAAAGATAATTTTTGTTTACTTATGTGTTTTTTATGCCAAAATATAGTTTTCTGTCGTTTGTCTGTGTTTAGTTAGAGGAGCATTACGTGGCTATGTGAGGAGATGGAGTTGAGAGGAGGATGCTAGCTCTTACAGCTTTGGATGTTCTACGGTTCGTCAGATTTTTACAATTGATACAGGTTTTTGTGTTTTGAGTGAACTTTTGACGCTGAGGATATGCAAGAGTTCAATGTCTAGCATGCAGGACAACAGATGACTAATTGCAATAAGCTGGCTAGACTTGATGGAGTTCCATACCGTGATTTCACTGGATAGGTCTTTGGTTTTTTTTTTTTTTGGAAAAGAAAAAAAATGTAGTTTGCATTTTAGGGGTTAACATGTTAAACTCAAGCATCTTTCTTAGTTGTTGTTTGTCTTGCGCTGTTGGCAGGAGAGGATTTGACTATTCTCTATGGGTTCGAATGTAAGGATAATGTTTGAGACCAACACACAAAACCCACCGGGTCATATAAACGAACAGTGTCACTTACCAAATAACCAAAAATTTAGCAAAACACCCTTACAAAGCTGCAGCGCAACATAGCGTCCCAATAAAAGCCACCCTCAAGAACTGCATACTAACCTCCCTGCAACCCATGTTAGTCAGGATAGTTGTTTGCTTGAACTCTGACCTCACAGCACCTTCTGTTTTTTTTTTATCAGCACCTACAACAACTAAAACAATGGAATCAGAAGCAGAGCTTGAAGGTCATTTGTTTGAATCATCAACCTTAAACTGTTGCTATTAAACCAATATAAACCCGGTAAGGACTACATTATTACTTTTTAAAAATTAGGAATCACCCAACAATTATGTTGTCAACGCTTAGAACACATTTATATTAAAAGGAATAGTCAAATTCCTTAAAAAAAAAAAAATTTCAGTCCACTATGGAAACCATGGTATACTTCTTATTGAACCAAATGACGTGTCGAAGTGTCGAACCCGGACATGGAACCATGACCATGGGTAACAAAAACTCAAAATACATGTGTTAATAACGAAGCCATTACACAATCCACACATCACATATCAAACATACAATAGTACAAGCTTCTGTTGGGGCTTTTAGAATAGCGCAAAGAAACAAAAAAAAAAGATTTTGAACAACCTAGCCATAACAAAGTACCGCTTGCAATCGTTTTTAAATTGTGCTTTAAGGTTTTAAGCAACAAATGCCACTGACCGACAAATAAACAACAGACCTGGGAAACTGTGAGCTTACCACGTCTCTCAATTTTCTCAACACCAGTTTCAAGATCATAGAAAGTATAGACCATAAATAATTTAAACTTTTTTATTCTTTAATATGATGCATTTGTAAAATAAACAAAAGAGTTTTTTTGGTTGAATAAATTTAAAATTCAATTCATGAAAAGGAAAAATTTCTCAACACCTCATAAACCGTGCAATATGAATAACACAGTGTGTTGACCCCGCACGTTGCAGCCCACGACCGCAGTCAGAAGTGCCGAAAATCCTACACTCCACTGATTTAGGTGGAGATATTATGGTGCGTAGACTGCCAACTACAAGTTTGATTATGGAATATGTGACATGCTCCGATCTCCGAACGACGACAATGGCTGCATGTGACTTAGATTCCATCTGAAATAACAAATAGAAGTTCCACATGTAGGCTTATGTCAAAGCTTATGATCTCCTTATTTCTCACACAAATGAGGAACTACAACAATGAGGCTGTAAAAATGGCGGACGTCCCGCCTACATTCTAAATACATGGATCATTAAACATCATTTTAGAGAATGTAACCACCAAACTTCACAGTTCATGTTATTGCCACAAAGAAATCTTTAAAGACGTCCGGATGACCGAGGTTAGAGCTACACATTTACTTTATACATTTTTATATACACGAGTCTGTTTGCAGTGAATAATTGTCGTAATTTTCATTGCATATTTGATATTGGGACGACTCATTTCTCTCAGTGAACGGAGAGACACAGCGTAAGCGTCGAAGTGGACAAGTTCTTCTGCTATCCCGATCTTATTTTTAAAATTTTAATAACAGTTTAATATCAGGACATACAGTCATTTAGTTGGTGACCTTATTACACTTACTCAAAACATCGTCTACGGATCCTCGCATCGTATCGTTTATATAGTCTATCCTCTGATTTGGGTTTATGTGCTTCACATATTTTTTAAATGAAAATACTCAAATAACACTAATATATAGGTTTATAAAATATATATGTTTACATACACGCATAAATATAGTAGCAATTTTTCCAGAACAGAAAACTAATCTGCACACATATAATATAGATAGATACATATATAATTAAACAATTCATTCCAACGACACAATTAAAATTAAATTATTTCATACGGAGAAGAAAAAAAAACATAGTATCCGTTCCTTTGTCATTACCATTAAAACACTATTTAATTTGTACAACTGAAGCAATAGTTGCTATTATTGTCCAGACATCCATAATCCTAAATTTAGTATATCTACCAACTACTTAACAACGTATAACAAAACTCGGATAAACCATCAAACTCCCATGCATTCCTCCCTCCAACAGCAAAAAAAAACCATGAGACATATGAACAACCAAGGTTTAATATACTAATACTTTAGTTTCAAGATCATTTTATAATCCACAACCCGCCCGTAGGGCGGGCCGATCCTAGTATATATATATAACAATGACAAGTTAAATGGTAGAGTATGTAAACACTTGTTTTCTACCAGCGTGAGTTAGAACACCGCCGTATTTAAGAATCATAAGAGCCTCTTAAGGTCTTTATTCTTCGCCTTCACCATCCCACTTCAGCGGCTTCAGTTGAACCTTCATGTATATCCCTGAGAAATTTCCTCCTTGCGCCATTCCAAAAGGTTCTCTGCTGTGAGAAAATGATCTCATGAATTAAATAAAAAATGCATAATGCTAGCATACTTATAAGATAGTATATTCAACAAAAAAATATGATATAAGATAGTATTACTAAATGATACTATGTAATACTTTCCCGGACAATATTCAACAAAGAGAGAGAAAGTACTAAAGAACCTCTTCAAGAACTGCTTTAACTTCGCGAAGCTTCTCAGCATGTTCAATCAAAGTTTTTTGGATCACTATCACTCTCACGACCTGGTCTACATATAAAAAAAGGAAGACCATATTGTCGTTACCAGTATTCAACACATGGAAAAGATAGACCAGACATGCTTTTTAGAGACAAGACACAAAGAGTTGAGTTCAGGGTTCTAAAGATGAGGAACCTTTGCGTCTAAACACATTTTTCTTAGCACACAAGCAGCATTGTCGTAATGAATTAAGTATGAGAGGAGAGATTTGTGAATAATACTTTAAAGAATGAAAAGAGAATGTTTGTATTTTAAGACCTTGGGTATCTCCTATATATATACAGTCGATTTATTCTCATATTAATGATTTTAATATTTTGCACAATAAATAATAAAATCGTTTAAAGAAAGATATTAAATGTGTATTGTCAAAAAATTATTTGCATATGATATGATTTTAACTTGCGCAAGTAATCCATATTAGAAAGGTAAATTATTAAAAACAAACAACCTAATTAGAAACATTAAAATATTTTGTAAGCAATATAATAAATATGATATCAACATGCACAAGTTTATCGTTTGAATAATAAGGAAAGTTTTTAATATTTGTCTTAATTCTAAATCTTGCCCAAGGGTAAACTAAGGGGGTGTTATTGGTTTGTATATTTTGATTGATTTAGAAATCCATATAGTATTTATAAATCCAAGTAAAATATGTAAATCCAGAGGTTTTCCCTCGGATTTGAGTCTTTGTATTTTTAACTAAAAAATCCAAACAAATCCATTCAAATCCATTATAAAATCAAATATATTAGTAAATCCGTACGATTGAATAACACTTGATTTGATATAGAATTTATGAATCATTAAACCAATAACACATGATTTTAATACAGATTTGAAAATCATAAAACCAATAACACTAGATTTAGTTAGGATTTTCAAATCCATTAAAATTCAACAACCAATAACCCCTACTAAATCGATAAAATTTAATGATTTCAACTTGCGCAAGTAATCCATATTGTGAATAAATGATTTGCATATTTAATGATTTCAACTTGCGCAAGTAATCTATATTAGAAAGGTAAGTTATTAAAAACAAATTTTGTCAATAAGTTATTTGCATATTTAATGATTTCAACTTGCGCAAGTAATCCATATTAGAAAGGTAAGTTATTAAAAACAAACAACCTAATTAGTAGGGGTGGGCACTTTACCCGATATCCGAAGTGGCACCCGAACCCGATCCGAAAAACCCGAACTGAAATCCGAACCGAAGTAGCAAAATACCCGAACGGGTATTGAATAAGGAGAGATTGGATACCCGAACCCGAACGGATAATACCCGAACCCGAATGGATATCCGAAGATAACCGAACATATGTATAATTAACCTTATATTTTTAGTTTACATCTCTCATTTTATATAAAATATTTATATTGATACTACACATACTTTAAGTTCATATGATATACATACAATTACGAAAAAAATGATTTGCTACTCACTTAAAATGCATGTCAAGTTTTTTATTAAAAAAATTAACAAAAAGTTACATCCGAAATTAAAAAAAATAACTAAATTAATGCCTTTTTAGTTTTAAAATGTTATGTCCAAATCTATTAACTATTCAATCTATTAAAAATAAAAATTTAGTTAACTGAAAGTTATATTTTTAAATATAAGAAACTTGAGAAATGAAAATTTTAATTTTTTTTTTCAAAATCTAAATATCCGAACCAGATCCGAAATAACCGAATCCGAACTAAAAATACCCGAACCCGACCCGAAGTATAGAAATACTCGAACGAGTTCTATACCTCTATACTGAAATACCCGAAAATCTGAAATACCCGACCCGAACCCGAAGCGGTACCCAAGGCTAAACTAAATCGATAATTATTATCCCCTAGCTATATATGGGCTTAACGAAATTGACAATAGTTTTGGGCTTGTCTACATAAGCGATTGATTAAAATAAATGAAAAAGAAAAATTCAAAAAAAACCAGCCAATAGAATTATAACGTTTTTCCTGAGAAGCTTTATATGAGTGCCACCTCAGCAAAAATCACTAAAGTGACTTCTCTTTTAATGTATAGGAGGATCTCAAAATGTGATAATTACAGCAAATCCTAATTTTATATCCTCATACTTATTTTCAACTTATCTATATATTGTATGTATCAATGAAATTTATGCATTGTTAACAATCTATGACATTTATGTTGCTTGACAAATCATGAAGCTGAATAAAAAGAGCTTTATGCATTATAACTTTTGCCTTCAAATTGGCTTTAAACTTAAAACAAAGTATTATAAACATTCCAAAATTAAAAATAAACAAGAAAGTAAAAGCAGAACAGTATGAAAGCCCTAGAAAATATCATATAATACGCGATTATAAAAATATACAGTTTTATACAGAATCTCCAAATCAAAATTCTGTTACTAAAATACGTTTTTGGGGTCCACTTTCACTTATTTAAAAATTAGAAATGTTAAATAAAAGTTTGAGATAAATATCAGAATTTTATTGTTTTAAAGGGGGTAAGCAAAGCATCTTTGGCGGATTTACATGACTACATCATAAAAACACGCAGCTTTTTCCTGCAGCCGTCAATAAGAATGCTTCAGAAATGGAAAGCTAGTGGTGACCAAAGTGGTGGTCCAGATAGAGATTTACCAAACTCTCCCGATATGTTTTCTGGCAACTTTCCCGAGGGTTTGCGGGTGCTATTGTTTGATGAAGATCGACAATATCTTCATATATTGGAGAAACATCTCGAAGAGTTTCAATACGAAGGTAGCTATTTTGATTGACTTGTTTTTGGAGTTTTAGAACAGATCAAGTGATGATAAAGTTCATATATAATTTCCAATGTGTTTTTTATTAATTGATGTTATAATCTTATAGATCTGTGTATTTTTGCAGTGACTACATGCCACGAAGAGGAAAGAGCTATGTATCTACTCTGCAACCATAGGAATATGTTCGACATTGCTATAATGGAAGCACACAATCTAGAGGGGAAAATATTCCGGTTAATCTCGGAAATTGGATCTGAAATAGATATTCCAATCATTAGTAAGCATATAATTTTAAAGTTCGTGTACATTGAATTTTTTGATTAAAAAACATAACAATAAAACACACTTTTTTTTCCAGTAACATCCCAAGACGATTCAAGAGAATCTGTGACCAAATGGATGAGGAACGGTGCATGTGACTATCTCATAAAACCGATAAGACCAGAAGATCTACGTTTGATTTATAAATACTTGGTAAAGAAGATGGAACTAAGGGGTATCACGGTTGCCGAAGAGGCAGAAGAGAAAGCAGCAGCTGAGAAGTCATCCTCTGTGGGAGATTCCACCATAAGAAGCCCTAACAGGAGAAAAAGAAACATGTTACAAACAGACGAGGAGGATCCAGATCATAATCGTGATTCCGCCACGAAGAAAAGGCGAGTGGTGTGGGATGATTATCTTAACGGCAAGTTTTTGGATGCAGTGAATTCCCTTGGCAACAATGGTGAGTCGTCACGTACATTAGGGTTCATAGTTACTCGGGTTTGTCATTTTAGATTTATTCTATATATGCATATATATATATATATATATACAAAATGTTTTGTTCCCACATACATACATAATTTTCTTAGGAATACTTATTAGTTTATATATTCTAATTAAAAAACCAGTATGATAATATACGATAGAAAAATTTCATCAAAATATATGTTTATTATTATGCTAAATTTTTTAAAACACTCACATATTAAAATATTTTTAAAAATATATTTATACAAATGTGTTTGATTGATTAATATTTAATAATAACTTATTTTATTTTAAATTTTTTTATAATAAAAAATATTATTTCCAGATAACAACAATATATATATAAGAAATATCTTATTTTTAAAAATATGTTTTTTTATTTTTGGCAATTTTATTATTTTAATTATAATCAATTATCTAATATAATATATAAATCTAATATTATTAATAGAAAATTCATTCTTAATTATATAATAAATTATATGTAAAATTTACTGAGGATATCACCGACTTTAACGGTCTAAACGTAAGATCCCGAATGCTTATATATAAAATTTATCAAGGGTATCATCAACTTTAACTGATCTAATTTTTAACATAAGAGTTTAAATGCGAAAAATCACTTCGCTCGCAAATAATAGTAGAAATTATTTTTATATATATATTTTTAAATATATATATTTGAACTATGTGAATTCATGCAGATGTTGTTCCCAAGAAAATTTTGGAGAGAATGAATGTTAGTAGCCTCACCCGAGAAAACGTAGCCAGCCATCTCCAGGTATCGTTTCTTCTTATACTACCACCACGGCGATGCTTTGTTAGATTTTCAGAAGCCCAACTTTGTGAATATAGGATTACCCCAAAAAATTGCACCTTGGATATTAAGATATGGATTCAGACTTGAAATATAAAGATATCCTAGTGGATGCAAAACTTTTATAATAGAGGCTTTTACCCTTTGCATAAGTTCTCGTGAACCTCACCTACAAATCTTTAACTATTATTAGATTAAAAATATTGTAAACAGAAATTATAAATAGCATTGATATATTCCGTACTCTAACCATTTTATAGCATCATATGTGACCGTAGACTTTAATCTGCATATTGTAACGTTCCGACTGTCCATGGTTACTGGGCCGCCACGCCCTCTCACTCGGCTGCGAGACTCTATCCCGTCTAATGGACGGTGCACTAATTTTTCGGAGGCTCAAAATCATTGTTTATTGATCATGCAATTACCACATAACATTTTTCTGTGTTTTGTGACAATAAACTATAAATAGCATCGATATATTCTGTACTCTAACCATTTTGTAGCATCATATGTGATTGTAGACTTTATCTGCATATTGTAACGTCCCGGCCACCATGCCTTCTCACTCGGCCTGTGGACTCCTCCATCCCGTCTGATGGACGGTGCATTAATTTTTCGGAGGCTCGAAATTATTGTTTATTGATCATGCAATCACCACATCACATTTTTCCGTGCTTTGGCCTCACTCGCACAATATCGCGAATCACTTTCTCATAGGTCACCCACCCTTTCACTATTCTAGTTCAAGCACGCTTAACGCTGGAGTTCTAAACGGATGTGTGTCGAAAAAGGTAAGCGACACTTTGGTAACATAGGTTGCCAAATCAATTCTCTTATGCCTTTCCGCATATACCAGAAATCATGATGTTACAATTCACCCTCACAAAGCGCAACGCCCCCGTTGCGCATCATGACAGGTCTCAAGACGCCTCCCGGTTCAGAACCGAGATAGCTAAAATGTCTCTGATACCACTCACGTATGCTCAATCGGCACGTGGACCTCATCCCTTCTGACGGACGGTTCGTTAATTTTTTGGAAGCTCAAAATCATTGTTTACTGACCCTGCAATCACCACATAAAATTTTTCTGTGCTTTGGCCCCAGTTGCACGATATCGAGAATCATTTTTCGATAGGTCACCCATCTTTTCACTACTCTAGCTCAAGCACGGTTAACTCTAGAGTTCTAAACAGATGTGTGCCGGAAAAAGTAAGCACACTTTTGGTGACATGGATAGCCAAATCAATTCTTTTAAAGCATTGCCATATATCTACTTCATGAAGAAATTATTGGTGGGTTCACCAAGTCATGTTCCATGTTCGATTTCATTCCCATACTTCCTTTCTATGAAAGGAGAAGACTTCTCGGCTTCTACGTCGGGCAAGTGTTCCAGCTTTTACACCGTCTTGTTATCTTATGTAGCGGTCTGTACGGGGCTTGAAGATGCAAGCGAGAGTACTTCGGTTTATCTCGTTGGTGAAAACTGGGTCTCAACGTCACTTGTGACTAACTTTCAGCTCTCCAACTTTGTCGTGAAGCTCTTATCGACGAATTCAAGCTTTGCTTTGAATTCGCTGTCATTTTCTCATGAAGACCTATCTATTTTAGCTTCGTTTGCTTATGTAGTTTATGCTTTTAATCAAAGAGGATGTTTGATTCCCTCTAGTTGTACGGTTGTACCCAAAAACATTGAAGTTTAATGAAATTAGGTCGTGTTCAAAAAATCCAATGAATGTTTTAATTTGTGGTTCTATAGTATTTTTTTCTCCAAAATAGAAAAGCTATATTTTTATAAATATATGTACTTGGAAAATCCAAAATGGTCATATATTATAGGTCTAGACATTTTACCCGGAGCCAATGACTCGGACCAAAATCAACAAAAAAAAAGTGGTTTGGATCGAACGGTCAAGGAGATTTTACCCTACTGGGTTTGTTTATAGATAACCACGGGTCTTGGTTCCGGTTTATGTCCACCCCGAAACCCAATCAGATTTTAGTGGAACCAAACTTTTATAGCAGCACTAGCCTATGTATTACATTTCCCCTTACCCAATGCACCGATTACTCTTCTCTTTGTTTCGTTTCCACTTCTGACACAATTCAGAAGAAGATATTTTCAATTTATAAACCTGAACTCCAAAATCAAGCAGTTTACAAACTGGAATTGCATAATCAAGTTAATTAATTGGATTCGAAGCTTAATGTATCCTTCATCAGAGTCGTCTCGAATTAGATCTATGTAATTTTGAACCCTAGTTTGGTTCTTGTTTGATTTCCTTGTTTTTTATTCTTGTTTCGTTGGCCAATTTCTAGTAACTCTTTAACCAGAGTTTGATTCTTGTTTCCCTGCTTTTGATTCTTGTTTCCTTGATCGATTTCTAGTAATTCTTACCCGAGTTTGATTCGGTTTTGTTTGTTGTTCATTGGTCGATTTCGAGTAACTCTAAACGTTTATTGCTTTTGATTCTTGTTTCCTTGCCAAATAAAGCTTAACTTGTAGTGATGAAAGACATTAAAAATAAAATGATTTGTGAATTCATCTAAGCCACTAGATTTAGGAAAACTCCTATCAGTCTATGTATAAATCGCTCACACGTCGCCACACATCATGAAAATACCTGCCTCATAAAGTGTTTTAATTTCCCATGAGCTAGAATTTTTCACAAATGACGTAATAGGTATGTGATACTCGGTTTTATAACATGCCCTCAATCTTGTTGTAAAATTGTTGTTCTTAAGAACCCATTTCCAAATTAAAATGAGTAGCATCTGTTTTTTATGGTTCCATGTATTACATCCAAGTACTAAGTAAGACTATATCTCAATGCAAGGATTAATGATTTATACTCTTGTTGAAAAATTCTGGTAAAAAGTAAGATCTCATCGTTGGTATCACATCTAATAAGGAAATGAAAAAAAAGTTGGAGATGCCATAGATAACATTGTCTAAAATGTTTGGTGGATGGGTTGTCATATCCAGGACCCAAGTTTGGTCTAAACCTTACAGTTTAGATTTGATCCAATGGTTTTTTTTTGTAACCCCATATTTAATAGTGGCTTTACACTCTTGGTCTTCCAGTGGGTAGGAAAAATTATAGTATCATCCCATCCCATGAGAACTCAAACAAGTATAGAGAAGAGAACTGTTTGAGTCTTCACAATTTCTTAGCAAGGAGGAACACATTAAAATCATGTAGATCTTGATAACCAAGCACTCATATCTTAGAGAATACATATTTTATCTCAGGTGATCTTGTAAATTCCTGAATTTCCACAGTTAATGCGTTTCTACAGGACGCTCACTCGGCTCATGAGCTCCATTCCGTACGATGGATACTGCGTTAGTTTTTTGTAGATTCAAAAGTCTTGTTTACTGACCCTGCAATCACCACATGATATTTCTCCTTGTTTTGACCTTACTCACACAATATCACAAATCACTTCTTGATAAAGTCACACATCTTTCCACTACTCCAGTTCAAGCACGTTTAACTTTGGAATTTTTTTTAAGTGTGACCGAAAAGGTAAATGCACTTTGGTGACATAAATAGCCAAATAAATTCTATTAAGCTTTTCACCATATACCACGAACCGAAATGTTATAATTCCCTCTATTTCAGATAGCGCAACGACCACGTTGCACCTCAGGTTCGTCACTCATGTTAGTGTGAACTTACACATGACTCCACAGTCGTCTAGGTTTGGCTATTATACCACTTGTAACATCATGTCTGCCCATGACTAATAAGCCTCCTATAGCCGTTTACTTGGCATGTTGACCCCATTTCGTGTGATGGAAGATGCATTAATTTTTTGGAGGCTTGAAAGTCTTGTTTACTGACCATACAATCTCAACGTGACATTTCCATGTGCTTTATCTTCACTCACGTCATGTGGCGAATCATTTTCCGTTAGGTCACCTTACACTATTCCAACTCAAATGTAAATGCATTTTAGTGATATACGTAGCCAAATCTATTCTATTAAACTTTTTATCATATACCAAAAATTGGATGTTACATATCTGTGTGATGACCTCTATTGTTTTGGTTTGTACTTCACCAAAAAATTTAAGTCATGCTCTTTAGTTTTTAGTTATGCCTTGTGAAAGTAAAAATCACGAAGTCACATATATATGTACTGCTTAAGACACAAATTTTATTTGGACCTCTTTTATACCATTTATAATAGTTTTGCTGATCACAAATTGACGCACCCATTAAGTTAGTCTACAAAGGAAAACACATTCATCTAGATCAAATATTGAATACGTACGGTAAACCTATATATATACATTCTCATGCCTCTTTTTTGTCAAAATGTGAAACACTTCTTTGATATATCATTTTATAATCTGATCCACTAAGTTTCTAAAAACTATAAAGGATTTTCCGTATTTAGTCGATATTGTGATGCCTTCCCGTAAGTGAGGGGAAATCCATATGAGGAATCAACGAGAATGTATATAAACTCTAAATTGTTATGTTTTTTTTCGTTAGAAGAGTTTTTCCTCTCAAAATGCTGAAATAAATTATTTTCTTATAAAGTTTTTTTTAGTGTGGTATTTTTATAATCTCGAACCAAATCAATCTTACTTTTCAGCTGCACAATCAGTTTGGCAGAGCTTGTTGGGTTAGTCTTTTTTCCAAAAAGAAAAAAAAAAAGAAATTTGCTCACTTAACTTGGAGGGATATTAGGTGCAAATCAATGACAATGTAGCTTTGATTAGCCAAAAATTATTTTTTTGGCTAAACAGCCACGGGATGATCATGAAATGGCCACGAACTGTTTTATTTATTTTTACCCAATTGGTGGATTCTTTTGTTCAAACTTTCATTTGTAAATTCCATTCAACTATTTATGTATAATTTTATAAATAAAGTAGTTGTAAAAGTATTACATATAAGAAGCGAAATAATAAATAGTATTTTTTGTATACGATATTTGTGAGGCTAATTTGTTGTGTCAATTTGCATTTCTAAGTTTTTATATGTCATTTTGTTGTGTCGATTTGTATTTTAAAATCTTCCTTAATTATTGATTTAATTACTTTTAGTTGAATAATAAATAGTATTTTTAATATTAAATAGTAGTTTAGATGTAGAAATTTTTTTAGTCCATAACTTGTTTTTGTTTGTATGTTTTAGATTAAACCATTCGATAAAAACCGGTGCATGTTTAACATTGTTGGGATTACATAAAACAAATCATCAAAGATACAAACTACAGAAAGTTTTCTACCTTCCCGTAACTAAGCGAGTTTGGTTGATGCCTTTGCCTAGGAAGATGTAGGGGGATCTTTAGACCAAGAATCTCCTAACCGTTCAAAAAAAAAAAAACTAAGCGAGTTCATCTAGTTAGTGAATATAGCTAGATCGGATTAATGGAACTAAACACATCAAAATAGCATTTTAAGAGAATACTAATAAAATCAAATAAGTCGAAAATAATCCTTATTGTTTTTTACATATGTATTGCATTAATATTTCTTTCTTCTAAATTGGGTGTACAGAAATTCCGGATGGGTCTGAAAAAGAAGAATGACCAAAACAAAAGCGACGATAGAAATCCATCGTTAATTACTCCACAAGAACGAGGAATGTCTAGTGGAGAAATATCAAACGAGCTCTACAGAGGACTAAATGTCCAGTTTCCAACACATCATGTCAACAACATTCCTCAACCGTCTTATTTTCAACAGCACAACACAAACCTTAATCTCATGACGCAACGCGTGTCATCACCTCCTGGAAATCATTATGATAGACTCTCTGTCGCGTCTTCCAGTAGAAATCTAGTGACGACTCACCAACATCACACTTCTCATCAAATCCCAGAGTTCCCATGCAATGATCAGAGCATAGAAGAAAGATTGGTTTATTACGAGGAGGACGAGGACGATGGAGTTAAGAACTTGATCACTGACTGGTTCACGCAAATCCCGGACCAGATAAATCTGTTCCCCTTAGAGGAGTCGGTGATAACGACTACAATGCGTTTCAACGATATTCAGGTGTCGGCCAATCAACAAGAGCCGATGTACGTTCATGAGCCATCCATGATGCATATACCTTCACTTCCTTCATCTCACACACATAATCCCTTTCTTGATCAGGTGACAACGGCTTATATTTCTTAGAATTCTCATTATTCTCTAATAGACATTATGCAAATTCATAGATCTTTAGTGCTCTTTTGTGTGTGTGTTTGTGTGTGTGTGTCATATACAGAAAGAAAATATACAATTGGTGGATTTACGTCGACAACAATTATTCCATGAACAGCAACATGCTAACCTAGCAAATGAGAATAGGTTTCCTGAAACTAATCCAGGAACGGGATCTGCAAGAAGGGATAAGATGGATCAAGACAGGGACCAAGCATGAAAACGATTTACAAATAAGGAAATGAAGTCCGACAATATAGTTTATGATTGATATTATATACTACTTTTAGAGTTTAGAGTTCCATATACATTCCAGCTGATGCCTTGTTTTCTCTTCTTCTTTTTTGTAGTTGCTTGTGTTGCTTGCCTTTTTCTAGCGTTTTATATACTTTTCTAGGGTTTAGAATTTTATATACTTTCTAGTTAATTCCTTTTTTTCTAGGGGTTGCTTGTGTTGCGTGTCAACAATCAGTTTGCTTTATTTACATTGAATAATAACTTGATTTTTTTTGTCAGTGGTTTCAGTATTTAACTAACATATGGGCGTGGTAAGCTCATACCTTTTAAATGTACTCACCAAACTCTTCTCTTTTTGATTAAATTTGCCCATTCCATTCTTTGCATCTGCGCAAATATAAATTAAAGATAAAACAGTATAAGCAAAAGATAAACGACCAAAACAAACCAAATAGGCGATTTTTTGTGCGACTGATCTTTAAAACACCCTCTGGGCGGGATCTTTGCCGTAAAGTGAACAAACAACTCCTAATAAAATTATAAAGGCCTGAGATATCTCAACCTTTCTTTGATTTCCTCCGCAATCCAAGAACTATCACTCATTTAACAACTGACCTTAAAATTCTACTACAAATATAACCAAAACAAAAGAGACGTACGTATATAATTTGAAAATACCAAACTACGTATTAACATAAGAAGAAGGGAAAACGGTACCGATGCCATTGTTTGCATGCAACTTAAACGAAAAACAAAAGGTATATATTCGACCAAATATAATTAAATTCCCATATTTTCTTTCAGTAAAAACAATCTCAAACGCGATCCAAATCTAAATCGACACAAAGAAGTTTTGACATAAACCCTTCATCGATTATACCATATAAAAACATTTCGTGTACACATATGGTCATTGAGTTCCAGCATGTTGCTTTATCCGTGATGAGATTGCCAAAATTTTATTGAAGAAATGCTTGCTCATCTCCACGGTTAATCGCAACGCTACAACAAACCTACATACTATAATACTAATTAATTAAACCCAAATATTGATATATGGTCTAAGCAAAGTGGAAAATGATTAATAGGTATCTCAAATGTCCGTGAATATTTTTACAATTTCGTCCATTTTAGACCCAAATTTGAAAAGAGAATCAAAGTCTTGGAAAACGAGTAACTAAATGCAAAAGTAAGGTAACTAATTACCAACCCGTGCAGCGGTGATATTTCATCTTAAAAATCTGCTCATTGAGTTTGGGTTTGCTGCCTTATCCGTGGTGATTTCTTATCGAAATGTGTTCATCTCCATATATAATCAGACGCACGCTACAACAAACCCAAATGAAATATTAATAAATGAAATGGCTTTCTACCCCCAACCTAAAAAATTGTTCATAAATAACAAATGAAAAATCACAAATGTAGTAACTGAAAATATTCAAGTTCGTCAACTTCACACCCAAATTGAAAAGAGAACTTACCAAACATAAAAAAAAAAAAGGCAAAAGAACGCAGAAATGGGATCGAGAAAGCCATTAACCATTTTTAGAAATGGGATAACGTTTTTTATACGTTCTTAGCATCAAAAACAAAAGCAAGGTAACTTATTGACGATAGTTTAATGATCAGTAACATGTCGATCAAGGTTACCTATGGATCTATATTGGACCGGTCCTTTTTCTATCATGCGAAATTTGCATGAAGACTGAAAATTCCACAGATTTGTTTCCAATTCGACATAGGACCTTCCGCATACAAAAACAAAAGTAAGCTTTACTAGTAGAAATCGACTCGAACTTAGTGGAAGAAGTGAGAGAGGTATAAACGAAAACTGTATGAAGATTTGAGATGTGATTGAGGGTTTATATACAAATCTTCAAAGGAAGGGATAGGGGTTCAGAAGAAATCCTGTAAAGATGCTCAAAGAGTTTGAAATTATTCAAAGATTCTTAAGAGATTATTCTACAGTTATTTTATTTATTTGATGGGATTACCACCAAAAAAATCTGGCTGCGCAAAACAAGATTGACCAGTATGTACTAATAATGATCTAGATTAAGCATGGACATATTTATCCAGAACCAAAGAACCGAACCGAACCACAAAACAAAGTTTGGTTTGGGTTTGGATCATATCAATTATACTAGTGGATCCTATATCACTAGAACCGAAAAAATGAAACCAAACCGAGAACCTCTGAATTTCTATAATATAGTTTATATATTTATATATACTAACAATATTAATTTTGAAATAATAAAATAATTTAGAAATATTATTTATAAGTTGAAATACCCAAAAAAATCAATTTACTAGAATACTTTTTATCCAAAATATTTTAATTATTCGAGTTTTAATCTGAAACCCAAAAAAAAAATATTTAATCCAAAAAATCTAGGTTTTGATTTTTAACCCAAATTCAACCAAAAAATCAAAACCGAATAGAATCCGAAAATTACCACGAATATAAGCCAGCTCTTAACTTTGTTATCCAAACCGAACTGAAAACTGAAATAACCGAACCGAGCTTTCTAAATACCCTAACGAATCCTAAACCTCTAGAGCCGAATAACCAAAAATCCGAAATAACCGAACCGGAACCAAACCTAGAACCGAATGCCCAAAGCTAATCTAAATGTAACCTAAGGTTGAATATGCTTAAAAGAAAACTGGGAATGAATTTTTTAAGAGATTATATAATTAAATGTTCATGGTTAAATCCAAAATTTATTTTATCAATTGTATCTTAATCTTGTTATATAGATCCCTATAGTGTCTGATAAGTTAGAGACATTTAAAAAGTATGTATGCCTACAATATCATAAATTGTAATATTATAACAATTTTTTTCTTTCAAACGAACATGGCAGAAAATTATGTTTTAGCCACATAATTTTCATGCTAACATCCAAAATATGCAGCTAAAATTCGTCTCACAACATATTACCTTAGATATATTTTGTGGATAATGAATGTAAAAGCTGGATTTTCGTACATGAAATCTAATCCATAGCAAGCCCATCAACCACTCTTAAAACTGGTTTCAGTCTAGAATACCCCTTAGAGATAAGTGTACTAGTGGTTGAGGTCAGTTGGAGCTATAAGAATTAGGGTTGCATGCAGTGGCGGAGCCGGCCACATTTTTCATTAGGGTCATTTTACTTTCCAACACTACGTTGTAAGGGTCACATACAACTTCTTAACTCTTGTAATATTTCACTAGAATATTTCTTCAAATGTATAAATAAAATTCGTCTTCATCAGAATTCTTAAGGGTCACATTACCCCCTACCATAGCTATGGTTCATACCATTTATAACACTCTTTGGGACCATGGCATTAAACACTTCTTTTGTCAAACCGGAACCGAAAATCCCTGATCCGAACACATCCGAATCCAAAAAAAATCGATCCAAATAGACCTGATCTGATAATAATTTATTCATATTTGACCAAACATATGAATATCCAAGATCATGACTCCATGTGTTATATTTTTATTTATGATTTAGTTGTAGTATTTTTTTATTATTCATTATTATTTTTATAATATTTTCAAATAATATGAAACTTTAAATGTTACATTTAGAGTTTGAAAATATTTGATTCAGTTATTAATAGTATATTTTTTTATTTTGCAAAATTTTATATAAATATGAAGGATTTCTGCTATATTTTGATAGAGTTAGAATATTTTGGATCTTTCCTAGGTTCAATACATACTCAAAAATTACAAGTATTTAATAGATATTTTAATTATAAATCTGAACTAATTCAGATTCGAAAGGAACCGACCCAAATTATGCATGAGCATTCGGGTCTTCAAGATGTTTTTAGTCTAGTCTAGACCCGAAAGAACAAGATCTGAAAAAACCGGTCTGAACTTGTCTCGAAGATCTGAATACTCATGCACAGTGTATAGTTATTTAAATTTAGCAACAAACAGAAATGACTAAAAACAATATTTCGTTATAAATATACTGTAGCTTGTTTGGCCCACAAAAGGGGAAAAGGTTAGAGCACGATTAACGCTGAAACCCCACATGGGGTTTTTCATTTTTTTTTTTTTTTTTATTGTTTTTTGTCTGAGTAAAAAAAAAAAAAAAAAATTAAATACCAACCAATTGCGGACCGCCACGTATCAGTGGGGCCCGCAAACAGTTGAAAAACTCACCAAAAGTCGGTCTTTATTTTGGCTTCCCTACAATCGATTTTACTCATTTCTGTGGGCCCCCCCACCTAAAAACCCCTCTATAACCCGCGATAATCGTGGCCTTACCAATTATTTGTGAAGGCAACACATTAGGCATTACTTCTTCTTTTTTTCAGTGATAATATTACTTCCATTAATAATCAAAGTGAGATACATGGTGAAATACAAATGATGCGGGAAGGAAAAGATCTCCCAGAAGACTAAGTTCAAACAAAGGAAACAAAAATCCTAAACAATGGACCACAAAACACACCAAGATTAAAAAAGTAAAATAACCTAGATTCAAAAGAATAAACTACACACTAGCCAAAGAGTATATGAGTTGACAACAGAGAACTCACTAATGCTTTATTCTTCTTGTGAAAAAGAGCAGGTGTCTTGAACCTATTATATTGGTCACCTCAAAACCTGATGAAAAGGACAGAGCCACGATTATAGAAAGCCATACAAACCAACTCTAGAAAACTGATTTGACCGAATCGATTTTGAAATCAGAATTCTGTGGCATACACACGATCGTCTAACGCTCCAACAAACGTTAAGATCGAACAGCCATTACTTCTAATGGATGTATTTGTATATACACTTATAAAATAGTTAAAATATTTAAAATAAAATGAAATTATAGTTTGAAAAACAATAACGAACCAATATATATTTTTTTCAAAAGTCGGATCAGTAAAACTTGGTGAGACAGAAGCCTTTTTATTTTAGAAAGACATGACAAAGGAGTAAATGAGCGTGGTACTAGAAAGGAAAATCAAAAAACTACAAAGCTGCATGGAGTAAAAAATATTTTTTATTTTACAAAATATCAGAAGCCCTAGAATGTTTACAACTAAAACTATAGACGCAGCAACAAAAATCCCGACACAGAAAACAACCATAGTATTAAACCCATGTCTTCTCCCACCACTTGCAATGGGAAGCACATCGGAAGCAAACATTCCTTGCCGTTGAATATAACCATTGCCGGAAACCCGTCACGTTCCGCTACGTTAATCCCCGCCGTGAGTTTCTTGCTGAACTATATCACCGACTGTTGTTTACACTTTACCCGAACCCTAATTAAGATTCTTCTTCGGATCCAACTCATCACTCTCCGCGACAAGATATTTCAAACCCGGAAGATCTTCCATAAAAATGGTGTTGTTGACACCTCCGTCCACGCTCAAGAGACTCGCGTTGAACGAGGTCAAATCCACAAACCGCCGGTTTCTTCATCTGAACCGCTAAAAATCATCAATCAGGAAAATCTGTTTCTCTCGAGTTAAAAATTGTGATCCTCGCGGTCCAACCGCCTCTGTAGTCCGACGCCATGTGCCAGTTGATATAGGCGCCGCAGTTGTCACCACACGGCATCGGATTAGGGATGGTCTTGTGTTTGTGTGCGCTCCACGCAACGCAACCGTAAGAGAGGTTCTGTTTCCGAAAGATAATAAAAGAGCGTCTGGAGGGATGATAGCGACTCAGCGCTGCAGGTGCGTCGCGTTTCGGAAACGCAACCGCATGCATGCGCAGGTGTTACAAGGGATGCTCGAGTCATTAAAGAAAGCTGAGAAGGAAACGCAACATTTAGGTGTTTCCGTTTTGGCGTTTGTGATGTTGCATAATATTTTCCAGCTGGCGAAATACGTTTTGCTAGTAGGCATACCGCTTGAGAGTGTAACGTGAGTTTATAATCTTAGGAAGTTATGGTATAACGTTGTAGTATAGAAGGACGTTTGAGTTTGGAACTCGTGCCATGCACGTTGGTAGGTTGATTTTTGAAGTAGAGAATGATAGTCGTGCACGCAAATTAAAAATTATTAGTTTTCACAACATTAGCATGACTTGATCACTCCAACAATATGCCAACATATTTCCAAGAAAATTTGAATACTATGGTCTATGGGTTATGGATGTCAATCGGCTAGTTTTTCGCATATGTCTTACTAACTTTTCTTTTCACAAATAATTTTAATAGTTTTAGCATACAATAATCTTGCTGATTAGGGGTCTGTCCTGCGTAGCTCTCGGCAAAAACTCCCTCAGAAATTTACACTTGAACAAAGAAAAATGCACGATCAAATGTTCATATTATCTTAACAAAGTATATAAGGGTCCGGTTTTAATAATTAAACCAAACTAACCACCTTGCCTAACCACAGAGCCGGTCCTAAGGAATCCCATACCAGATTCAAGTTTAAAAAAATAGGCCACTTTTTTGAGTTTCGAACCCAGGTTGGGCCAAGAGAGTATGCAACATTCATATGTTGCCACCAGACTAAAGGTAATTTTTGAAAAATCGTGGCCGAAATTTTATTTATAATAATGAGGCCGGAAGCCATTGCTTCCTTGGCTTGGCCCAAAGGCCGGCTCTGCCTAACCGTCTAACATCGACCTTAACCAAACAAAGTTAAATCTCTGAATTAGTTTGACCCACTCTAACCGAGTCAGAGTGTCTGCAACATTATACCAATGCTCCTACCAGGAGGCCCAAATTCAGGCCTACATTCAACAAAACCAATTATTGTGAGACAGACCATTGATCTTTGTCTCACTGTTCAACAAATGCTTTTTGCTTAATAGCCACTAGTGCGGACGCAGTAAGAGACGTACTGGAGCACGTGCCCCATCTAATTCTTCATTTTCTTTAAGTAACTAAGATTAATAAGTGACAGTGCCCCCTATTGAATTACAAAATGCAATGAAAAATGTTAAGTGCCCCCGTTTAAATCCAGTTCTAGATCCGCCCATTATATATACTGTCTCTCTTTTTATGTTGGGTATCGTATTTTAATGGTTTCTGTAGGTTTAACGGCTTATTTAATAAAGTTCATAAATGAAGGTCATGTATGTATAAATCTCCCCAGCCTCACCGAAACAAAGGAGAATATTACGTTCAGAAAACGGATAGATATGTGTTGGAGCAAAGCTGGCCATAATATTTTTTTGCATGTGTATTTCGAATTTCCAACGGCGCGATTACACAATTATTGAAATAATATATACTCTGGTTTAACGACAGTCACATGTGATATAAGCTAATACAATGATTAAACAGATACAAGTAGCCGTGAACTTAGCTGATTAATAGATACCGTTACAGTAATTGTTTGACTAAAACCGTATTACTCGTCAAAAACGACAGGATTAGTTAATTAACGAATAACGGGATATAAATTGTATTTTCAGCAGAAATAAAGCTCGACCGACAAAACAGTGGTAAGGATGGAGGAGTGTAAAAAGATAGTGGATAGAAAGTAACATTTATTTATTGTATTTCTGAATAGCGAGTAATTAAAATGTTAATTAACAAGAGAAAAATGTAAATACAAATTGTCAAGAAAAGAAAAAAAGTTTGACAGATCGCAGAAAGTAAAAGATAATCATTTGATCCAACATCTAGTTTCCATGATCAAAGATATTTAAGGCCTTCAAAGACTATTGTAGATCTACCGATCTGCCACATTATTTTGATGTTTCTTCGTAATTTTCCGGCGAACTCCGACGTATTTTCCGTCACACTAAACAGAGGAAGATGGCGAAAAGAGCAAACATAATAGAATAAGAACTCATAAACCGATATGAACCAGAACCTGGTGGTGGCGTATGATAGTAAAACGGGAAGTAAGGGACGATAGGGTTCGGCGGAGGCGGCGTAGGATAGTTGCCTGAATACGGCGGAGGGTAGTAATAGCCTTGACCACCGTCACCGTATGGAGGAGGGTATTTTCCGCTACCGGACTGAGAGGGAGGAGGGTAATAGTAAGAGCTGCCACCACCGCCGCCGGAGCTCGGAGGCGGAGGACATGCGGTGGTTGTTGATGGTGACGGTGGTGGACGAGAAGGAGGCGGAGGAGGAGGATATGATTGGACGGGATTACAGGGATTGTCGCAGGAAGAACACATTGTACAAGAAACAACCTCGTCCGATGTCACTGGCGAAGTCACTGACAGTAACAGAACAAAAAGTAGATACAAACCATATAACTGGTTTGCTTCCATTGTCAGAGATTTGGATTCAGAAACTCGACTTTCAAATGTTGAAATCTTCAAAAGGTAAGAAGATGAGAGAGTGAGAAAGAAAGAAGCACATTCGTGAATAAGAGTGCTCTTCTTCTTATCGAGGATTTTTTAAAATATATATTTTTGTTACAGCAGAAAAAGGTGTTTTGATAAATAAAGAAATATATAGTGAAAAAAATGAAGAAAAGATACGCCGACACGTTAACCTTTTAACCGAAAGTCTTAACGGGGAGTTTTTTCTTACTCTTAGTTTTTTTGTAAGTAAAATTTAAGATACGGATTCTTATATTCGGATAAAAACTTCATCCTAAAAATTTTTCATTAAACATGCTCTTATAATAAAGCACCGAAAATTCACAGATGTCGGGGGCAAATGCGTCATTGTGATCTTATGGATTGTAGAAACCACGATAGTACCCCTGGTCCCGGTACTACTGTGAGCCATCTAGTGGCGGTTGCGTGGACGAGCAACAGAGCAAGTAGGTTTGGTGAAATTAAAAGAGGTGGCAGTAGTGGTGCTTGACTTTTCTACAAGCTTTCACACGTGGACTTGTTTCATTGGGTTTGGGTTTATGATGTGGTAGCTTTGGAAAGAGTAGACGTGAAGATGACGGAAGTCCTGAGTGAGCATATTACACATTCAACAAACCTTTTGAAATAATATGAGAAATTTGGGTGAGCAGCTTGAAATTCAAAAGTGTGTAGAATTTGAAGCCTTTTCTTTTGGTGTATAATAATCTAACCTTTTTTTTTTATTTTTTTGATAACCGTAGTGTGATTCCGAAGGCTTTCTAGACCCAAGGACTAATCACTACGAGGCCCGCAGGATCCGCGTTTTCTTACCACATAAGGCGCCCCGGATGGCCAAGGAGAATCGAACCCAGGGCGATACTCACAGCTGTGAAACTTTTACCACTAGGCCAAGACCAATTGGTTATAATAATCTAACCTTCTACAAATATAAAATAAGATTAAAAACATGACGCAAATGTTTTATTGTCGATTATCAGTTTTCTTGTGATAGATTAGAAGGTTTCCACTTCAGTTTCTATGAAGAGTGAACAAAATTCACAAAAAAAAGTATACCCCATGATCGGATATTACAATCTTGTGCAACATAAAGTTTTGTCCACGGGTGTTATATTGGAAAAATATATCTAGCATCGCAATAGAAACTCATTTTATCAGACTTATCATAGTAATTTTAAGTAAATCATAATCGAAGTGACTAATTTAGTTGATTTTTTTAAGACTTTCGATTAAACCATGTACATTGATTTATCTATTCAATACCTTATTTCTTACATTTCAATATTCACATTATCTTTTCTCACTTATACATAATCATTTAATATACATTCAACTTTTATGCATTTACAATGATTTTTTTTTAAAAAAATTCAACACTCTATTCATCTTCTTTTATTTAATATATACATAGATTTTAATTTTTTGACTATATATTTTGGACTCTACCTTACAAAAAAAATAAAAAATAAAAGCAAAATTTATTAGAAAATAATAAATTATTTTTTTGTGTCCAAATTAAACAAAAGAGATCTCTATTTATAAACACACACAAAAATAAAAATTTAATCTTGAATAATATGTTTGAAATCATTAGGTGAATAAAAAATAACAATTTCAAAAGCCAATAATCTAGTGAAATGTTGTTGATATGAGCCACATTTTTAAAATTTCAACTAGCTGAAAAGATTAAGTACAAATAATCTATATAATATTCACAATTTTTTCAACACTCTTAATGGAACTATTGAACAGTTTTAAAAACTATTCAATATCCTCAATGTAATTAGTTTAATATGGAAGAACTTGCCCAATTTGTACAAGATAACATAAATTGAGTATAATATGAACCTCAGATTTGTGTACATGAGTTCAATGAATCCACATTTTAAAACTTCAGTTTTTTGTGAACCGATCAAATTTTATTGTATATATTGATTTTAGAAGATATCAATTTGTGTTGGTTAGGTTGTGAACCATGGAGATGGATGATGTTTTTGAGGTGACTATTTAGAGGGATTACAACACATGTCATATACCAAAAATTGTAATCACAACCTCTTGAAATCGAAATTCTGCCACTGTTAATAAGTATATTGAACATTTTTGACCAATTAACAGTGTACAAACTCCATTGAACTGATGATATGATTTTTATTTTTGACAAGTTATCAGCGCATTGATTACATGAACAACTTCTAAATAAATATATCATTTTCCATTTTGAATTGTGACGACATAATCTTACAGTCAGATATTGGTATTATCATTGTCATTGTTAAGAAAATTATTGATAATTAAGTTGTATTCTATGAAAAAAACACTATACAATACCTCAATAAGCAACATAATTGCATTGTCCATATTAAGGTAAAACATCTAATCTATTAAAAGGGAAAGGGAAGTACAAATAGTACTTAGCCCTTATTTTTTTCAAACAATTACAGTAGAATGTCATGGGGCTTATAAACCGTCGTTTTGTAGCATTACTATACCATAGCATTACCATCTATTTTTTCTTCTTGATTTTGCTTCGTGTTCTTTGTTGTATCTCGGAATTGTTATTCTTGATTCTTCAGTAGGAAATGGAAACTCTCTGCGCCAAACTCTACGACAAATACACCACCTTCAAGGTTTGATTTATGATTTTAATTTCTAGGGATTTCGATTTTAGAAAACTTTCAAAACTTTCGTTTCGATTTGTGTCTCCAGAAATGTTCAAGTTTTTGGAATTGGACGAGGTTAATAGGAAACAAGAAGACGAGAGTTCATTACCTTTGTTTCAGGTACCATCTGAGAAAGTCTCTTCCTTTTTCATCCATACTTCAACTTTCACTCTCTCATTACTTGCTTCTATGTCGTTAGGTTTGATTACTAATTTGTTTGACAGTAGGGCATCAATACCACTCCGAATCCCTAAGCTTCCTTGTAAACATTTGGAATTATATAACAATTCAGTTTCTTTAATTTTTTATGTAGTTAATTGCCTGCTGAACTCCAGTGTTTTGAAAGTATGTTCTTTGCCTGTCCTTCTCTCTTTTTCTTTTATAGCCTCAGACACAACATTTGAGAAGTGAAAACCAGAATTTGAAGGAGAACATGGAGAGATAGAGGAATGAGATAGCTGAAATCAGGCATGTAGTATTACTGTGTTAATCTTCTCTTCCCTTGGACTTCCTTCTGGATTCTTGTGAAATGTAAAAACCATGGCTGTTTTGGTCCACAGATATACCAGGGACGAGGAGCGTTTGGAGTCTCAAAAGTGTCTTGTTGAAGAAGAACGAAAGAGTAAGAAAGCTGAATTTTTTTTAATGAATCAAGCTTTTCTTTGATATCAAATGCTTTGTCCTTTTACTAACTGGGCATAAAAAAATTTACAGACAAGACACTTTCCGAGCAAGTTGAGAAAATAAAAAAGCTGATATCAGAGGGAGTTCCTCACTACAACAAAAATCAAAGTGGAAGAACACGAAAGACTCCTGAATCTCCTCAAGTTACAACGTGAAGCATGAGGAAGCGTAGCAGGCAGACTGAGGATATGGTTGAAATGGACACGGTATCACCTATGAGAAGCATGATGAAACGTAGCAGGCAGACAAAGGATATCATGGAAACGGACGTGGTATCACCTCATATTAGCGTACGTCACAAATCAACCGACTTAAGCTGCAGCATCTTCTTTAAGTGAGTCATCAAAATTTTGCTTACTAATACTATTTTCTTGCTTTTGTTTCAAGGAAACGCTCTTGGTTTCTCAACCACAATGCTGTAAAATAACTGACTGTGGATCAAGTAACTCTGCTGGTTGTCCATTTCAAGCTCTTGGCGAGCACTTGACCGGAGTGAAATTGTCAACAAATAATAAAGACAAACGAATCTGCATTGTTGCCTCCCATCCATCAAGTGGTACGTACTTTCTTTTGGCACATAGTTTATGCGCCAAAGTTCTTAAGTAAAACATCCATTTTAGATCATCAGCCACCAGAAAAGCACCAATTTTTAATATTACTCCCTTGCTTTTGACCATGACAGGTTTATCATTCACCTTAACTTGGGTAAATAATTACGCTGATTAAGAAGCTGCTGCTGTACAAGGCTGAGTCGTTGGGAATATTTGAAAGAGTTGTGTCCAAATGGATGATACATATATATAATAATATATATATAAGTTCGTATAAATTATTTTAAATTTATATTCCTTTTTTTACAAAGTACAAATACATTCATATAAACAAACAACTAAAGAAACTGAATAATCTAAACAATAAATTAGAACATATAAACAGTAAGAATGTTTATGTGTATACATAAGGTGTCCAATCCGGTAAAACTGAACCAATTAAACCAAAACTGACGTACATAAAATATGGATTTGGTAATACCGAATATATCGAATGTATTTTTAGAAATCACAGTAAATAGATATGGTTTGATATATAAATTGATCAATTAATTATAGTAGTATTATCATATGTAAATTATATAAAATAACTAATAACATAATTTATTTTATTGATATGATTTCACACATAAAATGTTGATTTTAGTAATTTAATATTTTATATTAAGTTAAAGGTTTTTTATCAAATTAAAAAAAAACATATTTTTTACCTTTTTGTTGACAAATATATGTACTAATATTTAGTTATTTAATAGTATTATGGATTAGTATTTTTTATTTTTATTCTAAAAAACTATTACTATTATTAACTTATTATGTTTACTTATAATTTAAATAGTAAAATAAAAAATGAAAATAGTCTATTTAAAAATCAAAATATCTTCATGTTATATTAAAATTGATATCAAACCATATAAAGCAAAATTTGCAAAAAAAATATTATAAATGATAAATATATTTATGGTTTTTAGTATAAAATCGAATAAACAAAAAATTGATGGTATATCAGCCGAACCAAACTAAAGTATGCATGATTTTAATATGGTTTAAATTCTTTATAAACCGAAATACCGAAAACTAAAAAAAAGAACCGAAATCGAACCGATATCCGGATTAGACATCCTTTAAATAAAAGTATCATAAATAAATCATTCACAGAAAATGACACCCGTGCGGGCGCACGGGTCGAAGCACTAGTTTCTCTTATGAGTGGTGTCATTTACATGCCATGACATTCTACAAATGATCAATTCACTAATAAATAACATTTGTAAAACAATGGAAATATCACGATCAAATAATAGTAATTTCAAAATAATTATGAAAAATTCACGAAATACCATGAAAAACAAAACATATTTGTGATCTTTTCAACTTTCGATTATCCTGTAGATTTTTTTCAGTTTTTTCAACTGTTTTGGATTCTTAAAGTGTTATACGGAAGGGCTACTGATGATCCAATAATGAATGCAAAGTGATTCACACACACAATTATTTTTAAAACATTTTGAAATGCACACAGCAAATATAGAAAATTGAAAAACACTAAATAAAGTGTTCTAAACCACGACAGCTATTTTTTCTAAAATAAACTATACACACATGATTTACATGTGCCCAAAGATCAAATTGCTTAAAACAATTGTGTTGCAACTGTAACTGCCAACTTGCCTAGTGCCAAAATTACGTTACCAGACGATTTGGGAGTAGCAGCTACCAAAATTCAAGTGTTACACATTATCCATACAATATTCTAACTCTTTTTTGTTTTGAAAAGTTTAGACTTTAGAGTAAAAATAGAAGTTTATTTCGGTAAATAGAGTTTTCGATGAGATTTTAGGAAGAGAAGGATGAAACATTAGAGCACCATCAATGCAGGTGTTTGATGGAGTGCTTGTTGGTGGAATCCACCATAAAAGAAGAAAATAGAGCGCTAAAAACGCCAGATTTGGAGTCGATGCTTGAGCTATTTCGTGGATTTCACTGACACGTGACGAACCACGATTGGTTCGTTTTTAATTTTTTTTTTAATCAGAGAAAAAACTAAAAAAAAAAACAAATAAGCAGGGTTAATGGTGCTCTTCGTTGTATATCACACATCTCTAATAGTGTGCAACGGACCCACCAACTCCATATCACACATCTCTAATAGTGTGCAACGGGCCCACCAACTCTATCCAGTTTTCTCCGCACCTACCCAACGCTATTTTGATATAATTTGGTACACTGGTCACACCGGTCGCTCCATTACAAACTGTAGAGGTTCAAATCGGGTACTGAAATTAGATAAGGATTCTACTTAGGCATGTACGTTCGGGTACCCGTTGGCATTCAGGTCGGGATTTTCGGATTTCGATTCTTTTTTACAACACATCCTAGGTCCCACTCTGGTAAATTTGCAAGTACGGGTCGGGTTCGGATATAACACATCGGGTTCGGATCGGTTTTGTATCACATCATAAAGCCCATAAAGTAATCATATATCATTTGGATTCGGGTTGTATCGGATTGGTTCAGATATACCCGAAATAAAATCTAAAATTTAAAAGTAAAACAGAAGAAATATATATTTATTTATATATAATTAAGCATTTAAGGTAATTATTTAAATTTTAAATACTTATTGTTAAATAACATATCAAAATAAATATGAAATTGAATATTTGAATTATTTATTCATGTTTCATATAATTATATTGTATATTATTTTAGACATTCAGATCGGTTTCTTCGGATATTTTTTCGGATCTTTCGAATTTTTTTCGGTTTTTCGGGTTACCCGTTCGGGTTCGGTTAATAACACTTCGGGTTCGGATATGTTTTGTACCACCTTACAAGACCCATTCGGATATTTTTTATATTTCGGACCGGATACGGATCGGATTTTTCGGTTTGGATTCGGTTCGGATTTCGGGTTACAGATATTATGCCCATGCCTAATTCTACTGTTGTCTAATCCTAATTTTGGTGATATGCCCAAATTACAAAACTGTACTAGCAAGATTCAAGATTGTCTAATTATGTGGTTGAAAATATGTTTTAAAATCATCCTTTTGGGCTAGGCCCTCCACAAGTTAATATTTGTGTGCATATAATACAACAATGAACCCATTTACATTTTCTTATTGGATTTCAAGTCTAGTCTGTAATTCAACTCTTTCTTTCTTTCCAGCGCAGCTTTCTGGTCTCAATTTATTGTACAAAACGTCAAAATACGTGGCGTATACATACAAAAAGATACTGTAATTTATTCTGTGCAAATGAATAATGTAACATGTAATTTATTCTGTGTAAATGAATAATGTAACTTATAAGAAACCTAAGAACTTCATGGTTTTAGTACTAATCTTTTATACAATAAAGCATAAGTCAATTGACATTTCTGTGATTGACACCTGTCTTTTAAAATTTTCTTTTTTGAAAAAATTGTTTACTTTAAAAACAAACAATACACGTGACAACTCTCTTTTTTAGTTTGGAAATCTGAGTACAAATTTTCTCCACTAAAACTATTTCTTAATTTATTTTATTTTTTTCTTCAAGCACAATATCTTTCACCTTCTTCCCCACTATCCCGTAAATCCAGCCATCAACTTCACGATCTGATACTCTATCATCAACTACCTCTCTTATATATACAAATATGAAAACCTATCGCCGGAAAAAAAACCCACTATCGTTTTAGCAAAAGGTATAGTGACCTTTTAGATTTTTCTGATTTTATAATCTGCAATCTTGAATTTCTTTTCCCATTTTTTCCTATATCAAATTGCCGACTCTAATCTTAATTTTTTTCAGGTATTGTTCTAGCTATGAGCAAGATGAAGCTTGCCTTCACTCCTGTTGCTCAGTTAAAGCCAGATTCTGAAAACGAAATCTGGAAAATTAAGGTTCGAATAGTCCGTATGTGGCGATTTCAGAATGGCGTTAAGCCTGGAGATGTTGGTGGAATCGATTTAATACTTTTATATGAGAAGGTACATAATAGAATCCTGAGTTGTTTATGTTTATATGCTTCTGATAATGGTTCTATCATGTTCTAACAGGGAGATCGTATACAAGTTTGCATTAGAGGAAAACTGATATCCAAGTACGAGGACGATTTGGGAGAAGGAAAATGTTGTATTCTGATGAACTTTAAGTTGTCTCCTAATCTCGGGAATTACAGAGGAACACCACATCCTTTCAAGATATTTTTCACTTGGTCAACACACGTTAAGAAGAATTGCGAGGAGATTCCAAACGATTCACTTCGTTTTAATTGCATATCTTTTGATAACCTTCTTTCACAGAAGCATGATGAGAAAGTTTTTGTAGGTATGTGATTTAACCGACAGTTATATATAATGGTTTAGATTTTGTTTCATGTATTTATGAAATCTTTTTTGTTTCCACAGATGTAATTGGAGAAATTGTTGGACCTTGCGATCTGAAAGAAATTACAGTTCGTAATGCTCCATGTAAAATTTTAAATCTTCAACTCAAGGATTGTGGGTAAGTTTTCTTGAAATTTGTAACTATGCTTTTTAAAGTGTATTGATATTGACCGTTTTTTAAAAAATGTTTTTTTTGTAGTGATTCAATCATTAATTGTGTATTTTGGGAAAAATATGCTGAAGACATCCATTCCAATGTTCAATCCTTTTTTGGTGGAGCTATAGTTCTGCTTTGCAGTCTTATGAGAATTAATATTTATAATGGTAAATCTGTTCATATTACTATACTTTTATTAAAACAGACAAATATTATTGTCTGTCATTTGTTTTTGAAAGAAAACTCACGATTCAAAGTGGGAAAGCTTCAACAAAGTTGTTCATTAATTCTGACATTGCTGAGATAAATGAATTCAATGAAAAGTAAGTAGTTCGGTTTATTTTTTAATTCATATTCTATTATAATTTTCTATTTCTGATTTCTGATATTACTTTACTATACTAGAATGTCAAAAGATGTTATGTCGACAACATCATCTGGCTCCCTTTTGACTTTGTAAAATTGTACCCAAGTTTCTTCGGATCATATTCCATTTGACAATCACAAAACAATTTCTCAGCTGTTAACATCATATGAGGTAAGTTGTATTTTGTACTCTTTCATCAAGTTTTTAAATCAGTTACATATGCAGCCATTTCATTTAAATTTTCTCTTTATCTGTAGGAAACAAGGTGTTGTATATATGCAACAATATGTGCACTTAAAATTGAGGCTCATTGGTGGTATCTTGGCTGTCCAGGATGTGCTAAGAAAGTAAACCCCTACTTAAACCTTGAAACTGAAGAAATAGAAATGGATAAGTTCTCATGTGACGGATGCGAGACAATTGTTTGTTCTACAAAAACAAGGTTTGTCATTAAGCAATGTATATCATCTTTTTTTTTGTCAGTATGCTAAACTATAATTTATTTTCACAGATATCAGGTTCATTGTAAAGTCTTGGATCATACAGGAACCACTTCTTTTGTAATGTTTGACAGGGAAGTCATTCAACTAATTCACAAATCGGCATATGAGTTGTTGGAGCAACAAGTTCAGGTAAAATAGATCTTTTATTCATCTCAATATCTAAACTTATTTATTTTATTTTATGTAATTTTGCAGTTCAACAGTAAGAATGAATTCCCTAGAGAACTTCTAGCTTTAGAGGGTTGGGAGTTCGTCTTCACAGTTAACAAACCTGAAACATCCAAGAATTACACACCATCTACTTTTAAAGTAGTTAACGTGACGGATGACCATGCTAAAATTTTACGATTTCATAGTGATGATGCCAATGAGGTAAAAATGAGAAAAACTCTAAATTATCATGTTTTGAAATAATTCTCAGAATTTTTTGTTGTTGTTATTCTTAGTAGTTTTACAAATTTTCTATGTAGACTGACATTCCTGCGATTGGTCCTCATTTCTCAAACTCCACCGAAACCACTATGAGCTTGGTATTCTTATTCCACTTGAACTTATATTTATGCTTTTTACCTTTTTAAAAACCAATTTTTTAACAGTTAACAAAGAGTTTTATGGAAAAAAAACTCTATCTCTGGATACGTAAATAGGGAACACTTACAATAAAATTTGTCCTTTTTGTTATGTAGGATTTTCATAGTATACTCTCAGCTGTGAATAAATATTTTTTATTGATATTTTTCCAGGTCAATGATGTTTTCGAAGAGTCTAACACTTCGATAAGTGCTTCCACAGAATCAACATGAACTCCAACCAAAAAGCGAGCAAGTACGTTAGGAATTGAGGATTGTGTGCCACAACTTTCTTCAAAGAAACTTAAAGGAGATGTTTCACTTTTAGCTGAAGAAGATGGACAACTTTCATCAACGAAATCAAAACCAAAAGTTGGGCATGTGACTAAAGATGATTGTGCAAAACCTTCATCTACAAAGCAGAGAAAAGCAGCAAATATAATTCCAAAAAAGGAGAAAAAATGATGATTTATCTTCTCTGGTTTTTAGTTTCACAAAATCTACGACCTCTTCTTATTATGTACATGTATCTTAGGTCTAATGCTTAGTCTACTTCAAGTTTGAAAACATCTTATGTGCTATTGTGTTTCTTTTCTAGGTTTATGTATGTAATTATTTATTATCAATTGTTATTTATTTTTAGATCAGCTGACTTTAATTTTTATTATAATCTCTAAACGTTTGTTTTTCTCTATTGAATCATATGCAACTCCCAAACAAAGATGCTCTGTTAAAACCCTAAACAACTAATCATTTTCATGTTATATAATATAGAGATAAATTATATTTTCTACCTTTACAATATTTTATATTATTATTATTCTGTTATCTAGAAGAAAAAGCAAACAATTATAAAAAAAAGTGATCACGTAAAACACATCAATACAATTTAATATAATTTAATATATATTACAATTTAATTATTTGGAGGGATGAATGAGGAAAGATATATTAATTTAATTTACTTATTTGGAGGGATTTGAAATTGTTTAAAAATTAATTGTTCGTAATGTCTCCGTTTTTTTACTTTCTCCACTTCTTCTTCTTCTTCTTCCACATCGTTCGACGTTAAACTTAAAACAGGTACACGCTCATTCTCTTTTCAGAATATCATCACCTTGAGCTTATTTAACTCCTATGTTTTTACAGTTCGAACATAATGCGACCCAAAGGAAAAGAAAAGATCACTCAGAGAAGAATCAACGTAATAGTTATGTTTATTTTCTATTTGCAGTTTCTTTTCCTCTAAGCAACCCAACTAATCTTGCTTTTGGTTTGATCATTTCCTCATGGCAGAAGATATTCAGCCAAGGAGCCAACATATGCGCATTTTGAGAGATAGGAGGAAGAACTCAAAACCAAGAGTATCATGTAGTATAAATCATTTACATTTATAATCATTATTTACTAATTTAAATATTTATCAGAATATATTATTCTCAACTTTCAGTTAGTTCTAACTCGGCAAGCTCCAGCCAGCACTCTATTCCTACTTCATTTCAAGCTATTACTCCAAATCCAGGTATTAGACTGAAGCAATATATCATTAACAAATAATTTAGTGTTTTCTATACATATAACATCACATACATTGGATTTTGAAAGCATAATAGTAACAACATATCAAGATTCAACATAATGACTTTTTTTTTCATAGATTACGAAGACTTTGGCGATCCAACATTCCAATGCAAACATTGTGGTGCTTTAATGTGGTACAATGAGCGTATCAATAAAAGACGAGTTTCAGTACCTCCAGAATTCTCAATGTGTTGTATGCATGGAAAGATAGAGCTTCCTCCACCTCCTCAGCTGCCTCAAGTTATGATCGATCTTCTACTTAACGGAGACACCCGAAGCAAAAATTTCCGAGAGAATATTCGCGCTTATAACTCGATGTTTGCATTCACTTCTATGGGAGGAAAAGTTGACACGTCAATCAACAAAGGGCGTGGACCTCCTGTTTTCCGATTATTAGGTCAGAATTACCACAGGATTGGAAGTTTACTCCCTCTAGATGACTCACGACCCAAATTCCAACAGCTTTACATATTTGATACGGTCAATGAAAATGCAAACAGAATCGCAGCATTCAGGTTTGTAATTGTTGTTATATTACAAAATAAGATAATATATTTTCATATACGTTATATTTTTAAATTTTTTTATCTTTTTTTAATTACATTACTAACATTTATTCATACCTGCAGTTCAAAAAGAACGACACCAACTTCTGATATAAAAATACTCAGGGATGATATTGTGGAAGAAATCAAAATTATGCTAAACGAGTCCAACCCATACGCAAAGATCCTTCGGACAGCAAAGGAACGGTTCAGAGATTCGTTAGAATCTATGAATGTCAAAGTGAGATTGATTTCAGGACGTTCCATAGATCCTAATACATATAATATGCCCACGTGCTCAGAAGTTGCTGCACTTTTGGTTGGAGATATTGATGAAGAGTTTGAGGAGAGAGACATTGTGGTGGAAACAAAAAGTAGAGATTTGGCAAGGATCAGTGAGCTTCACCCAGCATATCTTCCATTACAATATCCAATTTTGTTTCCATATGGAGAGGATGGTTACCATATCGATCTGCATCTAAAGAGAACAACGACAACATCGACAAACCCAAGGTTTAGAGTGAGCATGAAAGAGTTTTTTTCTTACAAGCTCATGGAACGTGGCAACCACTTCAACATGTTATTGTATTCTGGAAAGCTGTTTCAGCAATTTATTGTTGATGCATACACAATGATGGAAGCAGAGAGAATTGGATATCTCAAGCTCAATCAAAAAACTTTGCGTGCAGACAACTACAACAATATTTCAGATTTTGCTTCTACTGGAAATAAAGATTCATCCATGTGCGGAAGAAAGGTTGTCTTGCCTTCAACTTTTGTGGGAGGTCCAAGATACATGCATGAAAAGTATATGGATGCAATGGCCGTTTGCTCACATTTTGGCTATCCAGATTTATTCATAACCTTCACTTGCAATCCTAAATGGCCTGAGATTACAAGGTATGTAAGTTCCCGACGCTTACAAACAGAAGACAGACCTGATATTCTTTCGATATAAAAAACAACAACCTCTTTGGCCCATCAGCAGCAGGTAAATTCTATTACATACTTATAACAAACATATATTTTGTGTTTTATTTTATTCTAATGATATTCTTTTGAAATGAACAGTGATATACACAATTGAATTCCAAAAATGAGGACTTCCGCACGCTCATATATTGCTGTTTTTACAGCGGGGATCAAAGCTTCCTACCACAGATGACATAGACAAGTTTATATGTGCTGAAATTCCAGATCAAGCATCTAATCCAGCATTATATGATATAGTTAGAGATATAATGGTTCATGGTCCCTGTGGGTTAGCAAATCCAAACTCGCCATGTATGGTGAAAGGAAAATGTACCAAGCGATTTCCTAAAGATTTTTCCCCTCATACTTCCATTAATAAAGAAGGATTCCCAGTTTACAGAAGAAGAGATGATGGAAAATCAATGAAGAAAAACGGGATTGAGATTGATAACAGGTACATCATTCCTTATAACCCACAACTACTCCTCAAATATCAAGCTCATATCAATGTGGAATGGTGCAATCAATCAAGAGCCATCAAGTATTTGTTCAAATACATCAACAAAGGAAATGACCGAGTAACTGCAAAACTACTGCAAGTGTCAGCAAATGGAGGAAATTCTGAAAATACTTCTCAAAATATAGTAGATGAAATCAAGCGTTTCATTGATTGTCGGTAAGTTTTTAATACTAACCTTCTATATACCATCTCACATTTTAAGAGTAAAATATCTCACATTTTTTTCTAACTATTTAATAGGTATATATCACCATGTGAAGGAATGTGGAGAATATTGGGGTTTGAGCTACATTACAGTAGCACATCTATTCAAAGGTTGTCTTTCCATATACCTGGAGAACATAATGTCACCTATGATGACGAGGAAGATATTGATGACGTATTGACAAAAGAGAAAAATCAAACGTCACAATTTTTGGAGTTTATGAAAATGTGTAGTCAAAATTCTGATGCAAAGGAATTGACTTACATTCAGTTCCCCTACTTTTTTGTATGGAACAAGTCGAAACCAGAATGGACTCCACGTCAACGAAGTTCAGCTGTTGGTAGAATCCATCCTACTTCACCATCCGCCGGTCAACGATTCTACTTGAGGATTCTTTTGAACAAAGTTAAAGGACCAACATGCTACGAAGATATACGTACCGTTGATGGAATTACATATCCAACCCACAAGGAAGCTTGCTATGCTTTAGGTTTACTTGATGATGATAAGGAGTACATTGAAGCCATCAAGGAAGCAAGTCAATGGGGGTCAGGTGTTTACTTACGTCGAATATTCGTTTATCTTTTAGCTTCAGAAAGTTTGTCACAAACTGAACATGTTTGGTCGGAAACATGGCATTTACTTTCTGATGACATTTTACATATGCAACGTGCAATCCTCCAGAGGCCAGGTTTGTCCTTACAGTAATAATATATAAAAAGTTACATCTCTAGAAGATTACATATATGACTTATACTAAATACTAGACGTATATCATATTTAGTTTTGTACAATGTTTTTTTTTGTATTTTGTAAGACATAATATTTTCCAAATTCTAAAAGTTTCACAGTTGTTATAAATAATTTGCTACACGTATTATTGATTTTTCTAATTCCTTAATTTTTCAGGACTAGAAATGTCAAATGATCAGCTAAAGAATCAAACTTTGTTGGAGATCGAAAAGCAGTTACGCTCCAGTGGAAATACTCTCGAAAACTTCTCTTCAATGCCATTTCCCACAAACATCAATATTCCTTCTATGGTCAATAGATTGATAACTGATGAGCTGTTTTACGACAGAGACGTATGTGCTCAGGAACATCAAAGATTACAGTCTAGATTGACGTCTGAACAAAGGGATATTTATAATATTATCATGAAAGCTGTCACAACAAATTCTGGTGGTGTGTTCTTTGTCAATGGATTTGGTGGGACAGGGAAGACATTCCTTTGGAAAACTCTATCAACATACATTCGTTCAGTTGGAGATATCGTCTTGAATGTAGCTTCAAGTGGAATGGCAGCACTGTTACTAGATGGAGGACGCACAGCTCATTCTCGGTTTTCAATCCCATTACAGCTGAACGAATGTTCCACTTGCTCATTTACCACAAATAGCGAGATAGCTGAATTGTTATTGAAAGCTAAGTTGATCATTTGGGATGAGGCACCAATGTTGCACAAACATTGTTTTGAAGCTCTAGATAGAAGTTTGAAAGATGTTTTACGAGCAGCAAAGGCTCCTAACTACAATAGGCCATTTGGTGGTAAGACTATTATTTTTGGAGGTGACTTTCGCCAAGTGCTCCCAGTAATTCATAGGGGTAGCAGGCAAAAAATTGTGCAAGCTTCTCTCACTTCTTCTGTGCTGTGGAAATCTTGCAAGGTGCTTAGTTTAACAAAGAATATGCGGCTAACTGTTGATTCAGACCCAGCAGAAACTGAATCCATCAAAGAATTCTCCGAATGGATTCTAAAATTAGGCGATGGGAAGTTATCTGAACCCAATGATGGTGAAGCAGTGATTGATATACCAGATGACATGCTGCTCATGGATTCACTTGATCCAATCACGTCAATCACTAATGCCACGTATCCGTCACTGATAGAGCATATGGAGGATGAGTTTTTTTCAAAGATCGTGCTATATTATGTCCCACAAATGATGTTGTCAATGAGGTCAACAATCACATCATGGATCTTCTTCCGGGTGATTTACAGACATATTATAGCTCTGATAAAATCTGTGAATCAGATTTCAGTGATAAAAGAGATGAAGATGTCACAGTTGAATTCCTTAACTCGATTAAGTGTGCAGGAGTGCCCAACCATGTTCTGAAGCTAAAGAAAGGGGTTCCAGTTATGCTTCTAAGAAACATTGACCAGAAATGTGGTTTGGTCAATGGAACTAGATTGCAGGTAACACAACTGGGAACTCATATCATTGAAGCAAAAGTCATTACTGGTAATCATGTGGGGGGGGGTAAGATCTATCTGCCAAGAATGGTCCTTACACCTACGGATGCTAGGTTGCCATTTCAGTTTCAGCGAAGACAATTTCCGATTTCTCCCTGCTTTGGAATGACAATTAATAAGAGCCAAGGTCAGAGTTTATCTCATGTGGGGATCTACTTACCAAAACCAGTTTTTGCACATGGTCAGCTATATGTTGCTGTGTCAAGAGCCAAAAGTAGGGGAGGTTTGAAGATCCTAATCGTTGACGAAGAAGGCAAGAGAGCAAAGAAAACAACAAATATTGTTTTAAAAGAAATATTTCAGAATTTCAGACAAGAGTGATGAATTCTCAGGTAGTAACTATGTAAATATAGTCATAAATTTTCTTTGCAAACTCTCTTATACGTAACATATGTACACTACTATTTTCAGGTACATGTGTGAAGTACATCTTCAGATACGTGCATCAACAGCAGTAAAACACATGTCAATCACATTGATGCTTAAGCTTACCTTGATTTTATGTATATATTAGGATATATAAATATCTCTGCAACTTTGTACAGCTGATTTTAGCAATGAAATTGGTTTATCTTGGGTTAATTAGACTGCATACAAGTGATCATGCTTCTCTAATTCAAATTGACTATCTATCTTAGATTTTATTTGTGAATCAAGTTACAATTTACAATTAGAAAATAACCTAATGCAAAAGTCAATGAAATGTTACCAATAATCCTAATATTGATATATATGTAACACTTAAGATGATTTACTTGCCTCGATTTTATCAAATCGTTCATTTTTGATAAAACAAATGACAGAGATAGTAAAAATCACGAACCTAGGATGTGGCGATCATATGGATGTGTCGATGCCCCCTCTAGGAAATAAAGCCCCATCCGTATCAGTTTTGAAAATTAAATTAGTCAAAGGCTGATAAGATAGCTCACCTCAGCTCAGAAATACCCTTTATACTTGAGACGTGATGTCTTAACATGAAAATATGAAACATGAAAATAAGCAATAAGAAAGGAAGCCATTAATAATGTGATGATCGTGGAGAAAAGAAAATGAACAAGGCAAGAGGAAAACGTGAGTGACTTTTCACAAAATAATGACAATTGGAAATAATCTTCTCTTTGATCTTCCCCCAATATTTCTGCAACTCCTAAGAACTTAATTTCCTAAATTTATTCTCATCTTCATGTTAAAAGTTAATTTTTTATATATTCAGTTGCATATAAATAAATGATAACAAATTTAATTTTTCTACGCAGTTTCAAATTTCAATTTTTTTTTTTAATTTATACGGTTAATTTTGTATAATATTAATAAATCATTTACTAATTATATATGGAATCTTATTTTTTATCCTATTGGCAATGCCCGTGCATTGAACTGCAGTTATGAATCATCAAAAATAATTTTGTTGTGCACTCTCAATCGGCTTTATTAAAACATGAAAATAATTAGTAACCATATTTAGTTAATAATAATATTTTAATAGAATAAAAATAAGAAAATAGTAATTCATTATATTATTAAATAAGTAAATGGTAGCACACATATTTGTCAACGAAAAACTTAAATTTTATTTAATTTGATAAAAAAAGAAAAAAAACCTTTAACTTAAAACAAAAAATTGAATAACTAAAATCAGCATTTTAAGTATGGAGATCATATCAATAAAATAAATTATTTATATCTTATTATTTATATTATATAATTTACATATAATTATACTACTATATTTAAATTAATCGGTTTGTTTTGTTTGCCGGTTTATATACTAAATCATATTCATATACAAATTTAATTTTACTATACAGTTTTAAATTTCAAATTTTTAATTTATATAATTAATTTTGTATAATATTAAAAATTATTTACTAATTATATGTGGAATTTTTTTTATGGTAATGGCAATGCCTGTGCATAGCACGGGCCAAAATACTAGTGCTATGATAAAGTGACGATTGGATTTGCTTTATGCTGAAAAGAAGCACATTTAATTGGGTTGACTACTAGTAAACACACAAAATAAGGAAACAACATTTTTCAGGTGGCCAGACCAAGATCTGTGTTAACTAATTACGGGACATGTATTAATGACATAATTTTTAATGTTGATGCATTAAAATAACGCGATTATCACGATCAATTCGTCTTTGCGTACAAAAACTGAGAATCTCGAACTGTTAATACTTAATACTACTTCAAGAATGGATTGTAGTCCACGAAATCGATGAGAAAATAAAAAGTTCAGTGTGAAAATTATTCAAAAGTAGCGGGCAAACTAAAAAAACATTACCATTTTGACGAAATTCAAACTATTTTTCTCGTTTTAATATTTATAATTATTATATCTGACATGACAACGTTGTGCTTAACAGATAGGCAAAACCCCATTCCTGTCCTAATAAAGACAAGATTTCAAGATCGAACAATAATTTTAAATCATTACAATTAGATTACCCCACAAACCTAATTAAACAAAAGAAAAATTCTTCATTCATCTTCTTACAAAGAAAGAAATTGATGTAAGAACACAAAGCCAAAACAATTTCCGACAAAAATAAGAGAAAGACAATCTTAAGATTCGTTTGTTAATCATCAATCATCATTACCCTCCGAAATTCAGGAAAAAAAAAGACCCTAATTTTTGTTTGTTGATTTCTTATTAGCCACCGTCTTCAATGGTGGGATCTAAGCGTACACTGATCCATAAGAGAGAGCCATGAGAAGCACCGCGGCTTGCTCTTCCTCGCCGAGCTTCCGTCGCTGCTTCTCCACCGTAGATCGCTTCCCCATTCCAAAATCCACCATCCTCTGTTTCAGATCGCCGCCGCCGCCGGAACTTGATTTCTTCGACTGTTGCTTCTTATTTTCAACTCCTCGTCTCTTCTTCCTGTTTCTGATCCCACACGCGTTACAAAGCGACTACACAAGAAGAAACAAACAAACAATACATTATCAGATCGGATCAGACCAAACAATTAGGTTTTTATTGCTCTGACCTTTGGACCGGCGGGGCCACCACGCCAAAGAGGGGTTTTGCTGGTACCACAATGGGCGCAAGTCTTCTTCTCGTTACTACTCCTAGTCTTGTTCTGTTCGATCATATCTTCAGCTCTTGGTTTCGAGACCTGAATCAAAAAGATCAACACACAGAACGATCAGCTTTCAACAACGGAATAATCAACAAGGAGGGGAAGAAACATAGATCCCATCACTCACCTTCTCGCTGTGATCTAGCATTTATTCACTTCCGCGATCGGGAACCTAGGTTTTGATTAGAGAGCGAGAAATTTGAAATCGGGAAATGGAACCGACCTGAAGGAGGATGATTTTTTTTTAAGGAACCGAACCGACATACGGTGGGATGATCACAGAACCAACGCGATTATAAATTGGTTTTGAATCAAACCCTACCTTTTGTGATTTAAATGACGAAAGTACCCTTGAATCTTCATCTATTTATCGAGAGGGAGCCAGCCACCCGCCAATATGGCGAAATAAGGAGGGAAAAGGTTTTTTTTTTTTTTGAGCATATGTGTGATTTGGTGAAAAGAAAAGGGCGCGCACTTTAACCGGTGTGATCAGATACGGTACAGAGTACGGTTTCTCGAATGGTCGGATCAATGATTCAGTAGTATCAGTGTATTAGATCTTAGCCGTTGACTAAGATGTCTACGGCGTTTGACTTTTGGAGTACTGCAGTCTGTATGTGTGAATTTATGCCGAGCGACGCACACCAACTCACCCAAAATCTCACCAGTTAATATGCGCATAGATTAGATAGGTATGTTGCAAACCAAGCGTAGATTAAATATCAATTTGTTTGTGTTTCAATATTTGCATACTAATGAACATCTGGTATGAATGTATCTTTAAACACTTAGAATCATTGGATCTTTTATTTAAGTTAAAGATCGACGAATTTAAAAATATTTTGATTCATTTGGTATGATGATGATGATGATGATGATCCACTGTGAAGCAAAGATTTAGTGCAAAATTGAGATACTAATTATACATTAAGGGGATGTATTGAAACAAGAATTTTAAGAGAGTTTGAGATTTAGTTAAAATCTGTTGTTATTCAACTAATCTATACTATATAAAAGTTGAGGCTATAAGCCATCGAGAACGTCCACGTAGGATTTAAACGACCAATCGTAGTATGACAAATTATTATTTAAGTTTACTATTTTTAAAAATGTTAATATTACCAAAAAAATGTTTATTTCAAACTAAAATATAAATCAATATCGAATAAGGTAAATTTACAAAAATATAAATACTATATTAAGTTAACATAATGTTTAATATTTTTCGAAAATTAAAAAATAAATAACGAAAAGAATAATTAATTTAAAAATACAAGACTTTCAAACAAGTATAACTATATAAATCTAAATTTAAACTCATGATTTTCAAAGTTTAGGTTATATACTATTGAAAATATTCAAACTAACATATACTATATATAAGTTGATATTATAAATCATTGAGAATGTTCACATATTATTTTAAAGCACCAAAAATATACCAAATCGTTTTTCAATTTGGTATTTCTAAAAATGTTAATATTACGAAATTTTTTATTTCAAAATAAAATATAAATAATTATCAAATAAGTTAAACTTACAAAGTTAAAAACATCATGTACAAATCTATACTATATAAAATAAAGTTTCGAAAATTAACATAAAAATAACAAACAAATATAATAGTTAATTTAAAAATGCAATACTTTCAAACAATTATAACTATATAAATCTAAAACACATGATTTACAAAATTTAGGTTATATACTGCTGAAAATATTCAACAAAAATATGTACTATATGTAATTTTATGCAATAAATCATTGAGAATATCCACATATTATTTTAAAGCACCAAAATATGTCAAATTACCATTTTAATTATTATTTTAAAAATTTCAAGATTTTCAAAAAATGTTTATTTCAAAATAAAAAGGAAACTACTATTCAATTTAGTGAAAATGCAAAATTATTAAAGGAATCAATTTGATATATAAAGTAAACCTTTGAAAGACCAACATAAAATCAACTAACAAAAAAAATCTTAAAGAATACAAGATTTTAAAATAATAAAAACAATATGAATCTAAAGCACTTTTCATTACATATGAATCTAACAAAATATGATTTCAAAATGGAAGCTATTTCTTTCAAAAAAATATCAATAATAAATTTTGTAAGCAAAATTGCCAAATAATTAAGAAAATCAGTTTATTATAAGAAATAAATGTTTTGAAGATCAACATAAAATTAAGTAACAAAAATAATCTTAAAAATATAAGGATTTCAAATAATAAAGACAATGTAAATCTAAATCACTTTTTCATTACATATGAATCTAAATAACATATGATTTCAAAATTGAGGATATATATTATTTAAGTGTTCACATAGAATTTAAAAAAATCATTGTAATAATATAAAAGTCAGCATCTTAATTTGATAAAGTAATTAAAAATATTATTAAAAATAATTAACTTGATATATAAAATAATTATATATTTGAAATTAAACAAAAAATTAACAAAAATAAAAATATTCAAAAAGAAACATAGTTTTAAAAAACATATTTATAAATAATCACGTATGTAAAAATAAATAAAAATCAGCACAAAACTATAAAAAGATAAATTAAAATTTGTAAAATTTATCTTTAAAGTTAGATTGATATTTGTAGCTAATTATTGAAAACTTAATATAATAAGAGATTGTTCACGTACCTTATAGGAATTGGTACTGATCGCATATTATTACTGAAAATATAATTATGTATGTAACCTTTAATATGATATGGACTATATGCTTTAAAAAGCAGAAATAACTGAAAATATTCACAAATAACATATACTATATATAATTTGATGCGGTAAATTATTGAGAATATCCATATATTATCTTGAAGCACCAAAAAAAATATGTTAATCACCATTTTATATATTACTTATAGAACTTTCAAAAATTGTTTCTTTCATAATCAATGTAAAATTTAGAAAAAGCCAAAATCATTAAAGGAATCATATTGATATATAAACTAAATATTTGGAAGAATAACATAAATTTTACGTACAAAATATAATATTAAAAAAATAAAATAATTTGAAATAATAAAGAAAATATGAATCTAAAGCACATATGATTTTAAAATTGAGGCTATATGTTATTTAAAGTGGTCACATAGAAGCTAAAAATATTATTAATAACATGTATTCTCAAAATGTTAATTTGATATTTTTAAATATAAAATTTCAGATATTTTATTTCACTCAAAATAAAATTAAATAAGTTTAAATTTTTTTGCCAGAAATAATTAACTTTATTTTTAAACTAAATATTTGAAAATTAAAAATAAAATTTTATCGAACAAAAATAACATTTTAAAAAGAAATCAACATAAAAAAATGTTATAATAATCATGTATGTGAAAGTAAAATAAAAATAAATACAAAATTACAAAAATGATAAATTAACAAATGTATTAATTATCTTAAAAATTAGATTGGTATTTATACTAAATTCTTGAAAACTTAACATAAAAAGAGTTTAACAAGAAAAAAACAAATTATGTCCACAGCCAATATTACGATAAGAGCTATATACTTTTAAAAATATTCATATATAAATAAAAATACGAAAAATATTCCAAATCAGTATCATCGTTTAATATTTTTATAAATCTTAATATTTCTAAAGTAAATCTATAAATTAATTTCAAAATATGAACTAAAATTAACTAACTTGATATATATGCTAACTATCTTAAAACATAACACTAAAATTTATTTAAAAAATTCATAAAGTATGTCAAAACATAAAATAGCATATACATAAAAATAAAATATATAATTAATATTAAAATAATTAACCTAATCTAATAAGTAAAAAATAAAATTTTAGTATTTTTATATTGGTGTCGGCTACAAAATCATCTAATTTTATAATAGATTATAAAAAGTTCTTAAAAACATTGGTCAATTTTTCGTTTCTTTCTTACCGGACTAATTCAGTTTTGGCTTATAATAAGCTTACAAAGTTCTATTAAAAATAAAATGTGGTAAGAATAATCCACAATTAATACACATATTGTTGATCAAACAGTTTGTTTATATGCTTTTGAATTGCTTTTTATCAATTAAATAAATTAACATAGTTATTTACTCATCAACAATTAGATTTTAATAAATTTTGAGACAGTTGTTTTTAAAAAGTCATAATCCAAATATTCATTTAACTAACCAAACATGTTTTTATGAAATATACATAAATTTTTTATTATCTAAAATATTTTTTTTTAAATTAGGTCACTAATAATAATAAATCGAAGTACATGGTAACCATTTTCCGAGAAAAGTAACTTCTCAATCGGGGAAAACATTTTGTGAACCACTAAAACATCATAATCCCACCACTAATTTATATTGTAACTATATCAAGTAGGAGGTATATTTAATTTTTTATTTTTTTATTTTAATAAATAAAATATTACTTAATATTAGCATAAATTATATATATATATATATTTATATTTTCTCCTTTTCTTATATCTAACAAACAGATAGTTACTATTATTTAAATTTCATCAAAATATTTATTATGATTTAGACCTAAATATACATATAAAACTATTAGATATGCATTTAAAAGAATTAAATAAGAGTATTTTAAATACAAATATGCATAAAATAAATATATAATAATACATTCATTCTACAAATTTGGTAAATACAAAAAAGTTAGATATATTGCATAAGGATTAATCTTTTATGTCATTCAAACAGAAATACATATAAAATTATAATAAAATATTTATAACAGTGTTGTATTAGTTAATAAGCATGGAACAATCTATATGATGCTTTTAATTTTTTTATTAAGAAACAATATACATATGTTTATAAATACATTTATACATTTACGTATACAAACAAACTGATATCTAAATATTAGTTATTTAAATGGTAAAATTGTATAAAAACTTAACTATGAAAAATAATAAAGCACACTTTAAATAAATTTCAAAGAAAAATGTATATAAAAAAATTTCTATTATATTATCTTAATATCATTAAAAAATAAAACTAATTATTAATAAAGTATTCATAGTAGTGTATATCATAGTATAGTAGTGTATATGTACTGAGAAATCTATGTGATATTAAAATTATGTACTTATAAGAAACTATAAATACTTTACTAACAGTAATTTTACTTTTATAATAGAAACAAATAAATAGCTAAGTTCAAAAATAACAAATTTATAAAAACAATGTAAATAGGAAAAGATCAAATAATATTTTAATAATATTAATAAAAATAATTTTTACGAAATTCATCTTTTTCTTAAAAAATATTGCAAAATTAAATTAAATTATTAAAGAAGACTCGCGCGTAGCGCGAGTAAAAAATCTAGTGATTTTAAAAACTCTTTCCAAATCAAGTGTTATTCAACATGAGATTTGTGCAAAGTTATTGAAAATCACTTGTAATCCCTTGTTATTCAATTAACAATTTATAAAAAGTAAATCAAATCCAGTGTTATTCAACTGTAAATAATATTTAGGAAAAAAAGTTGTGATGAATGATTTTAGGAGACCCTGCCTTCATTTTTAGTTAAAATTAGATCCCGTAAAATAATATATACACTACGCTATTTATGCAAGTTCCTTTAGAGAAACAAGATATCCCAAAGAAGTCAACTCATCTCTAACCGTAGCTGGAGCTTCTCGAGCTACCGTAGCCATCCGATTCGTGGGCGATCTTGGAGGAGATGCATAAAGAACTGATGCCTCAAGAATTACTCTGTGTGTATTTTCGAGGTCTTTAGAGATTCTATGTGCTTGAAGAGCCATTAGGTAAAGTCCCGTGGCTAGAAAGACGCTTAAAAGCGAGAACACACCTGCGGCTGAGAACAAGCCTTGTCGAATTACTAGACAACTAGGTTTTGGCTTAGACCAGTTCTTTAGATGTCCTGACTCCACACTAAGTCCCACCAATAGTAGAACCTCTCCAACACCAAAGCAAAGCCTTTAAATGAACAAACCACACACACATATGTACATATATGATTTAGAAAATATTATTAACTAGGTAAGTCATGCTAGTGTAATTCAAATCACACAAATGATCGGTTGACAAAAAAAAAACATCACACAAATGATCAAACTATTTTTGTGTATTTTATTGAAGTATAGTTTACAACTATTATACTACAACATTCTATCTATTTATATTTAAAACTAACTTTATAGCAACTGCATCAGTATAAACATATTTCTAATCATTTTAATCATAGGATTTTGCCATGACCATGATTGATAATTTGATATTGTATGTATTCTTTAACTCCAGTAACTAGTAACACTGTGCAATCGCTAAGAAAAATACCAATTGGAATAGCGAGAAATTTTTTGTGCCAAATGCCTTTAACGACCTACCAGTCAGACCTTACAGTTAGGAGTTTAAATGTTATTTCCAACATGCATGACGGTAATTGTTGCGTTAGAATAAGTCTAGTTACCACGTTGAGACGAAGAAGAAGGCTGCTTGATAAGTGAGTGTCTTTGCAGGAGTAGAGCCAGGATCCCACGTAGCCAGAACAAGCGGCGATGTGGTGACTGCGATAAGTAAGTACATGTGCAAACCCACCATCGCCACCGCTAGTCCCACGAACGCAATCACACCGCACAACAACGGCGTTTTACCGCTACCGTTGTACACGCACGTGCTGCTTACCCTTGTTACCTACATGAAAATGCGAGTAACTGAAAATATATCTCGGGCCGATCATGAGAAGTCTGTAATGGAATTGATCTACTGTAGACTAAAACATTATTATTGAGCCACATGGCGAAAATATGTAAGTTATATGGTTGGTTAATTCGCTTTGAAAGCTTGAAGGATTTAACTGTTTAACACAATTCTAAAGCTTTAAAAGTTAAATATTACCCAATCAGGCTTTTTATTAGTTCTAAAGTCTTCAAAGTCTCCTAAGAACACTCTAAATGCAAGACAAGCTATCAATCAAGTATATATATATATATATATATATATATATATATATATATGCCATGTTCGTTTGGAGGTCGCTAGCGTCAGCGACCAACCTGAGCGTCTAAACGTTGTTCGTTTACCGGTCGCACGTTCAGCGACTGATCGCAGCGACCAGACGCTAGCGACCCGCGATTAAAAATTTTGATCGCCGAGAAATTCAGCGTTTGCGACCAAAACCTGCGAACAGAAAAAAAAAACTCAAAATACAAAAACACCCTCAATCTATCTTCAAAATTACAAAACAATACCATTAACCTAAATCCTAAAATAATTTCTCACGCCTCAGCTCTCTCTCTCTCTTAGCCATCTCTCACGCCTCTCTTCTCTCTCTCTCTCTCTCTCTCTCTCTTTACCATCTCTCACGATCTCTCAGGCCTCAGCTCTCTCTCTCTCCCTTCACCATCTCTCACGCCTCTCTCACACCTCTCTTCACCATCTCTCACGATCTCTCATCTCCATCTCTCACACCTCTCTTCACCTCTCACGATCTCTCGTCTCCATCTCTCACGCCTTAGCTCTCTTAAAGGTCAGTTCTCTCTCTCTCTCTCTCTCTCTCTCTTAGCGTTTTGTGTTAGAATAATGGAACCCTTAGATTACTTAAGTTGGATGTTGGGTTTTTTGATTCTTGATATGGGTTATGGTATAATCAGAACAAGAACAAGAGAAACTAAGTGTGTGGTTACCAGAAAATGGGGCGATCTGGTGTGTGATTTTGTGTTAGAATAGAACAAGAACTCAAACCCATGCTCCAATACAGTCTTTAAAAAATGGCCAGTATTTGATTATCAAATCTCTGTTTTTAATCCGATTATAGACATGGGTTTTATGGGTTTGGGTTCCTGCGAATGTTTTCAAACATGGGTTTGAGTTCTTTTTGGTCTGTGACGTTTTGTTTAAGTCAAATTTATTGTTTATAGTTTGGTCACTTAGGTCTGTATTATCTTTTCAGGTTTGGACATAAATCACAACAAGATAAGACAAGAAGAATGGCTGATGAAGTGTTTTAGGCAGTTCTAGTTTCTTAGATTTTTTTGTAATTGTTTTTTCTGCTAGTTTAGCTTGTTTGTCTATTGATGAGACTTGTTATTTAGAAATGGACCGATGAAGAAGTTAGGTATTTCTTTGCTCTTTATGCTGATGAGAAAAAGAAAGGGAACATACCAAGGAGTGGCATGAATCTAGCTGGAAGAGAGTTCATCGTAAATAAGTTTGAAGAGAAATTTGGTAAGAGATGGATATGAGACAGGTTTAAGAACAAGGTTGATATTAGTAGAAAAGCATATGTCAAGTTCAAGAAGCTTACCCACAATAGAACCGGGCTTGTCTATGATGCTTTGGGAAGGTTGGAGATGTCGGATGCTTGGTGGGATCAACGCATTGCGGTAAGTATCTTTCTCTTAGTCTTCAGTGTATTAGAGTTCTCTTTCTGCATTTAAAAAATTTACTCACATCTATTGTTTTTGTAATGAGATTTATACTCTTATGCCTCTTGGATCTGTCTAAAATTGATTTTGGCTGAGATGAATTAGTGGTCATTGACTGTTTAATATATCTTTTGTGAATATGCTTGAATGATTGAATATGCAGAAAACAGGAGCCAACCATGAATGTCCTTGCTATATGTAACTTTGATATGAAGTTCATATATGCTTATGTGGGTGTGCCGGGTAGAGCCCATGACACAAAGGTATTAACTTATTGTGCAAGGAATGAGCCTTTTTTTCCACATCCGCCAAATGGAAAGTATTATTTGTTTGATGCTGGATATCCCACAAGAACAGGGTGTCTTGGTCCGTATCGTAGAGTTCGATATCATCTGGATCAGTTCAACAGAGGAGGACCACCAACGAACACTCGAGAGGTGTTCAACCGGAGACATTCAAGCTTGCGATCAGTGATTGAGCGGACATTTGGAGTGTGGAAAGCAAAATGGAGAATTCTTGACCGTAGGCATCCAAAATATGGTTTGATCAAATGGATAAAGCTAGTGACGGCAACGATGGCTCTACACAACTTCATACGTGATTCACATCGAGAAGATAATGATTTTGTGCATTGGCAGAGAAGAGAAGAATATCATACTCATGGTGATAATGATGAAGAAGAAAGAGATGAAGAGGAAGAAGAAGAAGAAGAAGAAGAAGAAGAAGAAGCTGGTGATGGTCATGGTGGACATATTCCATATGAGCCGACTGGTGATAGAGCCGTGGAAGGTTTACATGATCATATTGGTAATGAGTTGAGTAGAGGATATCGATTACCTTACTAGTTTATTTGATTTGAGTTTGTACTGATTATTATTATAAGTTACTCGTATGATCACTTTTTTTATTATTTAGACTTTTTCAATATTCTAAGTTACAAGGAATCATATTCAAGTGTAGACTTTTTAATTAGAGTTATAGATTATTAATGTGACAACTCATAAACAAAAGTGAACTTATACAAGAAAAAATATAAGAAACTGAAAAGATTAAACATATTGCATCCATGGTGTGATTTATTACACTTTACAGGTTTAATGATTTATCCACGTTTTTGACGAAACCTAAGTACACAAGAGCAAATGTATGTCAAAAGTAAATATTTGGTCGCCAGCGATACAGAAACAAACAGCATAGCGACAACCGCTGCGATCAATCGCGCGACATAGAAACGAACAACATAGCGACAACCGCTGCGATCAATCGCGCGACCTTCAAACGAACAACTATCAGCGACATCATGTCGCAGTCGCTGGTCGCTGACTCTGGTCGCTGACGCTGGCGACCACGAAACGAACAGGGCCATAATCAATTAAATGTACCTGAGATCTCGTGGCTTCGGCATAGAGACAGAGAACAAAGCAGGAGAGACCAAAGATTATGGTCAAAACCACGACGAAAATACCAGTTTTGCTGCTGAGATCGGTAGTTTTAGGGCTTGGAACAAGATCTTGATGGGTCACGGCTCGTACTCTTGTTCTCGACATGCCTCTTGTCAATGTCTCATAAATGGACGTTTCATGTTTGAAAGTTAATTGTACTTTGCATTGTTTTAACATCTATATATGAGAGGCATTGAGAAAAGGAACAGCTGGGTATATGTGATAAATAAAGGGTTAAAAAGGGGAGGAGAATAGTAGAATCGCTTCAGCCAAAGGTTGCTTAAAGGCCAAAGATTCGAAGGTTCCTTTTCTGATTTTTTATTAAAATTCTGTAAATTGTTTTTGCAGTGTCCATTGGACGATGATGTGTAAAATATGTAATGTGACGAGAGTTCGTTAATGGTCCTAGTTGGATGATTCTTGTCATATAATACTCGTACATGATAGTGTTATAAATCAATTGGCGGATGTCCATAACCGGTCCGGTCAATAACTGGCCTATACACTTAGAGAGAGACGGCCCAACCCAAAAGAGAGAGAGGCGGCCGCGAGACTTGGAGAGGAGAAAGAGGCGGCTACAACTTGCCTATTTCCTAATTCGTTTATGTTTATAATTTATAATCTTTCCTATTATTGTATTTCTATTTATCTCTCTTGTAACCCCTATATAAAGGGAACACTTATTCATTAAATCCTTAAGTTTACAACACGTTATCAGCACGATAGCCTCTAACACCCTGAGCCTAAAACCAAATCGCTAAAACCCTAAAACCAAATAGCTAAAACCCTAAAACCCTAATGAAAAGGAATCTGCCTTGGAACTTCGAAGAGGCCGTTCTCCCAAACCGTGAGGACCCAAAAAACGATCAAGATATCAAATCGAAGCCCTAGCCGAGACGAATCAGTCAGTGCAAACCGTTTGTCGATCTGACCACTGACGCGCCCTCACGCACAGATACAGTGCGCGCCGATTTGCTTTGGAACCCTAATCTGAACCCGACGATACCGACAAACCCTAATCCGTTCGCGACTCCATTCCAGCTTGTGTCCACCTGATCAGCTCCAGCCCCAAGGCGTTCCTGATCCTAGACGAACTCAGCTCCATCCTACATCAAGGACAACTCGCGATCCGACAGCAACAGCTCCCGTTCGCATCAGAGCCGCTCGCGATCCGATAGAAGCAGCTCGCATCCCAGCCAGCTCGCGTCCCGATCGTGTCTAAGCTCGAGGTTCATTCTTGGTGGTCTGGTTTCTACAAACAACTAAACTAAAGGTATTTCGAATTCTAAGAACATAATGAATCGAATTTGGTTGATTGTAAAGAATGAAACCCTAAAATATAATCTCTAAGATGAAAGCCATAGTATAATAGATCAATCCCTAAGCGAGTAAATCGAAGCTCTATAAGTTCGATCCCCAAATCAAATCATAACCTTAAAGGTTTTGAATCTCAAATCAAATCCCTTTTATCTAAGATCAAATTTTCGAAATCCCTAAACCCTAATTCGAAAGCTATTGATTAATTAAAACTGATTGATTGATTGATTGAGATTGAATTTGATCATCCTGAAATTGAAATTGCTTGTTAATAAAATCGAAACACTAAAACCCTAATTCTGAAAATCGATTTTGATTGTTTGAAATTGAACATTGATTGGTTGATTTGATCACCTATAACTATTGTTAGGATTGTTCAAACTCGAATCTGATTGTTTGGCTTGTTTAAACTAAAACCCTAATGACCTAGTTTAGATTATTTTAAAATCGAAATCTGAAACTACATATTAGGTTAAACTGTTCTAGGCTTGATCATACTCGTGGCCGTGTGGCCTTGTTGCATTCATACCATAACTTAATCACATTGATTGATTGCAATTACACTTAGAACTTATTCTAGGAATGGTGTTGAATTGAATCAAATAGTCGTGTGGCTTGATCTTTGCTTGGCCGATAGGTTTGCTTGTTTTGATTGCATCATGAACTGACAGAAACAAACCATGTTAGGATTGCAATTACACGACAAACTAAATGCATAAAAACGAACTAGTTTGCATCCATGGCCGTGCGGCTTGCTCATTGACAGTGAGGCATAGATCTTGGCTGTGAAGGCTTGTTTGATTGTTTGAACATCAAACCATAATCGTTTAAACATTAAAAACTATTCCTAAAAGATCTAAAAATATTAATCTATAACTTCAGATGTCAAAAATCAACAACCTTGATTTCGCTGCCCTAAATCTATTTGGAGACAATTACCTTCAGTGGGCGCTCGATACTAAGATCATCTTGAAATCCAAGGATCTCAGTGAATGTATTACCGAGAACAATAATGCCAATGAAAAGGATCGTTACAGAGTCATCTTGATCATTCGTCATCATCTAGCTGAGAGTCTCAAGGATCAATATCTAACCATTGAGAATCCACTAGATCTTTGGACTGAATTGAAATCGAGATATGATCACCAGAGAACGGTGATCTTACCAAAAGTTCGGTTTGATTGGACGAATCTGAGGATCCAAGACTATAAGTCTGTGGACGAATATAACTCTGCACTGTTTAAGATTGTTTCTAAAATGAAACTGTGTGGTGAAAGTATTACGGAACAGGATATGCTTGAGAAAACCTTTTCCACTTTCCATGCAAGCAATGTGATGTTTACAACAACATTACCGAGAGAAAGGTTTCAAAACCTATGCTAATCTTATTTCTTGTCTCTTGCTCGCTGAGCAGAACAATGAATTACTAATGAGAAACAGTCATATGAGACCACTTGGATCAGCTCTACTACCTGATGCACACGCTACAGAGGACAATAAAGAGTCCAACCACGTCCAAGGAAACGACCAGCATGGCCGTGGTCGAGACAAATCGAACGGACGTGGACGCGGTCGAAGATCCTTTGGCCGCGGGCGAGGAAATGGACGAGACCATGGACGGGACCGTGGCTCATTTGGACGAGGCCATGGTCGTGGCCATGGATCTTCTTTTAAACCCCAACACTCGACTAAATCAGAGAAATACGTGTGCCATAGATGTGGAATGAGCAATCATTGGGCTAAGATTTGTAGGACTCCCAAGCATCTAGTTGACCTCTATCAAGAGAGTCTGAAAGGGAAGAATCCTGAAGCGCATATGACTTACCAAGATGATGAAAATGACTTCAATCATGAGAAGGACGATCTTTGGATTATGAAACTTCAGATTGTCTAAAAGACTGAAGATTGATTTCAACATTTGTAATCTAAATTTCTGTGTTCTTTATTTTGGTGTTTTTCATTTCTATGTTTTCATTTCTTCGAACTTGTTTTATTAAAACTTAATAAAAGGAATGAATGATTTTATTAAAAACGCCAATATGAGTTTATAAATTGCGGGTATGGTACACATTAAGGTCTATGGCTAGATATGTATAAGGGCAAGCATTTAGATGCTTTATACTCACCCAGAGAAACCCATTGAGATTATAAAATATAGAGATATAAGAATGGTTTCCACAATGATACAATGGGCAAAAGGAAACAACAGTTCCTTCAGAGTTATGAAAATCGCCCAAGGCCATATTAAGTCCTAAAGACTATACATGCATTCCCTATTGATCTAGACTATGCCAAGATCAATATGATAGAGGCAAAAGCCATGGTAACCAGAATGGTTTACCCACGAAATTATACACTTTATGGCATGACCGGATTGACCATCCTGGTCCAAAACGTGATGCGAAATTGATATTGGAAAAGGCACAAAGAGTTATCCTATAGAATCTCACGTGTGTAGCATGAACACAAGGGAAACTCATTAGGCCATGATGTCCCAAAGCAATTAAAGATTATAGTATGTCCATGAGGGGGCAGTGAGGACAAATCCGAACATGTCCATACTATATAAAGCTTGGTTGAATCCTTTTATAAATTTGTATTGGCCATTACTCATAGGTCCAAACTCTCAATCCAAGGCTTGGGGACACACGAATTTACATGCACATTAACTAATAAACATCAGACCATTTAAGTGAGCATAGATATTCCCATCTCAAATTTATTACGGGTCATGAGCCAGACATATACCATCTTGAGATATTTGGATAAGCCACCACAAATATATGTGCCGTCTAAGATGGATCCTTAGAAGAGGATGAGGATGGGGATATATGTTGGATATGAATCTCCCACAAATAATGAAGTACCTTGAGCCAAATATGGGTGATCTATTTAGTGGCCAAGAACACGGATTGCAAAGTTTAATGGATCCGACTATCCAACATTAGGGGGGGAAAATAATAAGCTGGTAAGAGAAACAGAATGGCATCGACCATCATTATCTTGGCAAGATCCACGGACTAAAGAATGTGAAATAGACGTCGAAATATTATACATTTACAAAGCTGGCTAATCAAATACCAGACACATTTGCTGAACCGAAAAAGAATGACTAAGTCATATATAAACCAGCTTGTAAAGCACCAACTAAATTGATGTCCAAGAGAGACACAGTCAAGTTGCTACAGAGTCTATACAAGATAGAACAATAAGTTCCAAAGATAAGAATCCTCGGAAACAAAAGAGAAATGTGCATAGAATGATAAAACAAATCCGAGGTCAAGGAAACCATCCCAGACATATTGATAAGGCCGGCTGGCTCTAAGGTACAGGTACCAAACAATGTACTTTGGGATGCCAAGCTGCAAAGTATTAAAGGTCCTGATAATAATGAATCTCAATCGATTATATCATGTCTGGAACATAATGGAACACAATAAGGAATGTCGACATAAGATGATACAAGGTAGCACTTGAATTTATGAATATAAGCGAGGATCATGAACCCACGTCAATATAAGAGTGCGCACTCGTAGAACAGATTGAATGGAAACGTGGGGTTAAATAGTTTAAAGAAGAAATGCGTATTTGGCCATATGATTAAGATGCCATATGATGTTAAAACCAGTGGATATAAATGGGTCTTGTGAGGAATAGAAATCGTGAGATATAAAGCTAATGTTGCATAAGGATTCTCACAAAGACCAGTAATAGATTATGAGGAGATATACTCCCATGTGGTGGATGCAACTACTTTTAAGATTTCTCGTAAGTCTGGCTATATAAGAGAAAAAATTAGACTTGCAACAAACTTATGTAGCGACTGCATATTTATATGGTCCACTGGATAATGAAAGTACTAGAGGGTATTGAGCTGAAAGTACAACAAGTTCTCGAGAACAATATTGATAATCATCGCAATATATAATCTGAATATCCTAGGAACCTCTGGATACAATTTCCCAAACGGTTGAATACCTTAAGAAAGAATTCGAGATGAAAGATCTCGGGAAAACAAAATTCTGTTTGGGATTACAACTTGAGTACATAAATGATGGGATCCTTGTGCATCAGATGACATACATTGAAAAGGTACTCAAGAGATTCAATATGGCCGATTGTCATTCTCTGACCAAGTCTCATGGTCGTGAGGTCTCTCGTCCTAGACACTGACCCATTTCGTCCCAAGATGGACGATGAAGATGACCTAAGTCCCGAAATGCCATATCTCAGTGCCATAGGAGCTTTAATGTACTTGGCAACTCACACACGGCCTGATATAAGCTTTGCCGTGAACCTACTATCTAGGTTTAGCTCCTGTCTGACTCAGAGGCATTGGAATGGGAACAAAACATGTTCTTCGTTACCTGCAAGGAACGAAAGACTTGGATCTATATTATACTAACCATAACAAAGATGGTTTAGTTAGCTTTGCTGATGCTGGTTATTTATCAAATCCACATCAAGCTCGATCACAGACAAGATATGTCTTTACACATGGAGGTACAGCTATATCATGGCGTTCCATGAAACAAACCATTGCGGCCACTTCATCTAATCACTCGGAAATCTTGGCCATACATGAGACCAGCCGCGAGTGTGTTTGGTTGAGGTTGATGACCCAACACGTCCGAGATGATTGCGGGATGGCCGATTGCAAAAAGCCAACCGTGATGTATGAGGACAATGCTGCGTGCATTGCTCAGCTCAAGGACGGTTACATAAAAGGTGATAGGACGAAACACATATTGCCTAAGTTCTTCTTTACTCACGAGCTTCAGAAAGCCGGTGAGGTCCAGGTCGTCCAAGTACGATCCAGTGACAATTCAGCTGACCTATTCACCAAGGCACTTCCTACATGCACGTTCAGTAAGCTCACGCATCAGATTGGGATGCGTAGGCTGAAGGACCTCCACTGAGGTTCACATCAGGGGGAGTAGTACGTGTTGTACTCTTTTTCTTTCATCATGGTTTTGTCCCACTGGATTTTCCCGATAAGGTTTTAATGAGGCAACATTAAGCGTATTACAATCCCTGTATGGTTATGGCATCCAAGGGGGAGTGTTATAAATCAATTGGTGAATGTCCATAACCGGCCCGGTCAATAACCGGCTCATACACTTAGAGAGAGAGACGGTCCAACCCTAGAGAGAGAGAGGCAGCCGCGAGACTTGGAGAGGAGAGAGATGCGGCTACAACTTGCCTATTTCCTAATTCGTTTATGTTTATGATTTGTAATCTTTCCTATTATTGTTTTTCCATTTATCTCTCTTGTCACTCCTATATAAAGGGAACACTTATTCATTAATAATATACAGAAACTTCCAGTTCTAAATCCTTAAGTTTACAACATATAGACCATTATTTTCTTCTTTTTATATTTTTGTTCTCGCGCGTGAAGAGTGTGACTTGGTTATAGGATATGTAGATTCGGATTATGCTGGAGATGAAGATCTGCAAAATACATTTTTACTTTTGTATGAGAATAGATTAATATCTGAGTTCGGATAATGAGACAATATATTAATGGATTCAAAATATTTTGTTGTATTGAAAGGCATTTTATAATGAAGAAAAATCACACAAAATAAGATTAATGAATAGGAGAAAATGGTCTAGATATCAGTAGTATTCACTATTCAGTAAGTAGTATTAGTAATAGTAAAAAAAAAGGCATCTTAAATAATCATTTATATTTTATATAGTAAATGGAGTTGATGTAGTTGATCAAATATTCATTGCTTTAATATGAAAGTCAAAACCATGGTAACAATGCAGCTAACCCTTGTTAGAAAAAACAATATCATTAACTATTGGATGATGCTGTGTATATATATCTGGAAAAAAGCTCAATTGAACATCATGCTTCCAAAATTACCCTAAAATGGCATTATATAGCAACCTGGAAGTAGGCAAATATTTCTCATAAGATTTGTACGGAGAGTTGCGTTGAAGTTGATCGGGTAGACCGCAACGGAAATATTCTTTCCAGAATGATCTATGTTTTAGAAAAAAAATGTTTCTAAAAGATCTATATTTTACTTTTTCAATATATGTAATAATGGTAAATTGTAAATTTCAAAGACATTAATTGTGTTTACTAAATTTTGATTGGTTAAAAATCATAGGAAATAGTTAAACACTGAAAACAATGCATTTATTGTCAAAATTTTGCGTGTTTTCTTAATAAGTGCGAAAACTATAGAATATACATTATTTTGAAATGGAATTAGGCCTGGGAATATGAATTTTTACCCGCGGGCCCCGGCCCGTTTGACCCGCCGCGGGGCGGGTGCGGGTCGAACAATTTAGAAAAATCGATTTGCGGGTGCGGGTGCGGGTTATGAACATTTTATGCGGGGCGGGTGCGGGTTGGTGGATTTTGAAACGCGGGTACCCGCCAACCCGCAATTTTTTTTTTTACATTTTAAAAAAAAAGAATATTTTTTTTTGTAAAAATGTATATTTTGTAAAGAAAATATGGGAATTTTAAAAAATAATAATCAAAATATTTTAAAATATTTAAAATTTTAATTATAAATATATTATTTATATTATATTTTACAAAAATAAAATTAAATAAATATTTTTTAAAATAAAAATATAACCCGTGGGTCCCGCGGGTTATCCGCAAAATTAAGCGGGGCGGGTGCGGGTACAAATTTATTTGTTCGCGGGTTGTGCGGGTCGGATTTTTTGACAAAAAAAAACTTTGTAACCCGCGGATTGGCGGGTCAGCGGGGCGGGTTTGACCCGCAACCCAGCCCTAAATGGAATGAGTAATAAGAAATTGATGTCCCACTTGGATATGACCCATATGGTAAATTATATAATCTTGGCACCAAAAGAGAATATGCCTCTTTTAACTTCTCAGGTACATAAAAACTATATTTTCTTTTGGTTTGGATCTAAATAATATATTTGTTATCTATTACACAGCTGAACTTTTTTTATATTTACACTTTCACCATCATGTGACAAATATCTTCAAAATATTCATTATTATTTCACAATATTATCAGTAGAATCTAACAACAAACAAACCAAACACTACAAACAACAACAATAATAATCACGACAAAACAAACATAATGTGCTTCAAACTGGTCTAAACTAGAGGCTATATATCCTAATTAACTCCCTTAACACACTCGAACAGCTAATACACAACCTCAAGACCCACTATAACCAAACAAAACACTAGACTTTACAATAAAAAGATCGATGTTTTTTCGGGTTATACACAGTCTCATATGCTATATATCCACTTGCTGTATTTCTCCAAAATCTGAGAGATCCCAGAGATCATCACTTTGACAAGTCAAACCACCTTGAAACTCCCAACCAAGCAACTCATCATCAATCCCAAATCCAACTTCTGAAGAATCACACAGACCAACCCACCAGTCTTTGTCACCACTTTCATTTGAATTCGAACTCAAAATACTCTCTTCTCTTTCTTTTTCAATATTCATGTCTTGATCAACCTGTAGGCTACCAAGCTTTCCCTGTTCTTCCTCAAACAAATCTACACAACAACTAACATTGTCCCCGCTCTCACACACCTTGTTCTGATCAGGGTCATCATCATTCATGCTAATCACAGCCTCTTCACTAGTACATTCCCAGACGAAACTACTCATGAGCCGCTCTATCTCACCATCCAACCACTCATACGCTCCCAACGACTTTCCTTCGTAGTTTCCGCTGTTCCATCCCTCACTGATCTCACTCTCTAGCTCTTTAGGTTGTGGGAGACATTGTGAGGCCGTCACCATTTGCTTGTGTTTCTTCATGGATGACCTACTAGTTCTTCCTTTCTTCTTCTTGATCTTGTTCGTGTTCTTGGCTTCCAAGGAAGAAGAAGGAGGTTTATTCAGGACTAAATCGTCGACCTTTAGACTGTGCTCATCTCCGGTGACGGCAGTGAAGGCGTAGATTTTGCGGCTGAGATGTGAGTTCCAATAGTTTTTAATTTCGTTGTCTGTTCTTCCTGGTAGATGTGTTGCAATATGCGACCATCTACACAAATCAAAAAGTTAAGCACAAAGAACACACGTGCGAGTGAAACATAATTTTAGACAACCAGTTAAATAATTATTCTCTCGGAGTTTCATTAATTCAATACCAATTTTTTCTTCACAACTTATATAGAGAATAATTTTTTTTATCAAAAGATAATACCTTTTTATTAATTAACTGATAATATATATAAGGTATACAGTTAGTTATATGTGTGCATAAAATATTTTCTTTATAAAAGGTTGGACCGTTCCAACAACGACTAACCTAATTAGCAAAAAAAAAAAAAAAAACAACGACTAACCATTGACAGTGGTAAGAGAGTATTCATGGCCGTCACATGAGACAAGATTAACTAGAGCAATCAATTGCAGCAGCATAATGCCAATGCTTCTTATGACAAAAAAAGTTAAATTGGTTACATATGCACGTTTTTAATGGATGGATTTACATAGATTTTTCTAATGGATTTACTTTTTATTTTTTATAGATAGGTTGGACCGCTCCATGAGCGATCTACCGCTGCATTGTTATGATGGTCACAAGATTCAGGACAGTACGTTTAATCATCTTGATCACTCCGTTCTTCTCATTTTTATTTTTGAACAATTGGATCGGAGACTTGTCAGACCACTTTTCTAAGTTGACAATACATGTAAATAGTTGTACTGTACCGACCTCGCCTTAGTCACTAGTCAGAGTGGCAAAATTGTAATACAACACGAAATTATGAATTACGTATAAATTGTGTAACATGTAAATCTGCGAACGATGTGACGTGCATTAAAATGGATTATTACCTGTTGCCGAGATGGGAATGCAACTTGACGATGGTTTCTTCTTCCTCGGCTGTAATATTTCCTCTTTTCAAGTCCCTTCTCAAATAGTTTATCCACCTTAGTCTACAGCTCTTTCCACATCTCAACAGTCCTTCACATTTTTAATTGTTATTAGACCATGTGTAAACTAAAAACAGTGTTATTTCATTTTCTATGTATCAATAACGTACTTCCATTTAGAGTTTTTTTTTTTACTGAAGGCATCATTTATAGTATATTTTCCAAGTGTTTAAAACTGAAAAAAGAAAACGTCATGGTAACTAGCTTGTATACTAATTTTAAAACTTTAGTTTCTAGAATGTTAACATTTAAACAGCCGCTTAACTGCTTTATGTATATATGGATCATGATTAGAAAAAGAAAAGAAAAACTGCATATTTGAAGATAAACATACCAGCTTTCTTAGGCAAAGACCGCCAAGAACCTTCACCATTGGTTTGGATATAGTTAGTGAGGATCTCATCTTCCTCGGCAGTCCATCTCCCTCTCTTGAGTCCTATCTTCTCACAACAAGGAGCCCTTCCCATCTCTTCTCTCAAAAAAGAGAAAAGAGAAAAACACTTTTTGGACCCTTGAGTGAGAGAAGGTGAGTGAGTGAATGGGAGAAGCCCCAGGTGATTAATATAGAGAGTAGACAAAAGGAAAGAGAGAGTTAAGGTTTGAGAACGACGTAGGATCGGTGAAGGAATGAACCACGTTGCGGTGGAATTAAAAGTTATGTAATGTGTACATCATCAAAACTATCGCACCACGTACCTCTCCTTCTAACCTTTGGTCTCTCTTTCTACCCTTTTCCGTGCTTACAAGATATTTATTACTATGTATTCTCTTATACCTACATACGTACTTGCATATACATGTACATGTAATGTAGCTGTATGAATACACCTACTTGTATATGCATTTAATGAATGTGTCTTGAAGCGCTGAGTACAAATCTCTACAAGAGGTCTTACTTCATTTGTTTAAGTTAAATACTGTTCATAATAAATCAGTGTGTACAAATATAAAACCGTACATAGGGATCCAAATAAGAAATTGGTAGGAGGACAAACAACATTAGTGCAATACCGTATAAAATTTGAACAAGAGTCAATGGAACGAACACGTCTATGGCTAGTAGAGTCGGCGAGAATGGCTATGTTAATATGAAGACGTTTATGTGGAAGATCTTGGACCATATTCATGAGTGGGCATGTATTGATTTGTGGTAGGCCATAATTGTTTGTTGCTTTAACTGTTGAATAATGGTTACATATGGATCTGTTAATTCTTGTACCATCCAGAAAGTAGGTGATTTCCAACGACTTTCTTGAGCTTTTGGTCCATATGTACTGCTTATACTTTTTCAGTTTGGTGTTAATCGTGCGTACGTGTTCCTATATTTGCCGATCTTTTTCTTCTTCCATTGGTTCTTTCTTTAGCAGCTCAGCTTACAGACTTCTAGAAACAAACGATAAAACATACTGCTTTCGTTTCCGAAAGTAAAATGTTTTAGATCTTTTACTTGTTCGACAAAGATAGATTTTCTATATGTTTAAAGTATTTTTTTATACTTTTAAAAACATTAAATGAAAATATTTGAATTGATTAAATTCAATTGGTGAAACGTTATTGAAAATTGTATAACAAAAGAAAAATTTAAATTATAAACATTTATTGAATTTTTAATAAGCGTGAACACTTTAGAAAATCTTATTTTCGGAAACAGACGGAGTATGATTCTTCCGTGACACAGAAAACAAAAGAGATGTCAGTGGAAAACTTTCTAAATCATGTACTATATGCATATAGTTTAATCGAATAGTTCATCTGAGTTGTGCTTTACACATTCCATTTTCATTTTTCTCGTCAACTCACAAATAATTACTTTAGAAAAAAACTCAATACATAACTGTGAAAAATTAAAACTAATGACGCATTTTGCGTTAAAATAAAATTCTCTATGGCCGTTATTTATCAAACAGAAAAACAAATATTGAATTTAGAAGAGTGATCAATGGCAAAGGATGACATTATATACGAGCCAGTCACGTAGACATCACGAGTCTCTTTAGTTACAACGAGCAAAAGCTTTGCCATTTAAGGCACTGCTCTAAATTCTTTTTGTCCTTGTCTCTCACTTTTAGTTCCTTATTTCTCTCTCCCTTCACCTCTACATTTTTTTTTTGCTAAAAATATAAATATAATTTCATATTCATAAAACAATCCAATCTATTAAATGTTCACCGATTTTCATTTCAATAAAATATATTTTTTTGTTTGATAAAAAAATATATTTACTATTTTACTGGATATGCATGGGACAATTTTTTACTAGGTGTTTTGTCCGCACATGCGGACATAATTTTCTTATCTGTACTTATAAGTTTATGTCTTATTAATCTAAAATCAACATAATAAGTTATTATTTATGTTTTCAGATGGTTAAATCAAACATCAAAACATTTATAAAGGTCAAATATTTTTTATCAAAATATATGCTTATTATTGTGTTAAATTTTTTTAAACACTCATATCTAAAAATAGTTTAGAAATATCTTTATATAAGTGTTTTTTGCTGGCTAATATTTAATTATAATTTGTTTTGTATCTTAATTTTTAACTTTTATAATAAAAATATTGTTTCAGATAGCAACACAATATATAAGAATATCTTATTTTTTAACTTTTTGATAATTTTATTTTATTACTCAGAATCAATTATTTAATATTTAATATAACATATAAATTTTGTATGATTGAAATAACATTTGTTTTAATTATATATAAAATTCATCAAGGGTATTGTTTTAATTAAAAAATTAGCGAATCAGTTAGAAATTGTTAATAAATCAATAACCTAGCTGAAAATCTAAAACCTAATAAAAATATGACAAATAAGAAAAACTAACTAAATTTTAATATATAACGTATAAATTTAATATTATTAAAATAAGATTCGTTTTTAACATATATAAGATTCATTAAGGGTATTTTTTAAATTAATAAATTAGTGACTTCGCTAAAAATAAATAATAAATCAATGATTTAGCTAAAACATAATAAAAACATGACAAATAAACAAAATTAACTAAAATCTTGGAGAACATGACAAATCAGCAAAATTACTTCATAAATAATAATATAGATTATTATTTCACTAAGTTCTACAACTTACGTCTCACCATTTCTTTTGCATGACTAGAAGAGCAATTCTTCTGAATACTATTAATTGCTTAGAACACGCGACAACTTTATTATTACATAATTTCCATGAACACTAATTCTAGGGAAAAATTTAGACCACCAGGATATCATAGTATAGAGTATGCGCAGGTTTCTAAATATTATAATACATACATATATTATTTTTGTATTTTTGTTTCGTAAGTATATTTGTCGAAATTATTGTGTATAAATTAGTCAAAAAAATTATTGTATATAAATTTAATTTGGGTCCATATGTAAGGGTCCGTTGGCATAAATAAGATGCGTAAAGAGAGAGGTTACTGTAATAGCCATGCAGGTCCATAAGGATCCTGCGATCCTCTCACCAACTTACATAGATCCGAGCTTTGACATAAATACGCTTTGTCTTGCATATGAGTGTTGACATGAAGCATACGAGTGTTCACATGAAATAGAATTAAGCTAAAGACTTATAAAGTTTTATAAGGCTTTATAAGGTTTTATAAGGTTTTATAAGGATTATCCAGATTTGAGAAGTAAACTGCCAGACATGAGAAGTAAGCTGCCAGACTTGAGACTTGAGTGCCAGACTTGAGTGCCTAAGAGTAAAATTCGTGCAACTTCAACTTGAGAGGCAAATTTGAATTCAAATTAGGTTCTGACCTTTGGAGAGAGATGCTGGACAAGTAGGGATTAAAATAACATGTTGGAGGGAAGAGAGATGGTTGTTAGGAGCTGTCACTATCACATTGGAAGCTCTCATGCATCTCAGCCATCCAATTCAAATTAATTCAGATCCTCTCATCCCAACCATTCATTTTGAATCCAGATCTATCTCTCTTTGTCTTCTTCTTTTTAAAGAGCTCTCATTGTAATCAATTATAATCCAAGCTGAAAGAGGGGAGTTCTCCTTTCTTCTTCACCATTCTCTTCTCTCTTGGTTACTGTCAATCTCTATAATTTCTTGATACTCATACTCTCTTATTCTCAACTTAATTTACTCTTCATCACTTATCTCTCTGTTTACTATGTTCCTCATTGTCTTTTACTCTCATATTAATCATATTTTCTTACATGGTATCAAAGCTTTAAGCTCCTGAACCTCACAAAAGCTTCCGCAAATCTAATTCATTCTCAGTTCATCTTCATCTGAGTCTGGTACAACCTTTTGTCCAGCGGTCCAAAGGTTTTCCCAAGAAGGAAGAACCCACAACCAGCTCTAAGGCAAGGTGTATACAAGTCTCTAAGCCTCAAGAACCCTCATCAAGCTCAACCAGTTCAGTCTACCACTCTTTTTTTCTTGAAGATTCTTGAGCACACTCTTTTATCCAGCGGTCTATTATTTTCCAAAGTTTCCAATCTCTTTTCCCCTGTCAAATATGGTGAAGAAACCACTTGAAAGCAAAAGTTTATGGAGTAGTTTTCCTAGCAAAGCTTCAAAACTACCTTGTTCAAGTGGTTCTCTTTCTCTATCCAAGAAGAGAGCTTCCAAGAAGGTGGCGACTCTCAAGCATGAAGAAAGGAGGAGACTTTGGTGTGATGGATACAAGAAGGAGGTCATGTACTTAAAGAGAAGGAGTTGGAGTTCAACTCAACATCTCAGATCCAACAAATTGTCATGACCCATGTGTATTGGAGGTTCAAGGAACCAGCTCAGGTTCCTTGGTTGTAAGTTAAACCTCTCCTTCTTGATATGAGTTTGGGATAATGGTTCTGGTTGTGTTGAGTGGTGTGTTTAGTATACTTGGGACATGTTCAAGTTGCTAGAGTTGTTGAACCTAGTTCATGTCTCAAGATACTTAAGTTGTGTTTGTTGATTCTGTTTTTAAATTATTTCTAAGTTTACCAGCATGGTTATGACTAGTTATTGTTTTAAGTCAATTGTTTGAGTTGTGTAAGGTCTAGGCGAGTTGTCTAGAACCTGTTTTGTGTCTAGCTGCATTGCTAGAAATCTAGGAGAGTTTCCTGGTCTTGTAATGCATTTATATGTTGTTTCTAGTCTTGTTTGCATCCATATGTTGTTTCTGGTCCTGTGATGCATTCATGAACTGCTTGGAATGATTAGATGAGTTATCTAGTCCACGTTTTGACATTTAATTAATCATGTTGTTACTTAAATGGTCATTAAAAATAGCCAAAATGCCTTGTAATTGATGAGTTATCATACCTGAGCATTTAGTGAATAGTTTGCATGGATTTGAACTGAATGAGTTGTTTAGATTCTATCTATTGCATTTTCTTAAAACATTGGGATCAGGATTGGTGAGTTACCAAGTTCTGATCCTAGTGTGTGTGGTCTGATTCTTGCTGGAGTTTGAGTGATGTTTCAGGTACACAAGTGTTGTTCTCTGTCCATCATCAAATCAAGACAAAGACGAAGACTTTTCCCATGCTGTTCAGAGCCTACACATGTGTACATTCCTGTATGATCCAGAGCCTACACAGTGTGTATATTCCTGACCATGGAGAGATTGTTTGTGTGAGGAGTTCAGATGGTAATAAGTCGTGGATGAGATAGAATATGGCTGAGCTTTGAAGATACTTCAGGAAGGAGTATTGATGGAGAGGCAGACTAGTGTTTGATCAGCCATCCACCAGGCTGAATCTCCTCATGAATTGCAAGAACCGGTTGACTTAAGCGCAGACCGTTTGGTTGTTGAGCTCCTGGTTCAAAAGACTTACAAGAGGCAGGGGAGAAGAGATCAAGGGAGGAACCGGTTAGCTTAAGCGCAGCTGTTAGGGTGATGCACTCCTGGTTTCAAGACTCAGTGTTGCTCACTTCCAAGCTTGGTCCTTCACTCATTTTCTCCGGATCAAGCTTGAGGAGGGGTAATGGTGAGCAATCCTGAAGGTCCAAGTCATCTATTGCCTCAATTACCTCTAAAGGCATTGGAGCAGAGACCAAGGGTGGATCAGTTGGCTTAAGCGCAGGTGTTGGTACTATTGTGCTCCTGGTTTAGGTTCAGTATTGCTCACTTTCCAAGCTTGGTCCTTCACTTATACTCTCCGGATCAAGCTTAAGGAGGGGTAATGGTGAGCATCATTCCTGAAGGTTCAAGTCGTCCATTGCCTCACCAGAGATCAGAAGTGGAGCTCACCAGCCATCTAGAACCCACTACAAAGAAACATCAACATGGACATCAACAACTTGGTGTTAGAACAGATGGCCATCATAGACTACTTGACAAGAAAATCAGGTGGAGCTGAGTGGAATGCTATGGATCAGCCCAAGGCGTGGAGTTAGAACAGTTACCTTCTGGTTGGGAAGCTATGGATCAGCTACTATATAGAGTTAGAGCAGTTACCTTCAGTTGGAACAATACCTTCTGGTTGGGAAGCTATGGATCAACTACTATATGGAGTTAGAACAGATACCTTCAGTTGGGAAGCTTTGAATCAGCCCATAGCATGTGTGCTTGTACCTGGTTGATGAAGTTTAAGGAAGCCAGCAAATGGTGATTTACAATCTGGCCACATATATGCAAGGACACAAGGAGTATTCAACTAGGGATTTTCTTGGCTGAGCAATCACATGATGGTGGCAGATCATGGAGTTGCAACGTCCCCCTACATGTTGAAAGCTTCAAGAGTGACAATGCACATACTGGTTGAGAAGCAGCTGGTGTGAGGGATTCAAGTGTTCAGTACTCCTCACCAGCATTCCAGAAATGTTTACAAGGTACCTATTGAGCTCATGAGAAAAGGCAGGCTTGGATTCAACCCTAAATGGAAGCAAGAAGCTAGAAGAAAGGGGGAGACAAGCTCTGGTCATAAGAAGAAGCTCAAAGGCTGTTTTAAGTGTGAAGCAAGGAAGGCATTGGAGTCTGCTTGCCATTGAAGTAAGGCCATGATCCAGAGTTTATGAGTCCCTCAACATCATCATAAGGCTCATAAACTCACTGGCCAATCCTTAGGCTGAGAGGCTTGTACTCTTTTCCTAAGTGTGGTTTTATCCCAAAGGGTTTTCTATGCTTAGGTTTTTAATGAGGCAAGTACTCTCAGTTCCAAGCTTGCCCAAAGATCTCCTATGGTCAAGCTTGAGGGGGAGTGTTGACATGAAGCAGAATTAAGCTAAAGACTTATAAGGTTTTATAAGGCTTTATAAGGTTTTATAAGGCTTTATAAGGATTATCCAGACTTGAGAATTAAGCTGCCAGACTTGAGAAGTAAGCTGCCAGACTTGAGACTTGAGTGCCAGACTTGAGTGCCTAAGAGTGAAATTCGTGCAACTTCAACTTGAGAGGCAAATTTGACTTCAAATTAGGTTCTGACCTTTGGAGAGAGATGCTGGACAAGTGGGGATTAAAATAACATGTTGGAGGGAAGAGAGATGGTTGTTAGGAGCTGTCACTATCACATTGGAAGCTCTCATGCATCTCAGCCATCCAATTCAAATTAATTCAGATCCTCTCATCCCAACCATTCATTTTGAATCCAGATCTATCTCTCTTTGTCTTCTTCTTCTTAAAGAGCTCTCATTGTAATCAATTATAATCCAAGCTGAAAGAGGGGAGTTCCCATTTCTTCTTCACCATTCTCTTCTCTCTTGGTTACTGTCAATCTCTATAATCTCTTGATACTCATACTCTCTTATGAGCACTTGAACAATCAATAACCCTACCTATTTTCATTCATCGACATGTCCTTCATGTAACCATATATCATATACACTTGTACAGTTGTACTGCATAGCTCCAGAAAGCAAAATTGTTTTGTCTTAGAAATAATTTATCTTTTCATGACGAACAAAATATATGATTTCTTTCTTGTGTTTTCAAAATCTTAAAAGGAAAATTTCAATTAGAAAGACAAAACAAGACAACTAAAATGTTTATGATTTGTGGAACTCTAATTTGTATGCTCTCTTTTGTGTTATAGTATTAGTATACTCATCAGAAATGTTTAGAAAAAAAAACTCATAAAAAAAATCATATTTTTAGAGATGTAAAACGCATAATTAGAAAGAAATCATATTATGCAATGTCCAAGGCAATCGACTTATTCACCAAAAAACATTAATTGCACTGATTGTAATTTGTTTACATTGTGCGATCAACTTTGTTAGAGAAAAGATCATACATTAGAAATACGTAAATTGGAAATATATAAGGGATTTGAGTAATATATAAAGGATTTGGACAACTCCACTTACCGCCAATTGGTTTTAAGTTGGAAGCCATGAAACTTATCATGGTATCAAAGCCAGTTCACACTTTGACCCATTAATATGGCCCGGACAGTGGTCCGATCATTCCATTAGCTGATGACCCATAGAAAACTCAATTCCGCCGAGATTGCTAGGAAATAAAGCATTGTCTCGGAGGGGTATGATGGATTTTGCGAGATTAATGATTATATGCACTATTATTTCGAGAGAGGGTGTTAGAAAAAGATCTCACATTGGAAATATGTAAGGGACTTGAGTAATATATAAAAGACTTATGCAACTCCACTTACCGCCAAATAATTTTAAGTCGGAAGCCCATGAAACTTATCAAACTTGATCACTTTTGATTGAATTAATTGTATATCCTGCGAAACTAGGATCATGCGGATTTGTATTGGTTGAGATTTAAGGACGCACAAAATTATCAATTTTGGATTCATTTTGTGTCCATCATTAAAAAGACAAATTATAAAAAGGTAAATAAGCACGCAAAGATTCACTATGATATGAACAAATACGATTATGCGTAAATAGATTAAGAAGAGAATGAAAAACATACTTGGATATTTTACCACAATTAGCTTAAAGCAAATTAAAGTTACCGTTCACACGATTTACCAAAAAGGGAGAAAACGTTGATACAATATTACAATCGGTATTTCGTGTGAAACGCATTATGATCATATGAAAATTTAAAGGCGAACAGAAGTTGGATCTTTAACCCATAGCCAATCAAATTGTACTTTAGATTCAAGTGACTGTCTAGCTGCTCAAAATTAATACAAGCGAATATGCGTTCGATATTATAATACTGAGAAACGGTATATTCTTTTACACACACACACACACGAGAAGATCTAGACCTATATTTTTCACTATTTTGTTAGTAGAGGCTCTACCACACTGTTAACCTTTTTGACCCCACATAAAAGTTTTCTTGGGGCCGCCACTGAGTAAAGCTAAATTATATTCATACTAATTTAGCTAATTGATTTTATGTAACAATGGATCAGCATATGATAGTTCTTTTCAAAGTTAGCACAATTGGAGAGAATGGTAGATCCAACTGTTGGAAACCAGACGACTTTTAAATAACCCAATTCCTTAATATGTTAAATTCTGAAATAATAAAATTACTGTGAGCCTACAAAATTAATCACAACACTAAACTGGCTTTTCATCGTGGAAGCACCGTAGCCTAATAGTTAAGGTTTAAAGGTATTTACATCCAAATCTGAGATTCAAACTTCAGACTATGCAATTTCCTGCAGATTACAGGAAATCCAGGTTTCAAGTCCCGGAAATGAGCGATTTATTAATGCAGACTACAGAAGACAGATAGTATTGTCGGTTGTCGAATCGTCTATATAATATTTCTGATAAATGTAATATCATAATAAATCAACGTTATAAAAAAAAAACTGGCTTCTCGTAAAATATTTTTAATACAAACAACCCAAATTTTGTTTTCCTTAAACAAGAAAGAAGAAACTATATAAAAGTACTCCTCGATTAGATAGTCTCTCTGTAGATACAAAGAGATCGATTTATAAATATTGTAATTGTCAAATAAGCAACATCTATAAGATAATAGCTAAAGATTAAACATTAAGACATCTCTTAAAGAAGCAAGGCAATGATGAACAACACAGTCCCAAGCAACGGTCCAGACCTTGACTTCATTCTCTCATTTCCATTTTCTTCTTCATCTTCGATGTGCTCTAGAACGTTGAAAATGCCTGCATGCAAATTTGAACTAAACTTTAAAACAAGAAACAAAAGAACCAATCTAGACCAGATCAAGACATGGTCTCTGAAATCAAAACCTCGTTCAGGTCCGTAGCTGCAGCCGGACTTGAGGGTTTCACGGATGTTGTAAACGGTGGCTCTGTTGAAGAATCTGAAGTGGTGAACAATCTCGTCAATGCAATTCAAAGCCAAATGTGTTTCGGAGAAGCATGGTCCCTCGCAGAACTCCTCCGCCCTCGCCATCGGAATGTTCAGGTCTCCGTTTAACGTTAGCCTCCATGCATCCTCGCACTCTCTGTAAATCTGCATTTCATCCTCGCACTCTCTGTTAGCTAATTTTTCAGCCAATCAAAACTGATTTATAAGCGGTGTTCTAAAACTCGGTTTAGGCGGCTTAATTCCCTATAAAACATCTGACTAACATCTAGCTATTTTGTTAACATTACTTAGATGTATTCTCAATTGAGATAATCTGAACTAATCCTATACAAACCAGCTTAGAATAACTTAGTTGAAACTCGAAATGTGCTTTTAAATTTAGATTTAAGGTAGCAGATTCTTGTGTCGCAAGTAAAACATATTACGTGTTTCTCATTTAAGCACTCCAAAGCTTTCGCAACTATCTCCGGTGGATCGTTCCCACCTAACCCGCCGCCACCTAGTCCTCCTCCTCCAAAACCTGTCCCTCCGCCGCTACTGCAACCCAATCCTCCTCCACCTAAACCCGTCCCTCCACCGCTAAATCCAGTACCACCACCTCCCACACCTGTGCCACCACCGCCTATCCCTCCGCCTCCCACACCTGTTCCACCACCGCCAAATCCTGTCCCGCCACCGCCTATCCCTCCGCCTCCCACACCTGTTCCACCACCGCTAAATCCTGGCCCGCCACCTCCACCTACACCTCCTTCTGAATCGTCTTCGTCATCGTAAGCGATCCCTATAAAATTTAGATAAAGAGTAATGAAAGCCTACTTTTGGCAGAAGTAACATATGTGGGTGTGTAAAATGAGCAACAAAACCTGGAAAAGTAGTTAAGAGGAAGGAAAAAACGACAAGGGTAACCGATATCCGGAGGTTTCTGATGAGTGACAATGCCATTTTTAGAACAAGAACATACTAGTATAAATCATTTTATATAGTTCCATACATCTATTTAGGTGTCTATCGAGAATTTCAAGACTTGTGGTGCAAGTAAGTAGAGATAAGTCTAGTATAGAGAGGGTCAAAAATGCAGAGGGGAATTTTGTAGCAGTTGAGTACAAGTCACCAACCTCCTCTTTTTTGCGTTTTTACTTTGCCTATTTTAAACAATTTATTGGCTGACATGAAAATAAACCATATTTGGAAGAAGAAGAAGAAGAAAAATCAAACCTAAAAAGTAATCTCAAGACGAGACACGAAATAACCTATTATTCAAACCAAACCTAAAACTCAGATACGAATAAAAACACTTTTTAAAATTCCATCCACCACACCAACATTTTTTTTTTGTTTAAAAAGAGAAGGCATTTGAGAATGCCTCTAATGTTAAATCAAATAATTATTGGAAGAAACAGAGGAGGGTAATGATGACCAATATTCGAACTCAAGGCTTTGTTTTTTCGAACGTTAAGTTACCTACCACAAAGCTATGGTCTCATTGGTCACTACTACCTAGAGGCGAAGCTACATGAAGAGTGGGAGAGCAGCTGCCCACCATGAATTTTATAAATTGGTGTATTTTTGACTGATTTCTTACAATGCACTTGTTGATAGTTCAAATTTATATAAGTATTAAACCATGTTTTATAATTTTATCCCGGATAGATCCGCCGGTGCTACCACCTCACACCAACATGATCACAGCATGTAACATTAATCTTCAAAAATATTGCTAATTATTCACGCATACAACACCATAGAGAGAGAAGAAAAACAAAGAAATACTGTATATATCAAATTATCATTATCTTCATTTTTTTCCTTAGTTTCAACATTTTACAAGGGCCCCCTATGTCTTTCTTATTTTGGGAGCCACAAGTTACAGCAACATTGACAATTGATGACGAAAAATAGAAGAAATAAAACACACAAATCCAAGAAGCAACCCTTTGGTGCTTCTTTTCGGATTGAACCATTTCTTGAGTAATTTCTCAAGAAAATAACCTATATCTCTTATATATAATGTAACATATAAATAAAAGGAAACACTCCACTTCGTTTCCTTATTTGTTGCTTCTTTTTTGTATGGCTCTTTTAAAATTGCGGTTGGACCAAAATAGTATGTTTAAGATCACCGATATGCAATTTATGTTCACCCATTGGGATTCTCCTCCTTCCATACTCATCTACTACACCAAGATGCTTGCAAGCATCAACATCGACTTGAACGGTCCGTTTTGCTCCTGCCGTGACATGAACCTTCTCAAACGCTATCAATTGTTTGTTCACACCCAATCCTTTTATCCCGTTTTTCGGCGGCTCGACAAAGACGAACACCGTGTGGGTTCCGTCAAATTCACCTGTGTTTGATACTTCAACATGGAGAGGCACTTTTGGAAACGTTCCACAGTTGGCATGAGACACTTTGATAGAGTTAGATGAGGAGTTGAAAATGGCAGAGTTGAGTTTGTAGGATGAAACTGATAGTTGGGCTAATGGGTTTTGGGCCAAACTATGAGTGAAGGTGGTGTAACTTAAACCGAACCCAAATGGAAACACCACTGGACCTTTGTAGAATCTGTAGGTTCTTCCTGGGTAATTTCCATATGCTCTCATAGCCATTATCGTCATTGGCACTTTTGCTACGTAATCTTGTGGATACCATGTCATAGGTAGCTTCCCTCCTATCAAAAGATGCATACATTATTTATTTTTTAGCTGCTAAATTATGATATTTTAGTTCGGATATGTGATAAAACTAATTTTACTTTGGTTTACAAGAATATAAATCATAATTGTATGTAATTTGATAAGGACGTACCAGGGTTAACAGCACCGAAGATTATATTGGCGATGGCAGCTCCACCAGCTTGACCCGGATACCCGGCCCAGATGATGGCAGCAACACGTGGATTGTTCTTAGCAAAGGAAACATCGATGGGGCCACCACCCATAAGGACCAGAATCACTGGACCTTTAGAAGCTTGAGCTACTCGTGTAACAAGCTCTTGTTGGTAACCAGGTAACAACAACCCGGTTCGATCTCGTGTCTCCGCCTCTATCGACTGGTCCAGTCCCATCACAAGAACCGTCGCTTCTGCTTCACGTGCAGCCGCCTCTGCCGCACCAAATCCTTGGTTCCCTCGGCAAGCCACGCCTGCACAACCAGCTTGGTGAAGTGTTCTCGCATATCTTGAGATTCCTTGTAACGGTGTCGTATAGGTACAAGCTTTCCCTGTCAAAATAAAAATGTACTCAAAATTTTGTTATTGATAAATAATGTGTATCTCGAATTATTTTTGTTGGACTATCTTATCTACCTGCATAGTTTCCGATCATGGTCTCAGTGACGTCGGAGTTGGGTCCAATCACGGCAACAGTGCGGTGACGCCTAGGGGAGAGTGGAAGAGAACGACCAGAGTTTTTGAGAAGCACAATTCCTTGATGGGCCGCTTCAAGGGCTAAATGTCTATGGGCTAGAGTACAAACATCTCTAGGCCCAAGATTAGCATACGGCCCAAGATTGCCATCAAACATACCAAGTCTCATCTGGACCGTTATGGTATTAGCAAGTGCTAAATTAACGTCGTACTCCGTCAATAATCCCTTCTTCACAGCTCCTTCCGTGAAGATCGCCAAAAACGGCCCGCAGTCCAAATCCAAACCTGCAAAAACGACATGATATCTTTTGTCATCAAAGTGATCACCGGTTCTTGTGGATTTAAAGATCGACGGTGGAAAACAACTCACCAGCTTTAATGGAGGCAGCAGCAGCTTCCTCTGGAGTTGTGGTATAGTGTTGTTGGTTAAAGAAAACATCGACGGAGTCACAATCTGATACAATATACCTGCATGCATTATAATTGAGCTGATGTATGAGAAGAGGTATCAAATAAATCTGAACCGTTGATTATGACAACTTTTAATCTTACCCGTTGAGACGCCATTGACCACGAATGGTGTTCTTTAAGAGATTTTCATCAGCACAAGTTGGCTTTCCATTGACTTGGTTGTATGAGCACATAACACTCGCGACCTTTCCCTCGTAAACACAAGATTTGAATGGCACATTGTACGTGTCCTCTAAATCTTGTTTGCTGACCTAAATGAATCAAAAACGTATAAAATAATTAAATTATTAGCTATCTACATTAGCAAAGCATGTTATTATGTTTTGAATTATTATTATTAAGTTAGAGAAACGAATCTTTTCTTTTGTTATTTGATATAATTTAAAGTATATATTTGGACGAACAAGAAAAAGGCAAGGAAGGCTGGCCTAGTTGGTCCACATGACCAATAAGGATAAGATTCTCCACCATTATATAACACAAGACTACGCATATGCCACATCACTCGAAGTCACACTGCCTATTGGCTTAGCTGGTATATAATGTTAGGCAAGTGCTTGTTTGTGTCTGACGGTGACACGCATGTACATATCCATGTTTACCCATTTGATGACAAAATTCACTTCAGGCGGATGAAAAAGTCTTTTGCAGGATTACGAAGTGACGCATATTCTACGGAACTATAAATAACTAACGACTAACGATTGCAATATATCTAGATATAAACTATTTTCTGAGGTCTAACGACTCTGATCACGAAACAAGATAAAAGATGATAAGCCTTGCAAGAAAACGTATCCAGTCACATTCAATTCATTACGTGGAGCTATAGGTAATTGAAAACGATATAAAATAGCCACTTATTTTTAGAAAGTAAACTTATATATGTTTTAGCAGAAAATTCAATATATTTTTCTGCTCATTCATTATTTCGTTTATATTTTCTAAAAGAAAATACTGAAGTTTTAGTAAATAACAAACCATAAAGTTGTAAGAAAAATAGAGACCCAATCAATAAATGTGTTGTTAGAAAAGATTAAATGTGTAAAGTTTACCTTGGCGTTGAAATGGAAACGGTCGACGCCATTCCAATTATCAAGATCATAAGCTGTGTAATGTTTGCAACATGCGGCGACTTTGAGGCGGTTACCGGCGCCGTTACCTTGAAGTCCCCTAACGTAGCTGGCTGCGTATTTTCCGGCCACGACAGGATCCTCTCCGGGAGTTTCCTGGCCTCGGCCCCACCGTGGATCCCTCAGTATATTCACATTTGGGCTCCAATACGTCAGACCGGCCACGCCTCCATTGTACATAGCTCTTGCCTCATCAGACACCACCTTTTAATTGATTTAAATCATGCCGAGTTTAGTTAATATATTTCTTCACAACACACCTTGGATTTATATTGAAAGAAATATATATATTCTCCGTATATAGACCATATGTTAACAAAAGTATCTTATTCCTTCGCTGGTTATAGCTAGCTTGCACATAATTATTATTTTTTTTGGTAAAAGCTTGCACATAATTATTAATATCGCAGATAGTTAACATATATACTACGTAATATATATAATCTTTAACGAAATAAAATTTCCCGTTTAATACACATGAAATATATTTGTTGGTTTAGAAGTTTGTATTCTAAATTTCTAACCTACCTGTCTGACTTATTCGATAGACTCATATCACAGTCAAATAAAAATAACATAAGTATAAATTTCAAAGGAATAAACATAATAAAACATAAAAATAGAGCATCCCGCTAATCAAACTCTCGTGTACTGACCGCTATGATGTTGATGTCGTTTATTCAAGTAAGGAAATCACAAAATTTAGAATTCTTAGTTTCCAAAAATGCATATTCTTTAATCAGCAAATATTCCTTCATATTTTATTTTTTGTAAGAAAAAGTATTCATTTATTCTCACCCGTCCGATCTCTTCCCATAGAGACTGGTTGAAAGAAGCTGCGGTGGTGATGACCTGAGGGAAGCTGGTGGCACCAGGGAAAGCACCACCGAACTTAGCTCCGGGACCGACGTCGGAAACGCCATGAAGAGCCTCGGACCACCACTCATAGCCTCCAATGCCAAGGCGTGGCACAGCGGCGGCATTGTTGACGAGGAGGCGGATCTTCTCCTGCAACGTGAGACGTCCGATTAAGTCTTGAACCCTAACGTGGATCGGTACATTGACCCGACAGAACCGGAGCGTCCGGGTTAACCCGTTTGCTGGGTTGCATGCAAACAATGGTCGAAGTGATTCGGATGAGTGAACCAAACATAAGAGGAATACAAGTATAACTACGACTTTGTTGCCGAATAATAATGATTTCTTATTACAAGACATCTTATATATGTGTTTTTTATGTTTATATGTATAATATGTGATGTTTGTGTTTTTTTTTTGTTGACATGGGAAAGAAGTGAATGAGTATATATAGGGAAGTTCTTTAGGGAATCCGGTGACAAAGGATAGGAGACTCTTGTTATGAATAAAAAAGAAGATAAAGATAAAACAATCAAGTTGAACATGTTACGTAGAGGAGATATATATCTCAGACTTTTTTGGGTAAAATAATTTACCAAAAAATAATTATTATTTTCTTTTTCCTGCTCTATTTTTTTTCTTGAATGCAAGTTTGTTTTCCTTTCTTCAACATAATTTCTACGTTTTCTCCGTGACGACATAATATAAGTCTATGACAATACCAATGTTGGTAGAATTCTTACTCAGCGTCTCATTTTTCATCGAAATTTTTTTTTTGAACTAATTTTTCATCGAAACTTAGAGATAAAAGTAACGTTATTAATGGAGTTTCATTATTTAAAATTTGGGGAAATTTTATGTTTACCACCATTAAAGAAAAATTTTCGAATTATATTTTTTCAAATTCGAACTTTTTTATAATTTTTTTTTTGAATTTTTCTTTTTTTTTGAAAATCGAAAATTATGTTTGAAACTATTTTTGAAATTTTTTTAAGAAAATTTAAGTATTAATATTTATTAGAATCCTAAATTTTACATTCCAAAAATCATACCTTATCCCTCAATTCTAAACCATAAATCAAGATTAGTTAATTTTAGTAGTATAAGTATCTTTTACCCTTCGTTAAAAGTGACTGTAAAATTGATTAGTGTAAAATGGACGTGATATTTGTGGTAATTTCTCTTAAAATTTTGGTACCGAGAAGAACATTTCAGATGCAAATAACAATCCATGAGTTATATGAATGAACTTTTGATTATTTCACATGAAGGTTTTTATTTTACTTTTAGTTTTTTTTTTTCCTTATCAATCTTAATATTCTATAGCAACAACTATAAGTACTTAGTTAAAAAAAGTTATAAATAGAGTCATGTCCATGCTTGGACCCGCCTGCCACCGCCGTCAGCCTATTTGTTACTGCGACAGCCACAACAGCCGCATGATCTTCAACGCAATAGAAGTCTCAACTTATAATTTTCACATTTTTTTGTCAAATTTGCGACAATGATATTTTCCAAGTTTCTTGTTTTATAACCGAGAGCTCTCGGTCTAGTGGTAATGGAACTCCAGCTAGAGTGCCCGTCCTGGGTTCGAGTCGTTTTGACCACCTTCCCGTCTATAACCGTGCGTGTCCGGATGGAAGGGCTTGTGGGGATTAGTCTGGGCTTACCACTTGGGAAAAGCCCACAGATATAAAAAAAAAAAAAAAGTTTCTTGTTTTATTTTTTTTATTGCAAAAAGTTTCAGAGTGAAACCTAATATCTGTGAACCAAAGACAAAAAACATGTTGTTTAATCCATTCTTCTTATCTGCTGATACTTGAACCTAACATATTTACTTTTATGACACAAAGCTTTTAGGTTGACCAGCACACCGTATGAATGTTATTTTTTACCTTTTCATAAATGGTTTAATGATATTTTAAACACATAATTTGTTTGGATATTTTTAGGTTCCTACAAATCTATCTGAATCTGAATCCGAACCATGTCCGAAAATTTATAGTTACGAACAAAATTTAATCTTAAATCCAAAAATCCGATACCAAAAAAAAAACGATCCATACGTAAATTTTATTTTGTACTCTGTAATAAATGAAGTCGAATTATTTGTAAAATACAATAAATAAAATGATTTAAATTAATTAAAAGGAAAGAAAAAAATGTAAGAAATTACTTAAAAATAGGTAAGTATTATTTTGTACTTGGTTTTAGTAGAATAGATATACTAATAATTTTATTTTTATCGTTAAAAAGGAATTATAAGTAGTTCTCAAAAGAGAACTAATTTTCATCGTCTTCCTGCGATGTAAAATATACTATCCAGTATCGATCTGGATCGCCAAAAGTTAAGTTTTTTAATGACGTTTAGTGCAAATATATATATATAGTAAGGGGATTATTTTGCCTATGTTCTTTTTTTGTTAGTAGTAATTCTACTTTAATGAAAGAAAATAGTCATAGTCATGTCGAGCCTAAACATATTCACAGTGTCATCAAATTTCTAAGTAAATATTTTGGCTTTTCTCTTTTTATTTTAGCAAATAATTCAAAGGATAAATATAACATACGTTTTAATTAATTTTTTGCAATTATATAACGTACAGAGTATAACATTTGAATTACTTGCCATTTTCTTCCAAGTAACAAATTAACAACTTTATATATAATTGATCAGATTAAAATACAAAATACTAGTTTTTGTATAATAAGTACTAATTTTAAAATTAAAATCTTATAAACACATTAATTAATAACAGAAACAATAACAGTATTCTAAAGACAATTCTACTATATATAAAACCATTAATTCAAAAATACACACACACATGATGTATATCCGTATTGTACAATTTTGGATTCACTATCATCGCTTTTAAAATGAATTAGTTAATTTTTTTTTTGAATGAATGTAAAATTTATTCAAACAAAAACAGTATTACGTTAAGTGCTTCTTTGTTTTTATGAAATATAAACTTCCGTACCCCAAAAGAATAGAATCTACTTCTTCATAAATCTAGTCTTGTCTCAAACCAAGTAATCAGCCCTTCTTCTAAGTAATTTCTCTTCCCTTTCACTGCAGGTAGCTTTAGTCTTATATTTTTATCTACAAGCTGTGTCAGAGTAGCCATGGTTTTAGGATCTTCCCCATGCCTACGAGCATTCTTCTCCCACCAAATTGTGTGCATCGCAGCCTGTAAAGTGTATCTGAGGAGGAAAGTCTTGATAGGCGTTAGCCAAGGCTTCGAGACAATCCTTATCAGGTTACTCCAATCAGTAGTGAACTTGTCTTGCATAAGACCTCCAGCCAGGTTCCTCCAAACGTTCTCTGAAAACCGACATCCAAAGAAGAGGTGTGTACATGATCCAGATTCCTCATTGTACAGGACACATTCTGTATTTATAGAATTATTCCATCTCATCATTCTATCAGTTGTCTGCAACCTCCCCTTCAATGCAGCTCACATCATGAACGAGTATTTCGGAGTAGAATGAGAGAACCATACACCCTTACTCCAATGATAAAAATTATAAACGGATAGAATATATTTTTAAAAAGCGTCTGGTTGCACGTAAATAATACATGACTTTCTGCATGGTATGGGAACAAAAGCCACTCGAACAAGTTACAAGAAAATGAAAGCAAAAAATAGTTATATCAGAACAATGTATATCGGAACTTTTACTAAAAAAAAAAAGAAGTATATAGGATCGTATCAACATTTAGTTACATGCATGAAAATGATGTGTTCATAAAAAAACATGAAAATGAAAATTTTAAATTGAAACGTAAGACATAAAAAAGCTGAGAGACAGAGAGAGAAGGTTGTCACGGGAGACTCTCCACCAAATAATAATCATATGCATCATCTAGTGATTCTAGTCATGTTTGCCCACACTTCTCTTTCCGGATTATTATTGATTATTGGTCTATTTACTTCAATTTCCTTGAACATGTTTAGACATTCGTCAGTAATAAAAACATTGACCCATCAACTTAAACAAACGTAGTTTTGTTTTCTTGGATTATATTAACATGTGGTCTAATACAGCCAAATATGCAATGCTGTTTTTGTTTTTGCAATGCTGTTGTAATGAACACAATATACAGACTACTATATAACTTGTAATTTTTTTATGATTATTAAAATCTCCATTATTTGGTTTCAATTAATTAAGAATTTATTCGTTGAAGAAGCGAGGTATCTTCTCTGATTGACAAGAATATGAGCGTTAACAATAATTGATAGTTCATTTGCTAGTTAACTCATATGAGTGTAAGAGAATCATGATTTATATTTTTATAGTTAGCACTGATCTAGTTTGTTAGCATCTAATAAATTTTTAAAATGACTAGCATGTCGAGTAATGCATTTACTATAATATTTTTAAAATGCAAAACATAATACCATTTGAACTGATCAAATAGAACTCAAAGAGCTCTCAATAAAAATCAAATTTAGAAGTTTATCCTGTATGCATATTTCTTACCATTAGACCACAACCATTTAGTTTTATACATTTGTATTCTTAATCTATTGTGAAAACTTTGACACTTTCAGTTTTAGTATTTACATAATGTCGTTTCATTATATTATAATATGTATTTACATCTCCAACTCCACTCTATCTTTCTCCCTAAAATAGAGTTTAGAGTAAAAATGCTCCAATGGTATTCTATTATCTACTCTATAATAGTGTAAACCTATTTTTTAATCTATATAAAGAGTAATTTTTTTTATTTTTTGTTCATCACTCTATTTTTCACTCTAAAATAGAGTATGAATGGAGCAACATCCAACTCTATTATATGGTTACTCTATTTTAGAGTAAACCATTGGAGATGGTCTAATCGACTAACTTACCCAAAAGCGTTTAAACTAATAATATGTTTTTAAGTGTTATATATTATTTTGATGCTTTTAGGTAATTTAAAATTGGATAGACTGCTCAGGAAATTCACTAGATTTTTTTTGGATGTAAACAACAAAAGACAATTTAATTAGCGCAACTAGAGTTATATATTCTGATATAGTGTTCTGTCTACAGTTCGTTTGTGAAAATTCTTTGCCCAAGAAATCGGATCGATCCCCTGAGCAGCATGCCATTAAAGTAAACATAAAATTCATCCCATAAAAATTATATTGTTGTAAAAAGTATTTATTATTTTCTAGCATATGATTTTTTTTTTTGGGTAAAATGTTAAGATTTATACCATTTTTAATTTTTTGAATGTTGCGTACAACTTATTAGAAGCAAAGAAACAAAAATAACCCAAAACAAAGGAACAAAAGGGGGGGGGGGGGAGCAGCACCCTTCAAGGAGGACGGAAGGAGAAGTAGAGTTCAAGCATCGAAGAAGATGAAGGAGTCGAGGCCGGAAAAGAGAGCAACCGGTCACGGATAAGACGGTCAAGGGCTTTCTGTAGCACTTGGGGAGGAGTAGAGGTAGCTGTGAAGATGCGAGCATTCCTTTCTTTCCAGATCAGGTAGACTGAAGATTGGAACACAAGCTTGACGATAACTGCAGAGCTTGAGTTACTTGCTTGCTGAGGTCTTAGTATCCAAGAAACAGTAGAGTGGATGTCTGTTGGAGGGAGAAGCCACACTGCAGATGCATACGGTTGCCACAGCGCTGACGAGTACTCACATTCGAAAAAGAGGTGGTGGTGTGTTTCGAGTCTTGAAGAACAAAGAACGCACGCCTCCGGAACTGATAATCCCCAACGGCGCAGGCGATCCCTAGTAGGAAGACGCCGCAACAAAGCCAGCCAGGTAGTGAATGTGTGTCTAGGAATGTTTTCTTTAAACCAAATTGCCCTAGCCCAATAGACTGTAGGAGAAGGATCTCGCAGATGCAACCAAGTGACCTTGGAGGAAAAGAGATTACCAAAGGTACCATCAGACTTGAGCCAAAGAAACTTGTCCGGTTCGTTCCCCACTATAGGCGCAGAGATTGTAGTAAGCTCTATTTGGATACTCTGTAGCTCTTGAGATCGAGCAGCTGGCATTAACCATTCCCCATTCCTTGTGGCTTCAATAACCTTAGCATTCTTCCTGATACGAAGGCTTCTAGGGGCGTTTTGTCCTGCAAATTGAATCAGAGGTCCTAAGCGTGTCCAGTGGTCAAACCAGAAAGAGGCTATTCCACCATTCCCCACTTCACATCTCATGAACTCAGAGACCACAGGGCACAGCTGTAACATACTACGAACTGTGGGAGACAGTCTAGGAGAATCAGATAATGACCAAAATCTTTCTCTGTGGAACACATGGTTTTTCAGCCAATCAACCCAGAGAGAACCTGATGAAGAGAAAAAGATCCAAACCCTTTTAAGGGTGAACACCGTTCCAAACTCCTCTAGTGGTCTCAGACCAAGGCCGCCTTCGGCCTTAGGCTTACATACATCTTTCCACGCCACCCGAGCTCCTGAAGCTGAGCCAGTATGATTTCTCCATAGGAAGGCAGCACACAGCGAGTCTATTTTAGCATAAAATGTCTGTGGTAGAACAAACACAGCACTCCAGAAATTAACCATCCTGTATATGACAGAAGCCACCATTCTTACATTTCCTGCATAGGATAAGTACTTTACAGTCCAAGATTGGAGCTTGCCAGTAATCTTATCAAGAAACGGTTGCAATGTTGCCATCGAGATTCTCGCAAGGTTTAGAGGAAGTCCCAAGTATCTGGTTGGGAACGTCCCTATCTTGAAGTCAGACATATTACTCAGTGCTGCAGCCTCAGAATCCAAGTAGCCTCCAAAGAAAATTTCCGATTTGAGAGGATTAATATCAAGCCCTGTCATTTCTTTGAACTCCCTCATGACACTTGCAATACCTGTGAGAGAAGTTCTTGATCCATCTGAGAATATTAGGAGGTCGTCCGCAAACAAAAGGTGTGTTACTCTTGGAGTCTCACATTTTGGATGAAGTTTAATTCTTCCATCGTCAACAGCTCTGTTCAGTAACTGTGTGAGAGCTTCCATAGCCATGATAAAGAGATACGGAGAGATACTGTCTCCTTGACGCAGACCTTTCTTGCCACTGAAGAATCCAGCAAGTTCCTCATTTATGGCGATGGAAAAACGTGGAGAAGTTATGCATTCTCTGATCCAAGTCCTGAACTAGGCTGGAAATTGTTGTGCCTCCAAAATCTTCAGAATAAAATCTCAAGAAACTGTGTCGAATGCTTTCTGGATGTCAACTTTTTGCATCGAGCTTTTCAGGCATGATGATTTATTATAGTTCTGAATCAGTTCTGAAGCAAGAAGAACATTTTCTCCCAAGCTGCGGCCTTTAAGGAAAGCAGACTGATTGGAGCTGATACATTCCATGAGAATAGGCTTCATCCTTTTTGCAAGAATCTTGGTTATGATCTTGTACACTATATTACAGCAACTGATTGGTCTATAGTCACTGAGTTTACACGCTTGAGGATCCTTTGGTATTAGCGCAATTGCAGTGTTATTCAAGTCCTTCAACAGCCTGCCATTCCTGAAAAATTCACATACTGCAGCAACTACATCTGTACCCACAATTGCCCAGGTTGACCTTATGAATTCAACTGAATATCCATCAGGTCCAGGGCTCTTACTCAGCGGCATAGCAAACACTATCTTAGTTACCTCCTCAGGTGTTACTTCTTTCTGGATTTCCAGTCTCTGTTCTTCGCTGCATCTAAACGGAAGCAAGGAACATAAATCGTCCATAGTACAAGGAGATTCTGCCATATTGGTTGATCCGAGAATACCTTGAAAATACTCTGCAGCGTGATTTTTTTATCTCCGCAGTTGTTGCAATGAGGTGGTCATCGGCATCCCTGAGATAGTGTATGTGGTTCTGGGTCGTTCTCTGAACCACAGTTCTGTGCTAAAATGTGGTGTCCCTGTCCCCAAGATGATGCCACCGAACCCTGGATCTCTGGCGGTAAAATTTCTCCTCAGCTTTGGCAAGAGTATTTCATTTAGTTCTCTCTTCATGCTCAAGTCTAGCTGTAGCTGGGCCAGGAGCTGTTAATAGCTGGCGCTGAAGAGTGGTGACTTTAGCTGCCTGATCTTTAACTCTCTGTGTAATTCCACTGTAGTGTGTTGAGTTAAGTTTGCGGAGAACCTTTTTCATCAGCTTCACAGACCTGGCCAGCTTAAATTTCATAGATCCCACAATAGACTCACAGTTCCATGCCTCCTTGACCGAATTCAGATACTCCGGATGGTCTATCACATGGTGGAAGAATTTAAAAGGTTTGGTTACCCTTCTAGTGATCGAGGGCATCTTGAACAGACACGGAGCATGATCAGACTGCTGCGGTTCAAGGAAATCACAGAATGCATCAGGAAATTTCTGTCCCCATGATTGGTTAATAAGAGCATGGTCAATCTTCTTTGATATAGGACTGTCATCCTGGTTATTCCACCATGAAAAATTCAACCCGTTAGATCTTGCTTCAAACAGCTCCGCATCCTGCAATGCTAAGTTTAAATCTCCCATGCCTGTAGTGTCAACCTACCACAGCCTACGGGGATCTCGCAAGAGGAGTAGTGCTGTTGAGATGAGCCAATTCTCTCCATAATTCATGCCTATCTTCAGCCAGATTCTTGGCATAGATGAAAGTGACAGTGAAGTTGATATTCTCAGCCGAGATAAAAATTCCACAAGTGATAGCCTGTGACGATGCTTGATAGACTGTTACCGTTACACTCGGGTGCCAGACAACAATGATACGGGCGTTATCATGATGCTCCGAGTTAGATATATACTTCCAGCCAAACGGAAGGGCACTGCTTATTCTTCTAGAGTTGTTGGGTTGTATACGAGTTTCTAGATATGCTCCAAAAAGGGGTATGTGAATATTAATCCACTCTTTGACCATGGTGTGGCGTCTGTCGCTGTTTAGGCCTCTTACATTCCACGCAAAAAACATTATAAATGTTGGTATTAAGCTTTGGTAACCTTGCGGCTACCCTTCCTGTTGTTAACCAGAAAGAAAGGTGACTCAGATTCCTTGACTTCAGTCCCGTCAGTAGTCGGGGAGGTTCCGTCATGTTCATGATAGACATGGACCATTGAGTAGCCCGAGTGTCGATCAAGTGAGATAACCTGCTTCATATTAGGAGGGCTTGCAGCCACCTTTGATTCAGTAGCAGGTGTCTTATGCATCAATTCAGTATCAGCAGCATTGATTGACTCAGAGAGAGCCTCACCGCCTTCAGTGGCCTCATTGGCCTCAATGGCCTCATTAGCCTCAGTAATCTCAGGAACCCTCATTCCTTCTTGATCCTGAAAGCTGGCATCCTCCGATGCCGTCTCTGATGCTTGAGTTGCAGTAATACCATTCTCAGCCTTAGCAGCAGTAGCGTTTTCAATAAGATTAGGAGGTTCCATAGACGACTTGGAAGATACCGCTCTCCACTGTCTAGTTGACCTACTAGGCCTTGATGTCTTTCTACCTTTACTCTCTGCACTTCTTGATCGACGCTTTAAAACAGCAGCAACAGAGTTCACTGGCACTCCTACCCCTCTTGAGTGAGTGGGGGCACTGGGCAAAGTGCTTCTGAGTGACCATATTTCCCACATATATTGCACTTTTTAGGGAGCTAAGGATATGATACGTCAATCTCCACCTCCCGACCACTGGAGAAACCGGTAACAATTTTACTTGGCAGCTCAGTTTGCAGATTGATTCTAACCCATATTTTTGCCACTTCAAAATTCTCCTTTCTTTCTGTTTTATGAGCTAACGAGAGTGGTTTTCCGACTGCAGTAGCAAGACGGCTGAGACTCTGTTTACTGAAGAGCAGGTAAGGAACTCCTCTCAACTCCACCGGAACAAGTGCTATCATCCAAGCATGTCGACTCTGCTTGTTTTTGGATAAAAAGTACGTACGCATAAATATAATATCATATGCTCAGCAGAATACTTTTTATCCAAAAACAAACAATATGGTTCTAATAATAATTTTGTGTCAATGTGTATATATAAGTTGGTTATTGGGTGATGTGAGGGGCCGTATTTATATACTTTCTGTATTATATTTTGGAGAAAACTGATACTGATACTGATAAAATAAAATCAAATTCATATTATTCGTTGTATCTGTTTCCGTTAACTTCCTTCCTAATTGATTAAGACCTTTATTTTCCACGTCGGCACTTGCAATCCACGTCAATTCGTGTTAATCCATCCAAACAAATCATTTTACTGCAGAAAATAGTATTGAAGACATATTCGTATCTATTTCATCTACATAATTCTGGTGTTGCTAAGTGTGTTCGTTCTTTGTAATTTTAGAAACAAAGCTTTGGAAATTATTACTATCAAGTCAAAAGTATGTTGAATAGATCCGACCAAACAATAATATATATGGCGGCATATCTATAATCATATAATATGTTTGAAGAGAGCATATAATCTTTTTTTGATATCCGAGAATTCAATCGATTTTCACTTAATTGATTGATGCATGTTACATGACATGTAAGGATTCGTGGATAATATATACAACTCATCATCTTTATCAATAAAAAACAATCGCATTAATGAAGAATGGGTAACATCTATAAACAAACTTATACAAGTTGAAAGAAGATATATATGAAAACACAAAATAACAGAAAAAAAATAAAAAGGGATAGTTTTAGGATAAAAAGGTTTGTGGTTTGCTTGGAGGCATTGCCAACTAACAATATCTGTCTCTATGTATCCCTCCTATTCATATACTCGTATGCATGTACACACACATATATATATATATATATTAATAGTTGTTATTATACAATTAATGTGTTGATTAAATTGGCAACGTAACGTGACTTTGATGCAAGAATGCGTCTTCTTGTTTCCAACCTTCCAGTGATATTAGACAGCTCTATCTCTATCTTAACTACTGATTCCTTTTTCGGTTTGTCTTGCACTCTATCCACACAACTCAACTCATCTCATCTAATCTAATCTAATCTAATCATATATTCTATATATATTTATACCAAATTTTTAGATTTTTCTAATGAACTTTTAGAAAAATTAATCTTTCAAGATTGTAGCTATAGTTTATAAATACTAAAATACTGAGCAGTGTGGACTTTAATCTCGAGAAGGTAGTATACTTTTCTCACTTTAGTTTCGATATTATTTTGTAAGCTGAAAATTATAATCTAATACAATCCGTAGGAAAAGAATTTGAAAACAGAAGAGATAAGGCCAAGGCTGGGCCCGAGACGAGCCTAATTTGATAACAAATCTAGATTTTGATCCAATCCATAAGACTTCAAAAAGTTTTGTCGTATGGATAAACAGTAGTTGGAGGGTCATGCCATCACAGACACAATCCAAATTATGTGATGGTTGCTTCTTTCACACGTTACGTCATAATTCCGAAATAATTGCTATAAGTTATCAAGAACGGTACCCAAACCAATATAAATTAAGAAAAAACTAAATCAATTTGATGAAGTTTTTAAAGAAGAATTACACGATCTGGAAGGTCTGTCAATGATTTGATGTCAATTTCACAAGTTAATATTAGGGTTATTCATATGTCAATAATAGAAATAACTTCCTTTATAGTATATAAAAATTACCAATGATAAATCAGTTTGGTGGCTAATTTTTTTGGATCACCTAATAAAATTCAAGTTTGCAATAAGAGATTTGATCTTCAAGAAAAAAATTGTTTTAACATAGTTCAAATCTTACCCTAGGAGATGAATGTGTCTTCAAACCCATATTTTTTTATTCATTCAAAAAAATATCAGACCACGAAATTTCTAAATATAAACAAATTATAAAATATAATAACACAGTAAGAAAATGACTTGAGATCAAACTTATTTACTGTTATGAACCAGATTATGAATGACTCATAACCAAGAAATTATGATTTATAATCTTTTCATTTATCTATGGCGGTATAATCTCCTATATAAGGAACTTCTATGTTATGAATAAAGATAGACTTTTCTATTACTTCTATAACACGCTATCAACACGAAACTCTAAATCCCTAAGCTAATACCCAAATCAAAAAACCCTAAAACCCTAACCCTAGCCGGTGATCCGACGAACCCTAAACCCCGATCGCGTCTCTTGTTCCCGCATCTGTTCTAGCTCGCGTCCCCAATCATCTTCAGCCCAAGACGTTCTTGATCCTAGCTCAGACGTTCGCGACCCGAGAGCAGTTCCAGTACGCGACCTCTTCCTCGTTCGCGACAGCATCAGACAGCTCGCGTCTGACGATCAAGGCGTTCCCGATCAAGCAACAAAGAACGCCCGCGACCCGATAGAAGCGACTCGATCCATTCCAGCTCGCGTCCCGTTCGTGTCCAGCTCGCGGCTCAACTCCTTTGGTGGTCCGATTCAACAATCATCTAAGGTTAAAAGGTAATTCAAAACCTAAGAACACATAATCTAACATGGATTGATTGATAAAGAATGAAACTCTAAAACCCTAATCTTTATGAATCAAAACCATAGGATAATAGATCAAAAATCCTAATTGAGTAAATCGAAGCTCTAAAAGTTCGATACCCCAAACCTTAAATCATGTTCCTACATGATTAAAACCCTAAATCGGTTTTTACAAGTTAAAATCCGATAAACCCTAACCATATATCTATAAACCCTAAATAATATAAGTATCAGAATTAATTACTATAATTATCAAATCACATATTAAAACCCTAATCGAATATTTTGAAATCAAAACTGTTTTCGATTTTGATCATTGAGGTTTTAAATCTGATTGAATCTGATGCTATGTTGCTAGAATTGTTTGATCGTTAAATTGATAGATTTATTTTCTCATCCTGCTTAGTTAATTGTTCATCTGATTTAAAATTGTTTAAACCGACCAGCCTGTTAAAACATTGATTGAATCCGATAGGTTGCTAGCTTGCTTTGCTTATATAATCCGATAGGTTGATAGATTGATTGAGGTTTACTTGTTTAAAATCTGAATGATCTGATTGCATGATTCTTGAGGTTTAATATCATCTGCAAGGAGTGATAGTTTTGTAATCTGATCTGTTTTAAATAGAAACCCTAAATAATCCGTATGATAGGTTATATTGATTTGATTTGGATGTCTTTGAGAATTGAGAATCCGTATGCTAGGTTGATAGATTCATGATAAAATATAATGTCTTGAGGTTTAAGATTGTATGCTAAGTTCGATTAAATTGATTGATCTGATTATATGTTTTTGAGGTTTGATAAATTCGGATACTAGATAAATTATTTACACATGGTTTATGCTAAATACCAATCAGCCTTGAAACTGATTCATTGAAATTCATGCTTGAAATTTATATTTTAGTATTGCTAAAATCAGTTTTGAAACTGATTGAGTGATTAATAAATCTTTTTACTAGTCTTGCTAAAATTCATTGATTGTTAAACCCTAATTGCATGATTAATTGAATCCGTTTTTGCTAGTCTTGATAAACCATAATATTATGAGCACATAGAAATAGTATTGCTGAGACTTGCTAGAAATTGACTGATTGATTAAATGTCTTTAAGATTGATATTCTCATTGTCCTCACAAGATTGAAATCCGAATTGATTGTTTTTAAGAGTAAGTCCGCATGAAAATTATACCTAAATATTGAGTGATATATGATTTGAGATGTCGAAAATCAACCTGGATTTTGTTATCCTAAATCTCTCTGGAGATAATTATTTACGGTGGGCATTGGATACAAAGATTATCCTAAAGTCAAAAAGACTTGGTGAATGTATCATAGAAGGCAATAATGCCAATGAGAAAGATTGATACATGGCAATATTAATTATTAGCCATCATCTTATTAAGAGTCTCAAAGATCAGTATCTGACTATAGAGAATCCTCTAAACCTTTGGACAGAGTTAAAAATCGAGATATGATCACCAAAGAACGGTGTTATTACTGAAGGCCCTATTTGATTGGAGGAATCCCAGAATCCAGGATTATAGGTCGGTGGATGAGTCTATTGCTAGCTGGGCAAAATAATGGATTACTGATGAAAAACAGTGAATTGAGACCTCCTGGATTAACCCCATTACTTGATACCAATAAGGCTGCAGAAAAAAAAAAGTTAACCACGTCCAGAATGATAGACCACATGGTCAAGGCCGTGGAGGGTGGAAAGGATGTGGTCATGACCACTATAACACATTTGGCCGTGGGAATCACTATGGCAGAGGCCGTGGGTATCAACCAAATTTGAGCCATGGTCAAGGCAGTGGTCGTGGTATATCCTTTAAACCACAAAGCTCGACCAAATCAGTGTGCCATAGATGTGTAATGGGGAACCATTGGGCTAAGATATGAAGGACTCCTAAACATTTTTGTGACCTCTATCAAAGAGAGTCTGAAAGGAAAAAATCCTGAAACTCACTTGGTCTATAAAGATGGTGAAAATAATTTCGAACATGATCAAAATGATCTTATGGAATATGAGACTTATGATTGCCTAAAAGAATCAAGTTGATAATCTGATTTCGACATCAAACTTGTGTGATTGCTTTGCTTGTATGATTTCTCTGATTTTTATCTCCTTGAATTTATTTCTATTACATTGTCTGCTTATATTAAATGAATGAATGATTTTTCTATATGAGTACACTGAAAAACGCCAATATAAGTACTAAAGCAGGTATCGCCAGTCTGAAAGAAGACTATGGCTAGACTAATATATTATTGCCTAAGGGTATGCATCTAGAAATCAGTGATGCCTTATATTCACCCAGCTCTAAGAGCAAGAGCAACCTATTGAGTTTTAAAGATATAAGAATGAATGGTTTCCATATTGAAACAATGAGCGAAGGAAACAAAGAGTTCCTTCAGATATATGTATAAAATCAGCCAAGGCCATAATAAGTCCTAAAGACTATACCTGCATTCTCTACTGACCTAGACTATGCATAGATCAGTATGATATAGGCTAAAAGCCTGCGAAAATATACACTTTATGGCACGACCAGATTGACCATCCGGGTCCAAACATGATGCGAAAATTGATATTCAAAAGGCACACATTAAAATATAAGAAGAGTTATCCCAAAGAATCTCACGTGTGTAGCATGTACACAAGGGAAACTCATTAGACTATCACCAGTAAAACGGCTACGAGCCTATTTTTCATAAATAAAGATTATATGTCTAGATATAACTGGTGAATACACGTCCCATGTGTTTAAATGATTATGGTATGTCCATGGGGGTAAGTGTGGATAATTTTGTGATACATGTCCATACCAAGAACGGCTTGGCCGAAATCTTTTAAAACGCAAATAGCTGATTGATAGACCATAACTTATGAGGTCAAAACTCCCATTCACAGCTTAAGCCACACGAAATTTACATGCACCTAAGTTAATACGCATCATGCCATTTAGTGAGCATAAATATCTCCTATCACAATTATTAACGGTCAAGAGCTAGACATACCCCATCATAAGACATATGAATGTGCTGTCTATGTACTAATTGCTTCACCACAGAGAACTAAGATGGGACCTCAAAAGGAGGATGGGGATATATGTTGGATATGATTCTCCCACAATAATAAAGTACTTTGAGCCAACTATGGGTGATTATATTTGAGGCCACGTACACGGATTATTTTAAGACCAGGAGGAGAAAAAAAAAATAAAGCTGGAAAAAAAATGGTAAAAGAAATAGAATGGAATCAACCATCAATGTCTTGGCAAGATCCTCGGACTAAAGAATGTGAAATAGACGTCCAAAGATTATACATTTACAAAGCTAGCTAATCAAATGCCAGACACATTTGTTGACCCGAAAAAAAGAATGACTAAGTCATATATAAACCAGCTTGTAAAGCACCAACGAATTTGATGTCCAAGAAGAGACACAGTCAAGTTGCTACAGAGTCTAGACAACGTATGAAACGTGGTAGACCAAATAGGTTCCAAAAGATAAGAATCCTCGGAAACAAAAGAAAGGTGCAGAAAATGATAATCAAAATCCAAATCTGAGGTTACTAAGGAAACCATCCCAGACATGGAGATAAGGCCGGCCGGCTCTAAGGTACATGTACCAAACAATGTAGTCTGGGACGCCAAGCTACAAAGTATTAAAGGTCCTGATAATAATGAATCTCAATCGATTATATCATGTCTGGAATATAATGGAACCAATAAAGAATGTCGACATAAGATGATTTATTTGCATACAAGGTAACACTTGAATTTATGAATATAAGCGAGGATCATGAACCCACGCAATATAAGAGTGCGCACTCGTAGAACAGATTGGATTGAATGGAAACGTGGGGTTAAATAGTTTAAGGAAGAAAGTCGTATTTGACCATATGATTAAGACGCCATATGATGTTAAAACCAGTGGATATAAATGGGTCTTGTGAGGAATAGAAATCGTGAGATATAAAGCTGATGTTGCACAAGGATTCTCACAAAGACCAGTAATAGATTATGAAAAGACATACTCTCATGTGGTGGATGCAACTACTTTTAGATTTCGCATAAGTTTGGCTATATAAGAGAGAAAATTAGACTTGCAGCAAGTTGATGTAGTGACTGCATATTTATATGGTCCACTGGATAATGAAAGTACTAGAGGGTATTGAGCTGAAAGTACATCAAGTTCTCGATAACAATATTGATAATCATCAAAGTATATGATCTGAATATCCTAGGAACCCTGGATACAATTTCCCAAACAGTTGAATATCTCAAGAAAGAGTTTGAGATGAAAGATCTTTGAAAACAAAGTTTTGTTTGGGATTACAGCTTGAGTACATTAACAATGAAATCCTTGTGCATCAAATAGTATATACAGAAAAGGGTATTCAAGAGATTTAATATGGACCAGTCTCACCCATTATCTAGTACATGGGCGTGAGATCACTTGTTTTGGACACTGATTCAGTCCAAAGGTGGACGATAAAGAAATCCATTTAGTCCTGAGATGGACGATGCAGAAGTCTTGTTTTAGACACTGATCTGTTTGGTACATAAGAAGGACGATGAAGAAGCCTTTGATTTTGGTTTATTTTATACTAACCAGCCCAAAGAGGGGTTATTTGGTTTTGTTGATTTGTTTTCAGACAGGTTATGTTTTACACATGGTGGTACACGCACATCACAACAACATCATCCAAGATTTCGTGTGTGTGTATTTGAGGTCGATGACTCAATATGTTCGATTAGATTGTGGCATGGCCGATGGTAAAGAAGAACCAACTATCATGTTCGAGGACGAAGCATATTCTGCCCAAGATCTTCATCACCCACGGATTGCAGAAAATTGGAAAGGTCCAAGGGACCTTCAGTAATGTCCAAATCAAGAGGAATAATGTGTGTTGTACACTTTTTCCTTCACCATGGTTTTGTCCCAATTGAGTTTTTCTGGTAAGGTTTTAATGAGGCAACATTAAAGCACATTACAAGCTCTAAATGGTTATGGCATCCAAGGGGGAGTGTTATGAACCAGATTGTGGATGGCTCATAACCAAAAGATTATGATTTGTAATCTTTCCATTTATCTATGACGGTGTAATCTACTGTATAAGGAACATCTATGTCATGAATAAAGATACACTTTTCATTACTTTTATAACATTTACAAAATGAAAACTAGTTCTTGATGACTGTGCTTCTCATTTTAAATTTAGAGAATTTATAATTTCACAGAATTGATCGTTCTCTTGTCTAAACGAAGAACACTAATGGGCTTTTCATAAAACGGACTACATTAAAAAGCCTATACCATCTTAGTCAGAAAGGTCAATAACTGTAAAGGATTATACATCGTCTCTAATATCTTAACACTTGACAAATTATATACGGAAATTACACTTCATATACAAAGAAAACTTTTTGCAGGCAACATAATGTCTAATACATCTCGAAACTCTATATTTCATTATTATGCCTACAGAGAGAGACTATGCTCATCATTACAATCGATATACTCTTCTTTAAATATCTATTTCATCTCTCTCAATCTCTCTGGTTTATATGTGGTTACGATTCTCATTCTCTCACAATCTCTTTGATTTTTCCGCCAGAACTATTGTTTACTAACAATCTTTCATCTCTCCCAATCTTTTTGGTTTCTCCGACGGAACCCTTGTTCCGAAACAGTCTTCCATCTATCTCAATCGCTTTGGTTTCTCCGAATTCTTGCTCCAAAATAATCTCGTACTCGCCGGATCATGTTCTTCAGTCTCACCGTATTGTAAGTTTTTTCCTTGTGTTTCCTTTTTGAATCTAGTTCAGCATTAGGGCTTACACACGCTTCATATACTATTCAAGTTCCAGTCATTAATTCTATCTAAGTTCATGTTGGCAATTATGGAGACCATAGAGTTACCATTTCAGATTTTTGCTGCTGGCCACACACATCAGCAAGAATATTAACCGGCTATGCCAGTTTGTGTTACGACTATATATTTTGGGAAAATATTTTGTAAGATTTCCAAGTTATGTATGCAACTTTGTTTTCTGTTTGACTCTTTCTATGTGATATATTAACCGGTTATGTTAGTTTGTGTTACGGCTATGTAATTTGGAAAACTTTTATGTAAGATTACTCAGATATTTATGCAACGTATGTTATTTGTTTGACTCTTGCCATTTGATATGTTAGCAAACAATATTAACTATTGTTACTGATAAGTGTTTTGTAAGATGGATAAGATTACGAAGGATTTCTAAGTTATGTATGCACCCATGTTTTTGTTTGACTCTTGTTATGTGATATAATAACCGACTATATCAGTTTGTGTTACGGCTATTTGATGTATTAACAAAAAATATTAACTATTGTAACGGATAAGTATTTTAAATGATGGATAATATTATATGTAGCATTAGTGAGCTATATCTATTCCGACATCAAGATCCAACTTTTTTATATGAAATTACTGTATTGTTGTCGTTGCTCATCATGACCGGTATGTCAGTTGTTTTTGTTACGCTTATCGGTAGCTATCTCCTTCCTAGTCGACCAAGGATCCAAGCCGGGAACTGGTAAGATAGAACAATCAGCGTTTTTTCTCCCAAAACGTATCGCATCCTTACTATGCTCATCAAAGACTGGTACGTCTCATTGTTTTTACGATTTTTAGGTGATATAAGTGGTCAGAAGTTATGGCTATTCTTAGATACACGAGCTACACAAATATAAGGTTTTTGTGTGTATAGTTTTACTCATGATTACATGCATGTAATCATTACAAAACCTTTTCGCTTCATACGTAAAGAAAGGGAGAATAGGGTCAGCTAGGTCTTTTCGCGTGGGAAAGAGATGGGCTTAGCGATTGGGCCTTTGGTTTTTCCATCCATGCAAACTTCTCCGTCTTCCTCTATTATTTTCTATGCAAATCGCTCAATTATATAACCAAACACATAAATAATACTAAGGAGGTGTTATTCCATCAATTTTTGATATTTTGAGTTGGTTAATTTTAAAATCGGTATAATATGCCTTGTATTTTGATTTCAGCCATTTATTCATGAAATTCGAAATCAATTTAAAAAATATAAAAAATAAATAAATACCATTAGATTTTAAAAACCTCATTTAAATCATTGATTATGTAATATTGTGTTTTTTTTTTTAAATACATCAACTAGATCTCGACCCGCATAACCGCGCAGAGTTTTTTTTCATTTATTTTTATATATATATTTTTTTTTCAATTCTAAATTGGTATATATTATAATATATATGTGTCTATCAATTTTTAAAACATAATAAGTTTACGGTATATTTTTTTCATTGAATAGATTGTTTCAAACTTTCACATGTATTTGTATCTTCTTCTATATATATTTTTTGGATTATTATTTCATTATTAAAATCGTAACTATAAATATAAATATTAATAAAATATTGTTTTATTGTCATATTCAAAAATATTGTAATATTTCACAAATTTAAAAAGTTTTTAAAAAATTAAACTTTTCGCTTTATAGATTTATATTATCAAGTAAATAATTAAACATTTAGTTTTTGTTTAATTTTTTAAAATAAACTATATAGTTTAAAATTTGTTTTCATTGGTTTAAGGTAGTAAAGATTAATCATTGTTAGATAATATAATTTTTGTTATTTAAAAAAATCTTTATAATTTTAAAAGTTAACATTGACAAATATTTAAATAATTAAATATGGAAGTATAGTATTACAACATTAAATTATATCTAATTAATTTATACTATATTTAAATCCAATGGATCATCTATTGTTTAAATCTAATTATTGATAGCCCAATAAAAATTTCTGGTAGACCCAAAATTTAAATAATAAGATTATAGATTAAATGTAACATGATTTTTTATGAATAGGTTCATTAGGACCATTTTTTAAAAAATCGCACATGAATCAAGGTTATGACTTCTGTTTTAATATATAAGATTAGATCTCGATCCACGCAACCGCGCGAATTTTTGTTTTCATTTATTTTTATATAAATATTTTGTTTTCAATTCTAAATTGGTATATATTATAATATATATGTGTCTATAAATTTTAATTTTTCTCATGGAATAGGTTATTTCAAATTTTCACATGTATTTGTATCTTCTTCTATATATATATTTATATATATTTTCGGATTATTAAAATCGTAACTATATATATAAAGATTAGTAAAATATTATTTTATTGTCATATTAAAAGATATTGTAACATTTCAAAAATTTAAAAAGTTTTTAAAAAATTAAACTTTTCGCTTCATAGATTTATATTATCGAGTAAATAATAAAACATTTAGTTTTTGTTTAATTTTTAAAATAAACTATATAGTTTAAAAAAAAATTTCATTGGTTTAAGGTAGTAAAAATTAATCATTGTTAGATAATATGATTTTTGTTATTTAAAAAAAAATCTTTATAATTTTAAAAGTTAACATCGACAAATATTTAAATATTTAACATATGGAGGTATAGTATTACGACATTAAATTATATCTATTTAATATATACTATCCATAAATCCAATGGATCATATATTGTTCAAATCCAATTATTGATAGCCCAATAAAAATTTCTGGTAGACCCAAAATTTAAATGATAAGATTATAGATTAAAAGTAACATGACTTTCTATGAAAATGTCCATTAGGTCCATTTTTTTAAAAATCACACATGAATCAAGGTTATGACTTCTGTTTTAATATATAAGATGAATAACACTCTTTTAGATAAGATAAAACGACCGAGGAGGGGGTTTTGTTAACTATCATGGAAATTTGTTTCCTAGTTAGGTGTTTTTTTTTGTGGGTAGATTCTCTTAGATCATTTTCAATTGACGAAATTTAACATTTACATGGTAAAAATGCAAATTAAAAAACGTAGGGGTTTTTTCATAAAGAAGATTTTCTGATGGGGTCGAGAAAAACAAATTAGAAAAGAGTTTTTTTGTCAGTTTCTTTCTTCCTCCCTCTGAGCCAGTCAGGGAGCCGCCTTCCTTTGTTGCTCTCCTCTCTCTCTCTCTCTCTCTCTCAAATTCGCTCCACTGGTTCCTCCCAAGCAAGCAAGAAGTTTCTTCCGATCCTTCCTTTTCGTGCCCCCCTCCCCCCCCTCCCCCCCCCCGCGTCTCTAATCGTAAGTTTTTCCTTTTATTGTTTTCCCAAGAATTTGTATAGATCTTGAGATTTTGAACAAATATATCGCGGTAAAGCTCGTTTCTCATTCTATTCCTAGATTAATCGTAAACTCTTAGTAGAAATACCTATTAAACCCTTCGTGTTCAGATTTGTAACTGATTCTACTTGTTGAAGAGTTACAGATTCTGTTTCCAATCTGTTCGACCGTCAGTGTCTGAAACTGTCTTTTACATACTTTTGTCTGAACGTATGGTGTTTGCGTTAATTGCAGATAAGAAAGAGTCTTCGTTAGCTCAAAAGAGACGGACATGTCTGAATCAAAGGATGAGAAAGCACAGGTTGCAGCAGACAGGATCAAAGCTGCAGCACTCACCGCTTCCAAAGGCTTAAGCCGCACCCAAGCTGAGCGAGCAGCTGCTGCTGCTTCCAGAAACGTCAACGCTTACGGTCAGAAGGAGGAAGGTCCGAGTCGATGGCAGGAGAAGAGGGAAGCCAAGAGGCAGATGTATCTGATGAGTACCGAGAAAGCCGTCAGGCTTGGGGAAAGGAAAGACAAGTCAGTGTCGGCATCGGTGGTGGGAGGAAGCAGCTTGGCGGCTTCGCAGTGTCAGAAGTGTTTCCAGACGGGGCACTGGACTTACGAGTGCAAGAACGAGAGGGTTTACATCTCTAGGCCTTCGAGAACTCAGCAGCTTAAGAATCCTAAACTGAGGACGAAGCCTTCTGTTGATGATCTTGATGGTGATGATGAGAAGCTAGATGCAGGAAACGGGAAAGATGAAGAAGAAGGTGAGAGGCGGTCGTCCAAGAAGAGCAAGAGAAAGCAGAGGTCGAAATCTGAGTCTGGCAGTGACAGTGAAGCTTCTGTGTTTGAAACAGATAGTAGTGACGGCTCTGAATCGTCTGGAGAGAGTGATTCGGAGTACAGTTCATCGTCTGAGTCGGAGGAGGAAAGGAGGAGGAGGAGGAGAAGGAATAAGAGGAAGAGCAAGAAGAAGCCAAAGCAGAGGAAGGAAAGGCGGAGAAGAAAATACAGCTCCTCTTCATCTGAGGAGGAGTCATCTGACTCAGAATCAGCTTCGGACTCTGATTCTGATGAAGACAGAAGCAGTAGAAAGAAGAAGAGCAAGAGGCACAGCAGCAACAACAAGCGTCGTTGAATTGGTTTTCAGGGATGATGAAAAATGTTATATGCCTTTTTAGAGTGAATCATTTTGAGCTACATTAGAAACTCTTCCTTTTCTCAAGTTTCAACTTTGCTTTTTCTCAGCCATTTATGGCTGTGTTGTAATACAGTGATGGGGTTTGAGAATCTCCTTTTAGTTTCCAGAGCTTAATAGACCCACAAGAAAAATTTCCACCTTTCAAGATCATCCATATCATGTAAACCCCAGGAAAATACAAACTACGAGTAAGTGAAGGACTTGTTTTGTATGTTATTGACTATTGTTGATGTATATAGTATAGGTTAATATAAATACTGTCTAGTATGCTATAACTGTATTTTCCATCAAATTTTGATTTTTGTGTAGTATGAGTATCTTTCTTACCCATGTAATAGACAAAAGTTCTGTTCATTTGCATGTAGTGTCCACATTAAAATCATACTGAAATTGGGTTGGATCATTCAACGGAAGATGGTGGTTCTCTGTTCTCCAAAGCATCAAATGTTTTTGACCTCTCCAATATTTCTTTACTTACAAGGAAAAAGATTCTTTTCAACTAACCCTAAACCTAAAATTCCCTAAGAAAAACATAGAAAAAACTCCTAATATTCTCTTCATTCATTAGAATGAGAGTTTTTTGAGATAAAAAATTGCTGAAACTCTAATTAAAAATTTGGGAACACGAGAAAGAAAGGAAAAAAAGAGATTTTATCTACATAGGGCACTACTGCTACGAGGGTAGCGTGCGGTCGAACCATTTAGAGAGATGTGAAATTTTCGCCGCTACGCTTTTATTTCGACCAAAGAAAGTTTCTGCATTGGACAACATAACTGCTACGTCGTGTCTTAATGCTTCCACACTCCGGTAGTAGTTGTTCTCAAGCCTTGATCTGATTACTTCAAGAGACAAAGGAACTGGGAACCTGCACATGAATCCATTATACAAAACCATGTCAGCTTCATCTACCATCAAGATCCTCCTTCTAGTGTTAAAGAAACTTACATGTTGGTGTAGCTGGAGCTTCCCACGGTCTGGTTCAGTTTTTGAAGGCCATAAGAATCCTGAAACCAAATTAGTAGAGATTGTGTCATATCATTATGTTCTTGTGATAGTGTTTGCATATTTGTCTCCTCCAAATCCACTTATTCGCTTTAGATAATCTGGAATTAATATCATGAAAATATTAAATTTGATCAGAATCACAAACCTTGGTTCTTTTATTTGAAGTCTCTAACTTTGTTAAGGCCAAGAGAAGACGCTTTCGTTCATCATCATCAATGTGAGGTTGCTCCCACTTGGTATCAGCATCAAAAAGCTCCCAGGGACTGTGAAGATGCGTCTCAGTCGGATCACTCTTGTATTTAACTGTGTACCTCTCCCACGGACTATCAGGAAAATCAGGTGATTTGGCTTTCACAGCTAGGATCCGTCCTTCCCACCAACTACCATCTTCTTCGCCTTCGTCTCTCCACCAAACCTTACACTTATCCCTGAAAGTCCAGTTCCTCTGTATTGCTGCTTCATACCGACTTCTTTCCACTAGAAAATCTGGAAATGTCACCACATCAGGCAATGTAAGTTTGAAAGTTTTGTTGAACACTTCAGAGTTTGGATCGATGACTTTAAGTATCATTTTGCAGCAGCTATCCCCAGAACCAGCAAGTGTTGCGTATTCAAGACTTTCCACTTTACAAATTTCCACCGCTTTCATATTCCCCCCCTTTATTGAAGTCCAAGGAGCCACTTCCCTCGGAGAGCTAAAGTTTAAGTATTCTTGATGCCCCTGAAAGATACGAGTAACAGCCGATATCAAACAAAGGTTGACTAAGCGAGACAACGTATAAGATAACTACAAACACTTACCTGTCGCAAATACGCAACTTCATCCCCCTTTTGTGGGATATAACGAGAACCCTCTTCATGTGTTAACAATGTCAACCAGGATACCTTTTCTGTTGACTGCTGAGGCTTCTTTGCTTCAGCAGGTTTAGTTTCACTAAAAGGATAAGTAGACCTTCTATTCCTTGTTGATCTCAACCGAAGTGTTGCCCCAGAAGTTGATCTCTCTTCTTCTTGAGAGTTTTGGTTTCCGCGTGAATTACTTAGTTTATCTCGGCTGTCTGTCAAACTGCCTTCCGACTTCTCCAATCCATTCGACTCCGTCACACGGAACCCATTAGCGACAACTTCATGGGAATTAGCGCCACTACTCTGATCCTGACTACAAGAACCTAGACTTATTTCTTGACTAAGAGTAGCACCCCCGTCTGAGTTATTCTTATGCTTTCGTGACTTCAGTCGTCTATAGACAAAATCAAACATCCGTTTAGGATGTGACACATGAACATCATTAGCAATAGAGACAGGGTCACTGATCGGCGGATTTGATTCATGCGCTGAATCATTTCTCAGAGACTGCTCTGTTCCAACCACACCATCATTTTGAGATTCCAATGCCAAATCACATCTAGTGTCTGCAGAACCATCATTTAATGCGACAGAGCCACCATTTTCCTCATTCATTGATGAAGATTTTACTTCTTGCTTCAAAGATGTATCAGGAGCCCTTGAAGCCCTCTTGGAGCGTATCCTCAACGTCCTAGAGAGAGGTGGAAGGCTATCTTTCAGATCATGCAGGGGACCGGTTACATCCTGAGAACATTTAGAAGCACCGTCATCAGCCATTCGACTTGGCGACCCATCCACTATTAGGCATCGTTCATCACCGTTTGGCAAACCATTAGAAATCGCCAAGTGGGCGTCAACTGCTACGCCATCTGTATCTGTTCGTAATTCCAAACAACTAGGTGCTGTAACACCATTATCATGGTGATTTTCATCTTCGTTAACATTTTTTTCTTTTCCCTCTGGCTCAGAGCCCATAAGTCCATGCGATGATTTTGCTTCACCTCTCATTCGCTTTGATGTACGAGCCTTAACCATTCCCCATTTGACTTCACTTGCATCTAACCCATTAAATTGGTTAGTGTGTCCAAGGTTCTCAGGAACGCTTGAGTCTTCGGCACAGCCATTCCCTAAAGTTGGAGTTGGAACATGAGAAGATGTTCCAGGTAGGTTCTCCAGCAAGGTAAGCTTATCTGAGTTCTTAACAGGAAACCTGACAACCAATCTCTTCCGTTCAGCAGGATGAGTTTCCCTAATATCACACTCTTGAGCCCCATCGTCTGAATCACATACGAGAATGTTTTTCCCTTTTGATTGCTTGCCATGCCCATTTAACAAAGCTACATCAAGTTCACTATCCCCAGTGCCTGAGTCCTGTGTTGTCGATTCACTTTCTGATGACCCACTCAATTCAGAGACATCCTCTTCTTCTTCTGCATCTTTAGATCTACCAGTAATCTTAGAAAACCAAGAGAGGGCATTTTGAGCAGCTGCTCGCCTAGGTCTGGACGATTTAGATTTTGATGATTTTCTCTTCGATTCTTTACGACCATTCCCAGATTTCCTGCTACGTTTGTTCTTGTTTGTAGCTCCTTCAAGCTCATCAACGTTTTTCTTTTTAACACGCCTACCCGAAGAAGTCATGATCCCAGCCTGGTAAAGAGGTAAAAAAGGGATAAGTAGCATATTTAGGCACAAGATCAAGGAAAATATTACAAAATACTCACTCCTGTCTTATGTCTTTTTCTTTTGGATCTTCTAAGGCTATTCTGATTATCACCGTCCTCATCGCTTTCACTTGAACTGGAACCTGACTCACCAGAGGTTGAAGAGTTTAAACATTCTTGCTCTTTTTCAGACGAATACTCTTCTGGCACATTGTATTCGGAGTCATTTTCATCGCTCAAGATATCGACTTCTGGTTCCCACTCCATTACATCTACAAATTCTGGCAACGGTTCAGCTAAGTCTAGATCTGCCAGAGGTGGCATTTGGTAATCTTGATCCAAAGTGATATCTGGCCCTACAGCCAGCTTTAAAGCAGATGGTCGCCATTCTTTGCCTAAGGCGCCAAGTCGCCGTTTCTGAAACATTGTCTGATATGGCTCTTCATATGGAATCATCGCTGGAATTCAGAACGACAGAGAGTGAATAATATGCCCAACCTGAGTAGAAGGATCCACAAATCACTTGTAACCATAGTAAAAGATAGTAAAACCTGAATCACAAAGAGGATCCTCCATATTTCGGCGATAAGGCGGAAGCTGAGATTCCTGAATCAAAGTTTCCAGATGCTTATTAGTGATTAAAATATGCATATAACAAGCAGAATTGCAGAGATAAAAACTTTTTATCCAATTTCATAAGTAGAATCACTAGAAGGGTAAAGAAGATAAGTTTCCAAATGCATATTAGTGATTAAACTATGCCTATAACAAGCAGAACTGCAGAGATAAAAAAAAATTATTTATCCAATTTTACAAGTAGAATCACTAGAAGGGTAAAAGATGAGCCATTTACCTGGTCAAGGACATTACCATATAGGTCATGAATTAATGGCCGATAATCCCCCAAGAAGAACTGCAAGATCCACAGAGAAATCATAAGGATATTTCATTTCACCCAATATGAAAAAGGGAGATTTATTTTATTCTCCAAGTAACAGAACTAAGAGATATATGAATTTCTGTAGGGTATCTATCAGAAATGTAGTAATTAGAAGTACAGTAACGAAGCTTCATTCGCAACTGAAGTTATATAGGTACCTGATCGTATTTAGCGTCCTTTTGAGAATCCCCTTGGCCTGTGCTTAATACGTAGAGTTGGCCCACATCATCTGAAAGTATAATTGACGTTCCATCCCTAATTATAAAGATACAGATTAGCAATCAGATGTAGTAATAGCATTATGAGTACAGAACAAAACTATTTGCTTACGGTGAAAACTTCCCATCGACCAACTTGAAGTATGAAATCTTGTATGTTTCGATAGGTATGCCTTCCCATATCTAGAAGAAGAGAATAAAGGCTTTAGGAAATACGAAAAGAAGCGATTAGACAGCAGAGAAAGTAAAACTTACATCCCACACTATTGTTTGTCCATCATAGCCAGCACTCATAGCTATCCGAGGATTAAAAGGATGGACGTCCATAACATATGTCTACAAACAGTAAGCATAACATGTTGATAACTGTAAAACAAGGTACTAAGGGGGAATCATACCTGGAAAACTAAAACAGAACCAGACAATGTAACAAGGCATAAATGTTAGGAGGCAGAGTTGGGAATGGTAAAAATAGTGTGGAAGCAAATTCATAATCTGCTTAGAAGAAGTATGGTTTTGTGTTCATTTTTATAGGCGTGGGGAGTAAATTCTTACTTTTTGCCTTACTTTAAAGTACAGAGATCAAAAGTTTTAACAATTCTGAAACAGTATTAAGACGGTCAATCAAATCTATGATAGGGGATAAATATACAGAAGGGTCAAGCACTCACAGATGCTGTATGGCCAGTCAAAGAATGTACCAAGCTACCATCAGAGGCATTCCACACGCATATCCTACAATCTTAACATTGAAAGTGATTCTAGTTAGCAAGAGTAGAGCGCTATAAGAAACAGGCATGGATAAACTCTTAGCAATCAAGAGTGTCAAACAAGTGTTACCCATGATAGCCGCAAGGACAAAACGATTATCCAGACTCCAAGCAATCATGTTAACCCCACGAGGAGTAGGCAGGATCCTTTGACGTGGCCCGCCTCTAGGAGGTTGAGGAGGCATGGGCGGAGGTGGAACCTTGAGATGATATGCTCGTGTCCATCGGCAGCTTTTCCCCTGAAAGACGTAAACAAAGATCTAGGTTTCTGGTCCGATAAAAACGTACTGAATTAGGTGAAGATCGTAATTATCAAAGCGAAAATAAATGTTACATGTGATCTCCGTGATCTTGGGATCCAAATGATTGCACTACCATCACGAGAGCATGTAACTATGTTATCATGACAGAACCTAGAAAATACATGTGTTATTAAATGTCAAACACAAAACATAGATAAAGGTTAATACTAATAGTAATAGCAATTTGCAAGATTATCTACATGCAACAGATAGCACACACCAGGAATTCTTAAATTTTGGAACACTATCGTCTTTTGAGTAGTCAGTTACGGCAAATTTATATCCTGCAGCACAACCACTGGAAAGCACCACAGCAAATTAGGATAAGACAATGAGGACTTTATAAGAAATGTACTTTCAAAAGCGGTTGGCTAACCTGAACTGAACGTAATTAACATCATTCTCATGTCCAGCCAGAACATCCATCTCATGATTTGGCTGATCCAGATCATCATTATTGATCTTGTTAGCACTCCAAACCTGCGACCAAGGAAACACCTTTTGTAATTAAGTCATCCCTATAAAATTTGGTAGAATGTAACTGTGGATTGGCCAGTTTAAACTCAAATCAAGATACAGTAAGGAAAACATATATCAGTACCGAGTATACTCTAGCAAGAGTGTCAGAGCTGCCAGTGACAAATACAGATCCATTGGCATTGAATGCGCAGCAAAAGATTTGGTGACTCTGCTGAGCATTACTAGAAGAAGGGACATTGTTCTTTCCTGCAATATGTTTCCATAGTCAGTCCAACAGCTTTCAGTAAATCAAAGCAATAATCAATAAGCTAAGACCGTAGAGCTATCACCATCAGGACTAGGAGGCCTAGGGAGATATATTCGCGGAGCAAATTGAGCACCCCGAGCATCCCATATTCTACATGTACCATCATCTGACGATCTGCAGAAATTTAACAAAGGGACAAAGTAGTTTATAAAGATGCCAAATAGAATGAAACACCTTTTCCAGATAAGCAAATAAATCTTAAGACACATTACATAGTAGATATACAATTCAGAGCTCAATAATAACATAACATCCTATATTCCATCTGAAGGAGAGAACGAACTGGAGTGCACTCAACTTTCCAGCTTTGTGGCCAAAAGGTTAATTAATTCAATATTTCAAAAGATACTACATAGGCAATAAACTGAAAATTCACAATATGAATTGTGTATAGTGATGCCAAAAAGAACTGGAGAACAATTCTTACGAAAGAAGCTGGTACGGGGATCCAGGTCTGGGACTAAATGCAATAGCAGTAACAGCTCCAGTATGTCCACGAAGTACCGAAACTGGTAAGCCATCTGGCAATCGCCACTAGAAAAAATCCAGACGGTCAACTCGTCAAGGAGGCTACTGTATGGAATTATAGTGGTACCATATACAGAGGACGATATAAGAAACTTACAACGCGGATTACACAATCATTTGATGCGGATGCTATGAAAGTGTTGTTTGAACTCACAGCAAGATCAGTTATGTCACCCTTGCACATGCAGCAGAAACAAAAATTTAAACACCACCTAAGAATACAGTAACAAGATTATAGTAAGCTCAGAGAGTATTTCGAACTCACTTCATGCCCTCGACAGCTGGTCAGGCAGTATGCAGTCTCCATTGACCATACTTTTACAAGGCGATCATCTGAACCAGTGATTACATACCTTCCTGAGCGATCAAATATAGCTGCAGCATATTCATATAGGTTCAGGCATCCAGTTCATCCCAATGATTAGTGTATTATTTGACAACGAAACATGATATTAAGATTCACCTCTAAACAAGTAAATTACTTACCACAGTACACAGCATTTCTGTGTCCACGTACCCTCTTGATGTTCTGCATCTTTTGTACCATTGTAGATGGTTTTGCAATGACATAACATGCTGCACGAATCGATGGGGCTCGATGATGTCTGGCAAAACCACCACCAATTTCCCTCAAACTTAAACCACGCACCTGATCAGCACGCATATGAGGCCAACGCATGCTAATAGGTGGTGGTTTGAGATCACTTCCAACTATGTCCTTGTCATCTGCAAACCAAACGAGGCAGTTTTAGCGAACCAAGATTTTGAAACAGAGCTTCGTAAATGCATAACAAGTCCTAAGTAAATTCTAAGAGAAATTGGTTTATTATAGTTTATGTTCATACATGTATGCTAATATATGTGTGTGTGCATGTGAGAAAGTTTGTGTCTATATTAAGTACACACAAAAAAGACAACACTACACTCGCCAATAAGAAAACAAATTCTAGAAATCACCTACAGCTCAAAAGGGAGAACGAGCCAGTCCCTAAAAGTGTTGGGACACCAGCTGCAATCAGTTTGTTTCCATTTCCATCACCGAGACCGCGTGAGGGAGTAGGCCTACTTGAAACAAAGACTAATTGCTTCAGGAGCTCCACCAAGTGATCTTTTTTTACGTGAGAATACCTGAGGGTGCACAGTAAATGTCATGAAACACGTAAGGATCTCTGGTGGAAAGAAACCTATACAAGTCATTATTAAATATGAAAATACATATGCAATAAATGAATGACCAATGATTAACTTCTTCACATACAAATTCATAAGATTTCCCATAAGTACTACAGTCAGTGAGTGAGAGAAGCTATACTAGTTACCTCTTGACCAACTCAGCATAGTTTAAAGGAAAGGAATCTCCATCGTCATTCTCATCCCCACTAGGCAACCCACTCCTCGAGTACCAAGCATGATATCTTCTAGGAAGAAGCTCATGCTCAAGAAGTTCATGTCGCAACAGTGCATAAGTTCTCTGGCATGGCCCAGAGGAAAGTAAGTGGAGCATCAAAAAGTAAACTTCCCGCATGTCCAAATCGATGTTAGGTACAACATTTTGAGCAATAATATCTGGGTCTGCCATCTGCACATTCCCTGGCAATTTTTTAGACAAACTCAAAGGTTTCATCGGGGGAGAGACTGAATCGGCTTTCGGAGTAATTTTCCTAAGAGCCATCAGACCCTGTCAATTTTCCAGATATTGACGTCAGTTATCAACGCAAAGACAACAGCTACAACCCAAAGAGACAGACACAAACTTCAAAAAGATATATTATTTTCAACCAGAAGAGAAGTGAAAATAAGATCCTAAGCAGTCTTCTGCTAGCTATACTCTGAAAAACTACAGATAACGTCATCTCTAAGCTATGAGTGTATTAAACATCCCTAACCACGTAGTTCCTATCAGTTCTTATGTTTTTTCTACTCTATGGAAAATTACAGGACAACATCAGAGATCTAGAGGGATCGCAAGGAACGTCGAAACCAATGCATCTCTACACTTTGAGCATACCAAAAATCCTTAACCAAGTAGTTCCTATCAAATTCGTCACACCAAACTATCTAAATTAGTACATGATAAAGAAAAAAAAGCGAACAACTTGGCGTAGTATCATCCTTATACAAATGCTTAACTATGTCTACTCTATCATTGTACAAATGTTTAAAATACAATATTTATCGATCACAAGGATCACCATTGCGCACCAAAAGGGACTTAAAACTAAATAACTGAAGTATCCAAGATCACGAACTCCACTGAATAGACTTCTAAAATTATCTTTTACTAAAATATCTAAGGTTCCATAAGAAGTCCTTTTCCCACAACACACATATCAAATACATGCCAAAGCTTTTCATGCTAATGTTTTCACCAAATCTACATCAAATCAAAATGTAAGTTAACTTTCGAATAAACAAGAGAGCTTAGAGACTGAACCTCCAAGGAGAACAACGATCACAGACCAAAACCATAACACATTGTATCTATCTGCAACACTAAAACTCCAAACCCTAAATTCGAAACGCCCGATCTCTAACAACCAGATAAATCCAAACGCAAATTCAATCAAACGTTGCAATACAGAATCCAGATTGGCCACAGCACATGCACAATACCATCGAATAGTTCCTCAGCTTCATCAAAAAACCCCTCAAAACAGGAAACAAAAGTATAAGAAAAGTTCGTCCAACCTGGCGTCTAAGTGTCCAAGAAAACGGCGGCGGTTTTAGTGAGTTGCTGAAACGCTCAGGTTCGTTTGGATTCGGCGGAGACGGGATTGAATCCAGATTCCCCGAGATCAGTCAATTTAGGTTTCGTTGATTATTCGAAAGGAAGAGGATCAGAATCAAAGTGGCGTGTATAACTGTCAATCTTGTGAGGGTCTGATAGTTATGGTGTTGTTAGTGTTGTTGAGCATCGGGTGTAGAAGGCCAAGGATTTTTTTTTTTTTTTGGGTGGAGAAACGCACTTGGATAGAAGAAGAAACAGAACAACTAAACGAACTTGGCCCTTTAAACGATGCGTTTTGCTGTTATTTTAGCACCTAGGGAAGGGTTCGGTCACGTATAAATTAACTTTGTTTCGATTCCGTGACAAAAGTGGCTGTAGTTTAGTGGTGAGAATTCCACGTTGTGGCCGTGGAGACCTGGGCTCGAATCCCAGCAGCCACATCTGTTTTTTTTCGGTTACTGGATTTAATCTTAAAGATATTGAGTTTCGGGCTCGTGGCCCATTGGTTTTTTTTAATAGTCTACTTTAATGATTTTTTTTTTTTTACTTTAATGATTTTCCTTTGTTTTTTGTTTTGATTAATAAAGCCCTTTTAAATTTTATTTTCACTTTTATTTATATGTTATTAATTGTTTGGAGTATAAATTGATGAGAAATTAATTGACTGCATATTTGATGCATTGTTTTCTATAATGAACTTTAATCATACAACAAATCATGAACACACAAAGTTAAAGAGATTGATGAGAGAAAATGTTTCAATGCCAGACTTCAAATTCATCAATCTCTTGTTAATCAGAGTCCAAATGCATTGCTAGTGCTACCAAACAAATATGTAAAAAAAAGTCACTGATTTAATTGTTTAGTGATCTTAATGTAAAGATAAAAACAGTATGCATATAGCAAAAAATAAGTAGAAAGCAAACATAACATCACAACAAAGGAGAAGAAAAAGCGTATACATGTTTTAGTAACGTCTCTCAGAAGAATATAAAAGCTAATTTAACTAGAACAATACCAAAAAAAAAAAATAGGCTGAGATGAGTTTTTACTTTGTGTACAACACATCTTCCCATGGGTGACGGTACAATGGCTGCTTCAACCTCTTCTGATCAAAGGTGTGTCCAATCAAACCGATGGAGCGAGCAAGAACAAAGAGGCCATTGAGATAACCAATCTGAACAATCTCGTATATCTCTTGCTTAGTGAACATCCCACTTCCAGCTAGAAGGTCCAAGAAGAGAGACCCGATGGCTCCATCAACGTTGAGTACGAGGTTGTTCGCCTTTGAGAGCGCGTAGCTTTCCACTGTTACTGCATACTCCATGTACTTCACTGATGGGAAGTTGGACCGAGCAAATTTCTGAAGCAGCTCCACTCTCTTGTCTCTGTTGTCTCTGCTCTTGATCCTACCAAGCAGAACTCATGTGAGGTTTCATTCTCGTTTCCTTATTACAAGAAGTGGTTTCTTTTATAAATCCCGGGGACTCGGATTCCTTTCTTCTTCATTCCCTCGACGAACTCATAAGGTGTGAGATTTTGTAACAAGCAACCAATTAGAGATCAGAGACTCAAGAACTTATGGTAGTTGCAGTTGGGGAGATGATATAGTATTTTACCCTGTCACAAGCGTCCTTGAAGTATCGTGCAGCGTCATCAATGGCACCACCAAATCGAGGACCAATGGTTAATAAACCTGTAGAAAAATTTAACAGTCTTAGAGATTATTATCATTGCACGGCCAAAGAAAACCATTGTGTTTGTTGGAGATGTTGACTGACCTGAGACAAGACTTGAGACAAGGTCTTTCCCTGCTCTTGCTGTTACAATGGTGTTGTGGGCGCCAGAGACGCATGGACCGTGATCAGCACACAACATTACGCATATCTATCTCAGTGCATTTTTCCAAAAGTGGCATAGACCAGAGTTAATCTCACTACACAATAGTATGAGAACATTGTATATTTGAGAAAGAATAGATTCAAAAGCAAAAGAGAGAAGCTGAGATGAGACCTCAATGAATTTTGTACAGTAACGAGGAAGACTACGTTTGAACCAAAGCAGGGAGATGACATCACCCACTCCTAAGCCTTGTTCGATGATTGAAGACATTGGAACACCAGCATAGCATGGTTCCTCCCCTGCAAAATTAGTGTTGACAATTATAAGAAAATGGACTGAAAGGGGCATATGAATATAGAGAAGACTATGGTTTAGTGTCCATAAGAATACCTATGTCATCAGAAATGGTTGAGATGATGTGAGTAGGAGCCCGGACTTTCTCGCTCTTAATTGCGGAGCTTAGATCCTCAGGGATTTGTGGAGGAGTGACTTCCTGTTAGGAAATACGCGGTCAAATTTTGCGGAAAAAACCAGAATTTATGGGAGCGGGAAAACGCACACAAAATTGTTAACGGAGTTCGGTCAATATTGCCTACGTCTCCGGACCTGCTACAGATCTTTTATTATCAACCCGGGAAATTTTACAAACTCTCAACTCACACCCGATCCCAAATACACTCAAGAAATTATTCGTAATTTCTTAAAAAGAAAGATTTTCTCACAAGAAAGATATTTTTTTTTTCTCTCTTGCACTCTCTCTTCTTCTCTTCTCTTGTTCTCTCTTACTTTGTTTTTCTTGTTTGGGATGAATTTCCCCTTCTCCTTCATGCATGTATTTATAGGAGGGTGATTTGTGAGTTGGTGGTGAGTTGGTGTAACAACCAAACTTACCAACCAAAAACCAAAAAAACGTGTTTCTTTTTTGATCAACAATCTCCCACTTGAAGACTGATTTCAATCTGTCTTCACACTTTGATCGACGTAGCAGGTCTTCTCAGCTTGTTACTCTGACAAGCCAACTGAGGTTACACACAACCTCAGCTTATCATACGGCACGACCTTCGTTAGCATGTCTGCCGGATTCTTGCTTCCTGGGATCTTCTCAAGCACCAACATTTCATCTTCCAACGCTGATCTGATGAAATGATATCGACGATGTATGTGCTTCGTCCGAGCATGGTAAACTGGATTCTTTGCCAAGTCGATGGCACTCTTACTATCACAGTACAACACACTTTTCTCTTGGCCATGGCTTAGCTCCTCTAGAAAAGACTGTAGCCATATCATCTCTTTTGTTGCCTCCGTTACCGCAACATACTCAGCTTCACAGCTTGATAGAGATACAATTTTCTGCAACTTTGAAACCCAACAAATTGCAGTACCGCCAAAGGTGTAGACATACCCGATTGTGCTCTTCGTGCTGTCAATGTCACCTCCATTGTCAGCATCAACATATCCCTGCAATCCCGTCTTAGACTTCGTGAAACGTAGCGATAAACTTGGATTTCCTTTTAGATATCTAAAAATCCACTTAACGGCTTCCCAATGTTCCTTCCCTGGATTGCTCATAAATCTGCTAACGACTCCCACTGCATGTGCAATGTCTGGCCTTGTACATATCATCGCGTACATCAGGCTTCCTATAGCAGAAGCATATGGAACTTTATCCATACATGCCATCTCATCTTCCGTCTTTGGAGACTGTTCTCTGGATAACCGAAAGTGACTTGCCAGGGGAGTACTAACTGGCTTCGCGTCATCTACGTTAAACCTCTTGAGGACTTTCTTCACATACTCCTCTTGTGATAGCTTAAGACCTTCCTTGCTCCTACTGATTCTCATCCCTAGAATCTGTCTTGCTTCTCCAAGGTCTTTCATCGCAAACTCTTCTGAGAGTTTCGTCTTCAAGCTATTGATCTCGTGCAAGTATGCTCCTACTATCAGCATGTCATCGACATATAGGAGCAATATCAAGTAGGACTCTTCAAGTGTCTTGAAGTAACAACAGTGGTCAGCTTCACACCTCAAGAAACCAACGCCTTTAATAAAGTTGTCGAACCATTTATACCACTGTCTTGGAGCTTGTTTTAAGCCATACAAACTCCTTTTCAGCTTACAAACAAGGCTTTCCTTCCCTTTGATCTCAAAGCCTTCGGGTTGCTTCATATAAATTTCCTCATCCAAATCACCGTGAAGAAATGTCGTCTTCACATCCATCTGTTGAAGATGCAGATCTTCTTGTGCTACCAGCCCAAGAACCGTTCTAATGGTCACCATTTTGACTACAGGAGAGAAGATTTCGGTGTAGTCAACGCCTTCTTTTTGTTGGAATCCCTTCACAACAAGCCTCGCTTTATAGCGCTTATTCCCATCAGGTTCTTCTTTTATTCGGTAGACCCACTTGTTATGCAATGCCTTTTTCTCCTTAGGCAAATCTGCTAACTCCCACGTGTGATTGGATAACAACGAGTCCATCTCGTCGTTCATTGCAAGCTCCCACTTGATCGACTCATCAACTTGCATAGCTTCCTCATAACATTCAGGTTCGCCTCTGTCTGTGAGCAGAATGTAGTTGAGCGATGGAGAGAATCTTACTGGCTTTCTGATGATTCTGCTTGACCGTCGTAACTCCGTGACTGGTGTATATGGGACCACTTCAGAATCATCACTTTCTTCAGCCTCACCACTCTCGTCTTGAGAGATTTCTTCTTCTGCTGTTGCGGTATCCTGTGGCAACTCCGGTGTCAGGATATCTTCTAAGTCAACAGCTCCAGGCTCTTTCTTCTCCGAGCCTTCTCTTAGCTTATCCTTGTACAACGCTTCTTCGTTGAACACAACATTTTTGCTGCGGATGATCTTCCGATTTTCGTCATCCCAAAACCGGTAACCAAACTCCGTGTCACCATAACCGATGAAGTAACACTTTTTAGACTTCGAGTCAAGTTTACTTCTTGCAGCATCGTCAATGTGAACATAAGCTAAGCAACCAAACACCTTTAGATAAGAAAGGTTTACTTTCTTTCCGCTCCAAACTTCTTCAGGGATCTTAAATCCCAACGGCACAGACGGTCCTCTGTTGATTAAGTAGGCTGCAGTACTAATTGCATCTGCCCAAAATGTCTTTGGTAATCCACAGTGCAATCTCATGCTCCTTGCACGCTCGTTCAAGGTTCGGTTCATCCTTTCCGCTATTCCATTCTGTTGAGGCGTTCCAGGAATAGTCTTCTCCATCTTGATCCCGTTATCAGCGCAGTATCTCGTGAACTCGCCGCTGATATACTCACCACCATTATCAGACCTTAGACACTTCAACTTGAGATTCGTCTCAACCTCAACCATGGTTTTCCATCTCTTGAAAACCGAGAACACTTCATATTTGTTCTTCATGAAGTAGACCCACACCTTTCTTGTGGAGTCGTCGATAAAGGTCACATAGTAGTACGAACCTCCCAGCGATGCAACAGGAGCGGGTCCCCACACGTCAGTGTGTACCAGCTCTAACTTCTCAGATTTTGGCTCTCTTCCTCCTTTAGAGAAACTAACTCGTTTCTGTTTCCCAAGGATGCAACTTTCACACATCTGATGATCCACCGTCTTCAGATCCGGAAGAGCGCCATTTTCCACCATGAGTTTCATCCCTTTCTCACTCATGTGCCCCAACCTACAATGCCACAACTTGGTATGTTTGGCATTCTCGACAACAGCAACAGTGTCTTGATAACTCGTCGTCATATAAAGAGTGCCTCTTTTATGACCTCTAGCCACCACCATGGAACCTTTCTTGACTCTCCAGGCTCCACCACCAAAATTAACATCGTGCCCCATATCATCAAGTTGACCTACTGAAATCAGATTTCGCATCAACTTTGGCACATGTCTGACCTTGGTAATCTTCCACACATGTCCGTCTGACATTTGTAGGTTGATATCTCCAATACCAACTATGTCCAAAGGTAACCCATCAGCAAGATATATCTTTCCATAATTTCCCGCAACATAATTTTCCATGATGTTATGGTGCGGTGTGGTGTGGAACGACGCTCCTGAGTCAAGCACCCATGAATCGACTGGGCTATCGACATAGGAGATTGACGCTTTGGTGGTATTTGCAGTTGCATCACGAGCTTCAATTTTCCTCGGGGAATCAACAGACACTACCAATGCATCAGGGATTTCACGTGTCACTACATTGGCTCCGCCTCTATTGTTGTCTTCCTTCTTCGGTGGTGCTCGGCAATTCTTCTTAATGTGACCTGTCTTTCCACAATTCCAGCACTCTGCAGGCTGTCTGAATTTGGACTGGCCCCATCCATTCCTTGACTTCGATCTGCCATTACTCCGGTTATTTCTATCTGGGTTTCTCCCTCTGTTTTCCACGTTGAAAGCAGAGCTCGTTGATGCCTCCCCAGAGTCTATCCTTCGAACTTCCTCACCAAGGATACGATCTCTAACATCATTGAATTTAAGCTTTTGAGTACCCACAGAATTACTAACCGCTGCCCTCATCGGCTCCCAACTATTTGGCAGAGATGCCAACAAAATCAGTGCTCGCACTTCATCATCAAACTCGATTTCAACCGATGACAGTTGGTTGACAATTGTGTTGAACTCGTTCACATGTGCGGCAACCAGGCCACCTTCTTCCATCTTTAAATGAAAGATTTTCTTCATGAGAAATACCTTATTGTTTGCCGAAGGTTTCTCATACATATCAGAGAGAACTTTCATGAGCCCTTCCGTGGTCTTCTCCTTCGCAACGTTGTGAGCAACGTTTTTCGACAGTGTTAACCTTATAACACCCAGAACTTGTCTGTCAAGGAGCTCCCACTCATCCTGATCCATCTTCTCAGGCTTCTTGCTCAGCGGTTGATGAAGCTTCTTTCCGTACAGATAATCTTCAATTTGCATTCTCCAAAATGCATAATCTGTACCGTCAAATTTCCCGATACTGTGCGCCAAACCATCTTCGCCTCCCATCGTTTCTGGAACCACCGTGTATTAGAACACCTTCGTCGACAAACCGATGTTACCGAGAAAATTCACTATTCACAAAGTACTGTTCACATGAATAGTAACCCCGCAAAAAATTTGACCGATCACCGCAACTCAGGCTCTGATACCAGTTGTTAGGAAATACGCGGTCAAATTTTGCGGAAAAAACCAGAATTTATGGGAGCGGGAAAACGCACACAAAATTGTTAACGGAGTTCGGCCAATGTTGCCTACGTCTCCGGACCTGCTACAGATCTTTTATTATCAACCCGGGAAATTTTACAAACTCTCAACTCACACCCGATCCCAAATACACTCAAGAAATTATTCGTAATTTCTTAAAAAGAAAGATTTTCTCACAAGAAAGATATTTTTTTTTTCTCTCTTGCACTCTCTCTTCTTCTCTTCTCTTGTTCTCTCTTACTTTGTTTTTCTTGTTTGGGATGAATTTCCCCTTCTCCTTCATGCATGTATTTATAGGAGGGTGATTTGTGAGTTGGTGGTGAGTTGGTGTAACAACCAAACTTACCAACCAAAAACCAAAAAAACGTGTTCCTTTTTTGATCAACACTTCCTTTATAGGAGAGACCATTCCTTCTTCAACCTTTTTAGGAGGAAATTGAAAATGAACACATAAGATTGCAAAAAGAAAAAAAAAGACAATGCCAGCTGGAGAAATACTAACCAGTTTCTCAAAAGTCTCTTTGATTGCAGATTCCAGGGCGTCAAATGAAGTGGGAACAATAGCTCCAGCATCCATTAGAGCTTGGTTCTTGGCCTGTGCAGACTCCATCTCGCCACCACTTTTGGCACCCTATCCATAATCATCATGTTCAAATAACTATTTTGATTTGGACAACAGACAAAGATGCATTAAAACTGCAACTTACTGTGTGACCAAACTGTTCTTCAGACTTGAAGAGACGTGCACAAGTTCCACTGACCCAAGCAACGACATGTTTATTGACTTTCCCTTGTTTCAAAGCTTCAACAAGAGAGTATTCATCTCTTCCTCCAAGCTCTCCAAGTACCACCATCATTTTAATCTGGAATATAAGTCATAGTTGACATCAAAACTGCGCCAGAGGATTGTTACATCGAGCAACAATGTTAAACAGTTGAAGATTAGTATATACATATACCTGTGGGATGTTGTTAAAACGAAAGATGTGGTCAGATAAAGTGGATCCTGGGAACACGTCTCCACCAATAGCAATGCCTACAAAAACAACAATAAAACAATCTTCAGCTTAATATATCATTAGTCTATTGATTAACATTCTTCAAAACTCACCTTCATAGATCCCATCAGTCACACGGGCAACAGTATTGTACATTTCATTAGACATCCCATCCGCAGGAAAAGAAGAGTGATGAATAAAAAAAACTCTCAAACTCTCAAACATTCTAAGTTTTATGTTGTTCTTAAAGCCGTCAAATACAGATTTGGAGACAAAACCAACAGATCCAGGTCTGTAGAGCTTGCACTGGATAATGTTATCAATCGTTCCTGCAGTGTCACCAATCTTAAAGGCTCCAGCTTGAATACCTCCAACCGTCGCCGGTCCAATCACAACCTGCAAACAACCCCGATCAGTCTCAGAAAATGATTAACTGAAGCTAACCATGAAAGCAACCTTATTGTTAGCACGAGCGTAAGCAATGAGCTGCTTGGTGTCAGATTCTGGAACACCTTCCGCTATTATCGCCACAACTTTGATGGTTGGTTGCTTCAAAGCAGGCATGGATGAAGCAACAACACTATAGATAGAAACTAACTTAAACAAAACTAACACAAAGAGACAATGTTGATGGAAAGATTCATACGAACCTCCTGAAGGATGCAAAGTTGATGAATAAAGTTGATGAATACATCCGCGGTTGGATGCGCAGCGCATGCTGCCTCAATGCTGTATAACAAAAACAAGTTAAAGTTTCTGTCTGATCTTTATATGATATGTTTTTTGAAAAAGAAACTTACGCGGCGTGAACAGGGATAACGATTTCCTCCTGACCGAAGAAGAGTTTCTGAAAGCCTTCAGAGCCAGGGTTTATGATTCCAGCCATATAAGGTGTTTCACATCCTGTGAAAGCAAAGTTTATCTTTGATCTCAACCGATCCAAACCAAACCAAACCAAACCAACATAGGACAGTGATAAACTAAAATTGGATATTTGTCTACTGTCAAGTTAACAGTGTAGTTGTAATATCTTTAGATTCAATTCCAGATGACTAGTTCACACTTTATATTTATGAGATCAGAATTAAGCTAAAACAAAGTGGAGGTTTTTAAATAAGTCAATAACGTAAATAACAAGTAACAAGAGAAGTTGTTTTGAATTGATTTAAAGGCGCTAGTCTAGGGTTTTTTCTTCAGGTATGGAAATCGCAAGCCAAGCAATTCTTCAAGTTCAGTTTATAACAAATCTAAACTCGGATCACTTATGTTGAATCAACCCACTCTCGTGGTATTGATTCCTTTACAAGTCGGTCTTGATGCCTAAACTCTCGTTTGAATCAAGATGCACTAGCAAGCTTTAGAGATCAAGTCCGGTATGTTCACAATACACCCTAATATCTACTCTTGCTGACTAGGGATGCAAAGTTCATTCAAATCATATCAAGTTATCAATTAACGGCTAGCTAAATTGATTAACCCTAATTCATGCACTAAGTGATCGGTTCAATGCAAGCAATAAGAACATATATGAATGTAGACAATCTTAAGATGACTTATTTATGCTTCAGCTCACGAATCCAAACCCTAGAACCCTAAACTAACTCGGTGACTACTCAGTCATAACACAAGAACAGAGAAGCATGATTTTTGAATAATACTGCATATATAGATAATAGAAATCAGAGGGTTCAGGATAATCTTCTCTAGGAGAAGATGGAGCCGTCTCCCTTACAAGTAGCAAATCGCCGAAAACACAAGCTCTCTTAGGTCTTTCTTGCGTAAAAACTAAGGTAGGTCTAAAGTAATAAATAAAAGACTATATATATAGGAGCCACATGCGGCTATATGGAAAAACAGGAAATCTAAGGCAAATCCCGAAATATTTGGAAACTTCCTTTTTTATCTCTGCCGCTGGAGCATGCACTCAGGCTGCTCTGGTCGACTGTTCTGCGCGAAAGACTCCAATTCACACTCTTTTTCTCTTCTTTCCCTCCATCTGGTCTATCTCTCGGCCAATGCAACTCCAGACCTGTAATGATTCAAATAGACTAAAAAGACTCGATAAAACTTTGAAAACTATTAGTAAGACATACATATAATGTGCCAAAAACACAAAAAAGTGAAACTGAGAATCAAAACAGAACAATGATCAGATCCAGAGTTTTGGTTAAACTAGAAGACACGAGCAATGCGTTAACTGTAACAAAGTGTTCCACTTTCAATGTCGAAGACACTAATCGAAAAAAAAAGATTAGAAAAGTCTGCCACTTTACTACATTAACGAATCTATAGAAATGGATAAAGTTTCGAACTTTACGCACCCTCCTCCTCGTAAATATCGAAACTTTGGTATCAAATCTGAATCAAGACAGATCTGAAAGCTAGGAGAGAGGGTGTGGGAGAAAGGAGAGCGGACTTAGTCCGAGGAATAGTGGTGATTAGGCCTGGGAATATGAGTTTTTACCGCGGGGCCCGGCCCATTTGATCCGCCGCGGGGCGGGTGCGGGTCGAACAATTTAGAAAAATTGATTTGTGGGTGCGGGTGCGGGATATGAGCATTTTATGCGGGGCGGGTGCAGGCTGGTGGATTTTGAAATGCGGGTACCCGCCAACCCGCAATTTTTTTTTTTTACATTTAAAAAAAAAAAAAAAAATTTTTGTAAAAATGTATATTTTGTAAAGAAAATATGGGAATTTTAAAAAATAATAATCAAAATATTTAAAAATATTTAAAATTTTAATTATAAATATATTATTTATATTATATTTTACAAAAATTAAATTAAATAAATATTTTTTAAAATAAAAATATAACCTGCGGGTTCCGCGGGTTATCCGCAAAATTAAGCGGGGCGGTGCGTGTACAAATTTATTTGTTCGCGGGTTGTGCGGATCGGATTTTTTGACAAAAAAAAACTTTGTAATCCGCGGGTTGGCGGGTCAGCAGGGCGGGTTTGACCGGCAACCCCGCCCTAGTGGTGATAGGATAAGAGTGGTTAGAGAGGAAACAGTAATATAGAAATGGGAAGGAGACCAATAAGCTCTCTCTCTCCCGTAGTGATCATCGACCATGTGGGCGCGCCACATTGGTTAAGGTAGTTAGATCACAACTTCTACCTAAAAAAATGATTTTATCTATTCTTGACACCTAATGTAATGTTTGATTAGTAACAGCTAGTACAGATTAGTGGCTAATTTTTTTATTAATTATAGCAAAAATATGATTGGCTATTGTTGTACTTGCTTTCCACGGCCACAATTATACTCACAGCTCTAAATCTGCACCAATCTTGATTTATATTTTTTTAAAAGTTTACGGTCCTTTTTTTTAGTCCACAACACTTCTTTAAATTTTTGTTTTTATAATTGCTCTGCAGAGACAAATTCTTAGAGCCCAAATTTAAAGACTTTTGAAAGTTAAAAATCTAGAATCAAAATCAAAAAAAATACAGCAATATTTCTACAGCCAAAAAATAAAATCATAGTTCTTACCAATCACACCCATAGTTTTGTCTTTAAAGCTGTGATGGTAGTTGAAATGTCGCTCTTGGCTTTACCACCTAGTTGTTGGTGGTAAATTATCTGTTTCGTTCGTCTTCAAGAGTCAAGACTAAGCAACGTTTGTGATTCAACCTATTTTTAGCTAGGATTATTAGTAAATGTTAAGCATTCTTTTTCTTTTAATGAGAAACAAGTATCACTCCAAGGACTCTCAGATCTTTTGCTATACCCATAATCTAAACAGAGCGCTAAGAATGAGAAGAACAGTAGAACTCAACACACAACTTCAAGAATACAAGTATCTTGATTTGAAACACAATTAATCCATTTTTTTGTAGAAATATTTATTAATGAAAATGAAAGTGATACAAAGTTGTTTAAATCCCCAAAAAATGAACAAAAATTTTAAAGAACAAAACATTAGGATTAAGATGTGAAAACAATATTAATCTTATGATCAGCAACCGTTAAAGTGGGTAGGAAATCTGATGACGCCACAAACACTTACTTCAGTTATTTGAATAATAAGTTTTCTCTTAGCTTAGTATCATTTAGAGGTTCCCAGGAGATGTGTGAGAACGAGTTTATGTGTTATAACGCATCAACACGTAACAACTTCCATCAACTTTTTTGAATGTCTGAGGAGAAAACAATTCAATATGATAAGATACACACTTAAAAATACACAATGCTCATGTTTCGAAAGACGCAAGTGTTTGTAGAGAACCACAGCTATACTCGTGCATTGGTCTACGCCTACAATCTCCAGCCGCTATTTCCACGTTTACGTTCTCGTCATCGCCGCCACTATGCGTCAGCGTTAAGGAAGTCGTGGCAATCATGTTCTCTAAATCGCTGACATAGCTCAAAAGCCACGTCTTCTCCGATCTCAAAGCAACGTTTTCAGACTCGAGCGAGTCTAGCCTCCGTCTCGCCACTTTGCATCTCTCGATGTTCTCTTTGATTCGTCTCTCGAGAGTCGAGATCTCGATGATGGTGTCTTCCATTAACTTCTGTTTCTTCAGACGCGACCTTCTAGCTGATTCGCGGTTTGACAACTTGCGTTTCCTCTTCTTCTCATCTATGTCGGAACCTGAACTTGTCTTCTCTGCGTTTGCCATGTTCTTGTCCTAACACTTTGCGGAAAAAAAAATTTGAAAAATAAAATAAAGTTGTTCAAGAAAAGACGTAAAACCAGTGGAGAATCACAACGGATACAGAATGATAAACGAGGAATCTAGAGAACTGGTTCAGATTTCTCATCTCATAACACCGTCCATTGACATTTATCTTTGGTTAATTAATAACAACTCTTGAATCAGACAAAGATCTCAAGAAATTAAACAAGAAGATGTAATGATTATCAGAGAGAGAGAGAAATTAAAAGCGAAATAGAACAAGGAAGAAGATAAGGATAAGATCAAATAAGGGAAGTGGAGATGTTGTTCGTCTTAGATTGCCCCTATTTATAGAAATATATATTATATAGAAAACAATCTCGACGGTCTTCTTATACATTACAGAAGATTATCGAAATAAAAAGGGAGGATTCATCGAATGATGATTCAGAGAAAATTGTATAATGTAGAAATAAAATGGATATTGGAGATTTTTGGTCAATAACATAATAATATTATTATTCTTTACTTTTTTGGACATGACAGCTAAGTATGCGTTGGTCTTGTGCCTTATCGGGCAGACCACTTATTACTATTTGTAGCTTTTTCGTTATGTGACTAGTCGTAGGGTAATTCTAGATATGTATATCCAAGAAAACTGGATTCTGTAACCTTTCTATATCCTTGTCCAAATTTAATTCCTCGATTGTTCTCCAAGTTGCTTTCCCGCGGCTCCAATGAAAATGGAACACGGCCCGACAGTTCCCTGAACGCTAATAAAAGGTACGAAGTTGGATCAGTACGTGCCACTGGCGTGTGTAGTACGTAGCAAAAGTTATGTTTTTTTTTAACCACAGCAAAAGTTATGTTTAAAAATATTTAGGGCTTCTGCTGTGAAATAGTTACTATTTCTACTGGATTTTGTAACTATTATACTTAAATTGTATTGTTTTAAGACTATATATGAAATATCAAATAATTGTTGCTAAACAATTGGCCAAGCTACCACAAAAAAAGTAATATGATAACTTACAACTACACACATCGTTATTCACCAATGCTGTCAGACCGTATGAGCAAAGTCTTATTGCTATGGAATCCCTTTTAGTTTCTAACTTTCTAGTATTTAATTGTAGCCTTTAATCCACATTAAGGAACGAACAAACCATTTTTAATTGTTTGTTTTTGAACTTCAACCATTTTTAATTATGAATGGGACAAAAAATGTAACCATACGTAAGCTATATCGTTAACTAAACACGAGATTCATTTGGAAGTTTTAAAGATTCAAACGTGGAGCAGTGACGCCAATTTTACTTTGTGGATTTGGAGATTACGCTTAACATGGTTGACAATTTTTTTAATAAAGAAAATTATCCATCTTAAAGCATATACTCTCCTTTGATTTTTCTTTTGTGCATGGCTTATCCAAAATGATTTTCAAATAGAAAGATTGAGAATATAAAGTAAAGAGGTCTGTATTGGTAAGCCCGGCCTACTTTTTCGAATGAAAATACAAAATAAATATTACTAATATATAGTTGAAAATGCAGCATCCTTATCTGCTCACCGATTACTCAATATATTAATATCTACCACAAATAAAATAAAAATATCCTTAGATGCGAACGTATGATTCTCATCTAACAGTGAATATGTACATGCACTTAGTTGGTTCGCTAGTTTAGAATTTCAGGTCTAATATATCTTATATTCGGGTGTGCGTCTTCAAATTTTTGGATTTTAAACAAAATATAAAAATAACATGTAAAACTTAAAAGCTTATGTTCTTTGAAATAGCAGATATGCAACCATTTGGCCGTACATGACTAAGTTTCTTTTTACATTTTGTATGCAAGTTTGTTAAATTTGCAACCATGCATGTAACCACATATATAGAAAACCCATCTACGTGTATTTTATTTTACTTTTGCTAGTTGAGTTTTTGGATTGTGTTGAATATTGTATTTTGATCCTTAATGTTTTTCATTGTTTTCTCTATTAAATCCTTCTAAGAGGATTTTAACATGTGTTATCCCTCTTTTTCATCCCTTGCTAACCGATAATAGACGAGCATATTGAACAGAGTAAACCTTTTGTTTAATTATTCCCAATTGGCCAGTCTCGTGTTGCAATTGATATACCAAACCTAAAATTTATAAACTCTGATGAATAAGTTAATGAAAACTTGACTTTAAACGATCCTTGGTAATGAAAAAGGAGATGGAAAATATTTTGGTCTGCCAAAATATTTTAGTGGTTCTAAACAGACACTTCTTGCATTTATAGGTGAGAAGATGAGCAGAGACGCAAAGGTTTGTTTACCAAAAAACTTTGCTTTGGTGGAAAAAAGGAGGTTCTCTTTAAATCTATTGCTATAGTGCTTCCTGTTTATGTTATTTCATGTTTTCGTCTAACAAAGCATCATTGTCGAAATATAATGAGTGCTATGGCTAATTTTTGGAAGAATAAATGTGATGAGAAGAGGAAGATTCATTGGATTCTTATGACAAATTGTGTGTCTCTAAAGAGAATGGGGTTTGGGTTTAAAGATATTGAAATTTTTAACCAAGTCCTCTTAACGAAACAAGCATGCCGGTTATTCAATGAGCCAAACAGCCTGATTGCTAAACTTTATAAAGGGAGATACTTCGCCAACAAGGATTTCCTTGAATGTCGGAAAGGCTACAGACCATCGTATGCCTGGTGCAATATACTATTTGGGAGGGGACTACTGAGTAAAGGTTTGATCAAATCCATTGGCAATGGCATGTCAACATATGTGTTGGACGCAGAAATGAATTATGGATGACTGTCCTCGTCGGCCGGTCAATAAAGAAGCTATGATCGAGGTCAATCTGAATGTCTCAGCGCTGATTCAGGATGGAAGACAATGGGATTTAACAAAACTGGACAATACTTTCCATGTTAACGAAGTGCAAAGAATTCGACAACTACCGGTAGGAGAGGTTCCCGATAGAGACATTTGGGATTATTCTTCGCATGGAGAATACACGGTGAAAAGCGGTTACAAGTTGGCTATGCAAGCTAAAAATCACAAGCACTACAAACGGGTATGAGAACCGCATGCTTACTTGAGATGAAGAAAGATATTTGGAATCTTCCACTTTACCAAGGATTCGAAGTTTCCTCTGGCTAGCAGCGTCAGGTGCGCTAGCTGTGGCTGAAAGATTGAATACTCAAGGGATGAATCTGGTTACTCGATGCAAACTTTGTATGGTGGGCACTGAATCGATCGAACAAGTGTTAGGCGTGGGACATTGCAGGGTTTCCACCCATCTTGCAATTAGCAAATCGTAGTCTGGTGGTGTTGTTGACTCTCTCTCTCTCTCTCTCTCTATCCAAAGGATGTCAGATGAATCTCTACCGTTGTTGCAGAGGAAATAAATCTCGTGGATACTTTGGACTATTTGGAAGAACAAGAACAATATTTTGTATTCTGACACGTAGGTCTCCTTAATCATACAACTTCAACAAGCAGGTGAGGAAGCTCGTGTCTGGCATGAGCTCAATGTAGTCCAACAGAACATGGAGGTGAGAAATGGGTTATGTGATGAGAACAAAAGATGGGAACCAGCTCTAGCCGGCTATGCAAAATGCAATATACATGCGAACCGGAGGAATGCTAAGCTTCACAGTGGAACTGCACTCTTCATACGAGATTACAATGGCAATGTTCTGCACCATGCTCGAGTTGCGCTTACTTTCTCTCCTAACAGATTGACAGCTGAGCTTCGGTGTTTGGAATGGGCGTTAAGGAGTATGAAAGACTTGGCATATCAAGAAATCGTGGTGGAGCCTGATTTTCATGAGCCGATTGAAGCTGTGATGCAGTCTTCGGAATGGCCACGTTTCAGAGTCTTGCTACAGAGGATCAATGCTCTGTGTGCATCTTTTGCCTCAATTTTCATTTGCGACGGAGTCTGTTGCCTCTAACAAGATTGCGCGAAAAATTGCAAAAAGTGTATTTCGGATGGTAGGTTCCAATCTAATCTGGCATCAAGAGAATCAGCTTAGCTCCATCATCAGATTCATAGAGAGGCGTCTTTTATTTCCTCATAAATCTTCTTTAGAATGAGCACTTAAATGTTTTTCTTTGGTTTCACCTTGTACTTGAACCTTTTTCGGTTGATTTTCCTAAATGCAGTGGTTAAAAAAAGACGATCCTAACCCCTCCATATTTGTGTAAGCACCAGTGTTTTGAAAACCGGATCGGACCGGCCAGTCGGACCGTGACTCAGTATTCTAACCGATTCCGAGTTGTACTAAAAACCAGATTTGAGTTAAACCGGCAAACTCGGTGAAAAACCGGCCAAACTCGGTAAAACCGTTGACCCGGTTCAATATCAAAATCCGGTTTTCTCAATTAAAATTAAAAAAATTTGCAAATTTATAAATATTTCATTTAAAATCATATTTTTAAAAGTATATTTCCAAAAAAATTAGTTTTCATTATATTTTTATATATTTTAAAGTTTTTATTTATTTATGTATCAATTTTAGTTAGATTCTAGAAATGATATAAATTTTTATAAAAATAAGTATATATATATATATATTTAATTATTTAAATTTGATTATAATTTAAAACCCGGTTGAACCGGTTAGACCGGTCCGACCATTGACCCTGTTACAATGCCGAGTCAATGTCCGGTCCGGTTTTCAAAATATTGGTAAGCACTGATGGGTCAAACCGAAGGATTATGTATTTCTTTTCTCGTCCTCGATACTATCAGTGGGTCTGCTTCATCACGATTAGCAAGCGAGGCCTTAGAGGCCCACTTATGAAACGGAGCGTTTGAATGCTTCTATTCTGAGTCTCTGACTGAACGTAACGACGTCGTTTTATCGATCCTTCCTCCGTCACTGCTTTCACTCTCTCCTCCGAAGACACTCGGAGAAAACCCTAAATCCCCAATTGAGGAACACGGAGATCTCGATCCAGATGTCGTCGTCTTCTCCGAGTGGTAGCGGTGGCGATTTGAGCGAGAGAAGAGGGATTCCCGCCGCTAAATTCATCCAGGATGTCGAGACTTACCTCTCTCAGTCCAGCCTCGATTCTAACTCTGCTCTCGCCTTCCATCAAGAAAGGTTTCTCCTTTCACTCGTACATCCTCATCTTAGGCTTATATGCCTATGCTTCTTCTTAGTCCAATCTCAGATCTCTTGTACTACGACTACTCTATGAGCATATACATTAGCTTGTTTTGTTTAATTGGTTCCTGAAAATGTTACTTCAAGCTCATATACTCTTTAGTGAAGTGTTTTGCCCTGTGATTCTTCTGTTTAGGCTTCAGCAGTATAAAGTTGTGGAGATGAAGCTTCTTGCCCAGCAGAGGGATCTTCAGGTATACTTCTCTCCTCCTCTATGTAGATTGGTACCTTTTTGTGATGAGGCATCCCTCGTGGTGGGATGTTTTATGTATGTATGATTGTTACGAGTTATATATATTGTTAGCTTGTTTCAGTTTAGATATCTTTAACATTTTGATAATGGGGCAGGCTAAAATCCCAGATATTGAGAAGTGCTTAGAGGTTGTTGGCACGTTGGAAGCAAGGAAGGGTACTGGTGAGGTTCGTTGTTAGTTTCTTGTAGCAATATCTCTACTATTATACTTCGATACCCTTTCTTCACTGTTTTTTTTTGGACATAAACACTCTTATGTTTCTACGTTTGAATATGATGTATTGATGTGGTGATCAGTCAGTCTCTTACTGCTATTTTCGAGGTGACTGAGTATAAATGTTATTTTGAACTTCGGAATCCAAAGTCCTGGCTTTTAATTTAATAAGGTTGAACACTTGAACTTGGTTTTGCTTTGATTTCTTATTTGATGGTTTGTAACATTTTTCTCTTATCTTTGTACTAAATCACCAATCAATGGCCCTTTGATTGGTGTCCTTAAGTCGTTCTTGATTGTGACAGCAGAACATAGTTCTAGCTTCACTGGAAGAATCATTTAACTGACACATAGGTTCTAGTATGCACGATGTTTCATCTTTCTAATATGAAAGTTGCTTTGATGTACTGACTTAGTTCTGATTCTTGTGTTCTTTCATCTTTATCTCACATGGAATTCTTCTTGCAATGCAGGCTCTTTTAGCAGATTTTGAGGTGTCTGAAGGAATATATTCACGGGCCTGTATTGAAGACACCGACTCAGTGTGTTTGTGGTTGGGAGCAAATGTCATGCTAGAATATTCCTGTGAAGAGGTCCACTTCGCTGGAAACATATTCTCTTCGATGTTTTCAATTTTCCACCAGGGACCCCTAGAATAAGTTCTTATAATCTTCGTTGTCCCAACAGGCTACAGCCCTTTTGAAAAACAATCTGGAAAATGCTAAAGCAAGCCTGGAGGTTCTTGTAGCTGATTTGCAGTTCTTGAGGGACCAAGTCACAGTTACTCAGGTACAGAGATACTTCTATGTTTTTTATCTCACTCGATTTGAGTAAAGGCCTTGGTTTTACTTTATTTATCTGAGAATATTATTCCGTAAACACATGGAGTGTATATACTTAATACAAAGATTTGAGTAAAGACTAGTTTCTCTTGGTTGACTTGGATTTTCGTATGATGAACAGGTGACTATTGCGCGTATCTATAACTATGATGTTCAACAAAGGAGGGTTAAACAAGTTGCCCCCACTGCTATTACCGCTGCAGACTCGTGAATCACAGGTTTAAATCATGCTCGTGTGTCCTATAAGGAGGTAATATGATTTCTGCAACACCGTTTGGTTTGTAACTCTTTTTTTTTTGGTATCTTGATCAATTTTGTCTATGAGACAAAGACAAACCTATGAATAGAAACATTTAGCATTGTTATTTTGTTATCATCGTTTGCCTTCTGTATTATTTTGCTACATTTTTTTCGGAATGCAGAGACCATCTTGTGTTTTTTTTCCGATTGAAGTACTACTACTTGTTTAAGGATGTGGTCAATATATCAAACTGTTTGCAGAATCTTATGATTTTGATCAATGTTCTAACTTCTAAGAGTTATAAAGGATATATGTTTCTAGAACTAAGTAAATTAATATACTTTGCAATATTCAATTATTTGGGGCTATAATTGTTCAGTACCTGTTCAGACAAATGTAACATCATGTTCTGTAAAATGCTATAATCAATTTGACAGTATTTATGAAAACATTTTGAGATTTCCGTCGTTTCCAAATAAAGAATATTACCTGAAGATAAACAAAAAGGAGAGTAAAACAAAGAAAAAATCATTTGAGACTAGTTTTCTTTTTGTCTATGGTTAGGGCTTGAACTGACTTTTACAAGATGCACCTTTCAATTAATGGTGGTCCATGTTTCATTTATTGACTTTCACTTCTTTTTTTAATCTATTAATTTCATTTCGTCTTTTTTTTTTTTTTTTTTTTTTTTTGTAACCGCGGGTTTCCGGCGACCGTGGTCAACCGACTATTCCCGCGAGGCCCACGGCACTCCACGTATTCTTGGGATTTAACCCTAGTCCGGATGGCCAGCAGAACTCGAACTGCGGGTACCGTATTGGAGGTTTTCTCCTCAAATACCACTAGTCCAAGTCCGTTGGTTTCATTTCGTTGTTTCTGCAACCCCATCCTTCGTATACTTACATTTCCAAATCCACACTCTTTATGCCAATATCTTCTAGCATTACACTTGTATCTATATTACATGGTGTATATTTTAAATCCGAAATATCCATATTCTTCTAATGATTATACAAATATTGTAGTTTTTTCTCTAAACAACATTTTGTAGATAGTACTTGATAATGACATGTAAATGCATTTATAGGTCGCCCACAAAAAGACATCTTCTTGGTCTAACAACTCCCATATACGGCCATAAATTCCACGCCACGCCCTCCTTAGTTTACAAATCAAAGAATTTGTGATATTTTTTTTTTTTTTTTTTTTTTGGGGGGGGGGGTGGTATTTTTTCCCTAATTCGATTCAACGTTGGATGCATCAGTGATCAGACGTATTTAGGATTCAATTGAATTTAAGTTGACTTTCTTCCAGGTTTTGTACAATACTAGTAATAGTTGTTCTTAACCGATATGTAGCTTTGTACAGGGGCCAATGCAGGTTAGTAAATAATTATAGGGACCCATAATTATATTTAGATTTTTGTGCTTGAATCCATTGTAACTGGTAGCTAAAATGGTTTAAAAACACATTTGCACCCTTAATTTTGATTCTCTCATGTGTTTTTCTTATTAATAATGCACCCATAAAATAAAGTTTTTAGATCCGCCTCTAGCTATATACAAAACCGAGATGATAGTGCATGATGTGTTTCCATCGTGATAAGACTTAACTATAGTATCAATTATTCGCATCATGCTACGCATTGATTATATTAATTTTTTTACAATGCCTTGCTTAACTATATTAATTAGAAATTTATTTTGTTTGTTTCGGATAATCTCAGTGACTTAATTGCATGCATTGAGTATCACTTGCAATATACTGATTTTGCAAAACAGAAGTATCTTCAAAAACATCTCAAATATTGACAGATGAACAAAAAAAACAAGAGCCTAATACATGACTCCATGTAACAAAATTAGAGGGCCAAATCTGAAGTATAATTTGATAGTCTTGGAAGCAAGCCAAGCAGCTGTCTGTCCCCTCAAGAGTTATTAAAGTGAGTTTGTCTGTTAGTGACAAATAACGCGTTTTAGGGTTTAGCGTTACAATATTCCATGTTAATCATAACACCACTCGCATCTCTCTTGACTTTGACTTTTTCTCCTTGTCATCTTCTTGGGACATCCCACAGGTAAACTAAAATTGTTTTATTTAAAATAGGGAATAAATAACTTTTATTTTAAAATCAAATTCACCAGAGCCGCAATCATCGGTTAGATGTTCTCACTCAGCATGAGAAAGCTTCATTTCTTAAGTCAACACGTTGTTTCCCCTCCTCCTGCATTCATCCAGAACGAATCTTGACCTTTGTTATTCTCCCTCCACGTATTTCTTTAATTTACAAAAATCGATTACGGATCTACGTTTGTAGTTTGTTTACCATTATAACCAAATCTACGCTAATTTGTATACAAAGATCACGCTTTGTTTATTTAAACATAGATTGTATCAGTTTGGAAAAAAAAAACAATTTATCTTGATTTAGGTTGGTATTTAAGTTTCTTCTGATCATAAACAATATTATCTTCCTCAATTCATATTTGTTTTTTTTGTCTCGTTTCATATATGATATTTGAAATTTGAGTGCCGCCAATCTCTCTCTAACTTAAGTAGGTCAGATCCGATGAGAGTTTCATAATAATCACCGACTTGCAGAAAATACATGTCAATGAAAGACATTTTATATGTATATGCACCTTGTAATTATATGAACGCACACCTGGCTCATTTGGCTTGGACCGACGATAGCTAACTCTTTTGACCTTTACTCTTTTTAACATTGACAAGTGACATGACAATAATATGCTAAAAGTTTCCAAGTTTAATTCTAGAGCATTTGGGGGTTTAGAATTTTGTTATGGTCAAACGATATAATATCATTACTAATAAGTCAGCTGGGCACTTAATCAAGTAACCATATTGTTCACGTCGATAGGGCAATATATTAAAAGTTGAACCATAGTCTCCAAATATTATTGTATACTTATACTAGATATAAATATAAAATTGTAGCAAAGAGGATATATACGACTATGCTTGAATAGGTTTATAATTTACTCATTGAAATGAAAACAATAATTAGATAAAAAAAACAATAAAAGGAACCTCTCCAAAAGTTAAGTGAACAAGAACCCTAAAATATCAAGGGTCAACACTATGACACACCACCTTTCTCTGATTTTTCTTAAAGCAAGGCTTTAATATTACATTTGTAAGAGTTTGCGATCTATTCATCTACAAATTTATTTTGCACAACTTTAATTTAAACATTTTCAAGATTAAAATGATAAATGAAGCTGATAAAGAAAACAATCAAGAGTTGACAAAATATAATTATATATTCAAAACTAGTTTCTAGAAAAATACATACGAATAGCTCAGAACAATACACACTCAATCGAAATATGAAAGTGATCGATCATGAAAATTCAACTTTAATAAGTGTAAGCTGAACAATTGATGGTCAACACCTTTGACTTTTGACCATTTCGTCTCACCCTTATGAAATAGTATACATTTTCGTAGATCTGGTCTCGTGAACTTTAACAGTTAGCTTAGCTATGATCCTTTAGTCAATCATATCATTATTTAATGTTTTGAGTTATAAAAGAAATTACTTTATCCGCGGCGATATAATAACTCTACAATTCGAACTTAGCAAAACCCGATCTCATCCATGTGCACAACACATAACATACTTTGAAAGGTGAGATTTAAGCCCGTAAAGTACTAAAATAGTACTATGTTTTTTTAACATATCATACCCCGATCTAAGTATTAGACCCTTCTAACTAATCGCACTACGTTTACATATATCTGCGTGTGAAAGCTATTTTATTAGTGAATATACTTCCTTTCTCAATCACTTAAATATACTTCTTACGAAAAAGAATAAACAATAGTTCTTTTTTGCACTAAGAACAATCATAAAAGAATAAACAATAGTTCTTTTTTGCACTAAGAACAATCAATAGTTTAATTAATAATGTATATGTATAATATACTAAGAGATTATATACCAGTTGGCCGGAGTCGTTGTGACTCAGTCTCCGTATAGATAGATGCATTCAAAGATAACGATATATATGTGTGTATAAAATAGAGAAGTAATAAAGAAAGACCGAGTGTTTATTGTGGTAGCAAGTATTTGTATTCGCGATTTTGAGATTCTTTTTCAAGTGAACGTAGGTAAAAGTGGATGTGTGGACGTACGTCCTTAGTTTGCGGCTACTTAACCTTTGTACGAGTGGACCATGTCAAACCCAGTTTTTATACTACTGAGATTTGGTTTCTATTAATTCATTTGTATACATATCATCATCTCAGGACGGTACATTACATCACACAATATATATTTTATCGTACAAGAAAACAGTGCACGCCTATACACGAAAGCCTCACACGTGCATTACATTTTGAACTAGATCGATGGTAAGTATAAACAGGGTACGCATCAATGCATCAGCATTCAGTAACATTTTTTTGTTTTGTTTGGGTAAGCATAAGCATCGTAGGATTCGATCACGCGTTTGTTAATTTTCACCGAGTTTTATCAACTATATAATTAATTAATCATTCATATCAATGTTCGTCCATTATCATTTACCTATGATAAGAAAAAAAACAAAGTAACGTGTTTACTGAAAAAGCGTTGCGAGGAAAACAAAAAGGAGTGTGGCTTGATGCGGAAGCAACCGACATGAGAGGAGGGAAAATAAAACAGCTAATAACGCGTTATAAACACGTGCCTGCTTTCTATATTTTGGCAGCTCGATAAAACCATTGTCGACATTTGAACAGCTGCCTGATATACGATTTTACAGTGTTACTGCTTTGGGCCACAAGAGACGGGTCGGTGGGTCCATGACCATGACCCTTCATTCCTCATACACAAAAGGTTAATGTAACGAGAGAAAAGCGTGTAACCCCCACCTCCCAACAAAAGTTACCTTTCAATTTTACTTTTAAACGAATCGGAACTTGAGATAGAGAAATGAAAAAAAAAATGTAACGAAAGAAAAGGAAAATAAAATTCAGATGTTATGATTAGCTGAAAATATAATTTTTATCAATCTTTATTTAGGTTGTTTGGTAAAAAACTTTCCTTTATGGCCACTAAAATAAATTTTGTGGAAAATAGCGTATTTGTATACTCAATGACAGCGAAAAAATATAATGGTGAAGAAAATAACATTAAACTTCTGTTGTTCAGCTAGCAAAAGTGAATTTCGATAATGAGTATGTTTTACATAATATGTTATTTTCAGACGTGAATTTTAATATATCAAGTGAAAAATACTTTTTGTATCATCCTAATCTATGTAGATATCTAATTTATCTTTCTACATATTAATTTGTGATCTATCATTATTTTGGGATTCTATATTATTAACAATAAAATGAAATATCTAGTTTGTTTTCTTATATATATAGAATTAACAATTAAAATTATAAATGGCTTTAAAAACGATTATAAATGGCTTAAGATATATTCTCTCTGTTCACGAAATTAAGATTTTTTAGAGTATGCACGCTTATTAAAAATTTAATAAATATTTATAATTTAATTTATTTTTTACTTTATTATATATTTTCCAATAATTTTACACCAATGAAATTTAATCAATTCAAATATTCTCAGTTAATATTTTTTAAAAGTATAAAAAAATATATTAACAATATAAAAAATCTATCTTTCTAGAATAAAAAAGAAATTTTAAAATTTTTATTTTCTGGAATAGAGAGAAGAGGGATTAGTATTCGAGTGTGGAGGAGTGTGGAGTAATAAATAGTTGAGATTGATAGGATTTGATGACCGATGACTTGTCGGAGAAGAAGCAAACTCTATGCTGACGTATGCATTGTGTCAGCTTATTTTCGAAGCTTCTTTCTTACGCGTTTACTCCATATTTTAATCGTATTTTAAATTACTTTCCTGCTTTTACTGTTTCTCAATTTATTCAATTCACAATTAACTATGAATTTCCAATAATTTTGTCTCTTTCTGTTGGTTGTATCTTTGCCTCGTAGCACTTTTCTCATCTTATATTCTCTATCTACGTGAAAGTATGTGCTCACTGCTTACACTGTTTTCAGTTTTATTTTTCTTAGCTTGGATTTGTTATCATATCTTAAATGGCCATTAGCTTATTATATTTATATTCATTTTGAATAGATAGAATATACTACTAATTTGAAATTCCAGATCATTGAGCATGGTCTCTTACATTGGTAAATGCACTTAAAAGTTATAAACCGGGTGTTTTTTAATTATAATTAGTAAGGTAGTACTACTGATATAGTTAAAAAAAAAGGGTAGTGCTACTGCTTACTTTAAACATAGTTGTCTTTAAATTAATGTTTGATATAATACCATGGTAAACGAAAAATTACAAAAACATTAACAAATGCAACCTGTGATATGAAAAGAATCGGCGACAAGACGTTCAAGTCAAAATAGAATTAGGCGAAATGTAATTATATTTTTTATGTCAGGATCACAGATTTTCTTTTCCCGTAAAAAGCATTTATAATGGAAAAGACGAGTTGCCGTTTAAAAAGTTTAAAATCAAGGAAAGCCGCGAGGAGCTTAAAATAATATCAAAAAATAAATAATTAGAGCAGTAATCACATGCGGCCGACCTACACTTTTTTCGTTTCATACGTCTACGTGTTTTCTTTCACGCGTCACTCTTCGTAACCCTTGGTCTACCGTTTTAACCGGGTTTTACTTGTACAATTACGCGTAAAAACAAGAGACTAGTCTTGCCGGAAAAATATTTTGAGTAAAAATTCCCTCGAATGGCAACGAATCATACATCCGAAAAAAAATTTGCTAGTGTAAAATAAAATCTCAGGAGGAAAACTGAATTTTAATTTTTAGGTTTACTTTCAAATATACTGTATAATTTAAATGTAAAACAAATAGTTTTTAACTGCATATCTTACAACTATAATTTTTTCTCAATTATATAAAATTTAAATGTCTGGAATACTTCATATATTAAATTTTGACTCATCCATCTTTTTTTTATAGAAATCCTCATCCATCTTATGATGTAATGGAATGATTATAGAATAGTGTTATTGATGCTCATGGCCAATGTCTCTATTTATACAACAAGTAAGGTTTAAACAGATAAGGACTTACAAAGCATATATCCTAAACTTATGCTAAATAGGAATTATCCTATAATTCATAGTAATTATCTCATTATATGACATAGCAATCATTTGCAAAGATTATTATTTTCAAGCTAAAATATAAATGAAATGTAAACTTCGAATGAAGCTGAACAACAAAAGTCAAGTAACTTTAGTAAATTAAAGCCAAACTGTAACCATGCCGTTAGGAGACACGACATAATCTCTATATATTATTTGAGAAGCATTACGACTTTTTTTTGTAGCCACATGTCATCATTAGAATGATTTTTAGAACCATTAGAAAAATATGTTGGTCCATCTAATTATATAATCAGTTTTTTTATTAAACTAACAATAAATTCATCATTAATGTATTTTATTATTTCCTTAAATAAAATTTACGGAATTGCCTAATGTGGCTAAAGTATATATGGCAATTAATGACTTTGAATAATAAAGATTTGATAAAAAATAGTTTATCTTCTATCATATTTGTTTAATTTTAAACTATTAAATAAATTAAACAACCACAATAACTATATAATAAAAATTTAGATTTTTATGTATATCTTATATTTTGAATTTTTACAAACATTTATAAATTACTAAAACTATTAAAAGTCTCACATTCACATTTTGTGATCCATGGTTTAAAATATTTGTTATGACAAAATACAAATGATTACAAAAATTATATAAGTAAAAAGTCTAATTTAATTAATTATTAAGATTAATATATATATCATTTTAAATTAAACTATACACCATATAAAATACAATATTTTAGTTTCAAAATTTACTTTGAACAATTTTTTTGATAAAATTTTTGAACGATCATTGACAACTTATTTTTTTTTAAACTATAAATTACTAAAACTATTAATCCCACAATGAAAATTTTGTTATCAGTAATTTAAATTTTTTTCTATAATAGACATTAATATTAAAAATATACTAAAATATATTATCTATGTTAGTATCATTTAAATTTAATAACATATCCTATCAAATATAAAAAAAAAATATTTTTTGGATTAATAAAATTGATTTATATGTTCACACCAATTTAATTATATATTTAATAGTTACTGATTTTTAATTATTTAATATATATTTATTATTTCATATAAAAATATTTAATATATAAAATAATTTATATATATAATATTGATCTTAACCTAGTATATGGGAATGAAAAAAAAAACGAAATGAAGGCACAAAATTAATTTCCTGGCAGAGAACGGCACCGTCCCGATACCGTACACCTCCCATGACCGGCGTATACCGGTGACCAATGTTTTTCTCCTCTCTATTCTTTTTAATTCCCATTTTAATATTCTTGCCCGCGTAAATAAATGAGCGGACATAAAATAATAATAATTAAAAAAACAAATGGGAAACCTCCTAAATCCAAGCTGTTTTCCAGAAGAACCCAAAACTCCATAAAAGTTATATTCACACCTCTCTCTCCTCTTCTTATCTCAAATCACATAAACCATTAAAAAAAATTTTTAAAACATCAAGAAAGCTAAAGAAAAGTTCTCCTTTCTCATCCTCACTAAATCTCAGAAGATGACAATGATGATGATGTCTCTATAAAGTATCCTCTCAGATATTCCATCCTTTCTAATTACATGGAGAAGAAGATAGAACATCAACAAAAGGAGCAGCTCAACAGTACGAACACAGATATCAAGATAGATCACCAAGAACAACAAATCTCTCAAGCATCATCTTCATCATCACACATGGCGAATCTAGCTACGTCATCAGATCATCATCTTCATCAGTTGGAGCTAGCTGGGAACAACATCAACTTCTCAAGCATCTTTGATGCTCCAATATCTTTACCTTTTCCTTATTCTTATTTCGAAGATCACTCCTCTAATAATCCCAACTCTTTTCTTGACTTGCTCAGACAAGACCAACATCAATTTGCTTCATCCTCTACCCCATCTTCTTTCTCATTCGATGCCTTTCCTCTCCAAAACAACAACGATACCAATCTCTTTTTCACTGATTTACCCTTGCCTCAAGCTATGACAACAAAGGCTGAGTCATCAGAAGTTGTCAACACAGCACCGACATCTCCAAACTCAACCTCAGTCTCCTCTTCATCCAACGAAGCTGCAAATGATAATACTAATAAGGAGGTTGCTGTTAAAGATCAAGAAGAAGGAGATCAAAAAGAGCACAAGGGTACTAAGCCACAGTAAGTAATTAGTTAACCTTCCATTTTACTGACCGATTGATTATGTTTGGGTTTGGATTTTATTAATTCTTTTTGTGTGAATATCTTGTTTTGAAGGTTAAAGGCAAAGAAGAAGAACCAAAAGAAGGCAAGAGAGGCTAGGTTTGCGTTTCTGACCAAGAGCGATATTGATAACCTTGACGACGGTTATAGATGGAGAAAGTACGGCCAGAAAGCTGTCAAAAACAGTCCTTATCCCAGGTAATATATATTACTCTGTATATATGCTGTTATATATATATATATACATATTAATTACAGCCCTAGCTAGATCCATACAGATCATGGTCACTTTCTATGCATCTGTGTTTACATATACTTTATATGCATATATAAGTATATATACTTCAATAGATCCAGTTTTTTTCCTATTCATAAAGATCTACAACTTCTTTTTTTGTAACACAATCTCATATAACTTTTTTTTAGTGTGATCTACAACTTCTACATGTTCTTTTTGATAGATCCTGTGTTATATATGCTATATATATATTCAAATTATTCTATAAATAACAAACCATAGGTATGTTGAAGGGTGTGTGTGTGTAGAGTAGCCCTAGATTGATCAGTGTGCTCTATACATGCCGAGTCTATATGCATATCACATGACTCTAAGTTCATATTGTATACATGTTCACTATAATTATACATATAGACGACTACATATACCTAATACAGTGTGTGTAGGGTCCAAAATGTTTGAATTTTCGTTTCGAAGAATATATTTTCTTTTGTTCCATTCCATGAGGTTTCTGTGTTCTTTTCTTCCCTTGATTTATGTTGCTTCTGTCGGAAGAATTATCTAAACTTGTTCCAAACTTCATCTCAGATCTCGAGATCTTATGTTCCTCATATATTCCAAATTTCATTTACTTCAAACTTTATAAGTAAATAATAATTTTTTTTTCCGTTTAATATGTAAAATGTATTAAGATTTTATTTTAATGTGCAGAAGCTATTATCGTTGCACCACAGTAGGTTGTGGAGTGAAGAAGAGAGTGGAGAGATCCTCCGATGATCCTTCCATCGTCATGACAACCTACGAAGGTCAACACTCCCACCCTTTCCCCATGACGCCACGTGGACACCTCGGAATGCTCACGTCACCAATCCTTGACCATGGTGCAACCACCGCGTCATCATCATCATTCTCTATCCCTCAGCCACGCTACTTGCTAACTCAGCATCATCAACCCTACAACAGCATGTACAACACTTCCCTAAACATGATCAATAGAAGCTCCTCCGATGGTACTTTCATTAATCCAGGGTCATCGTCATTCCCTGGATTTGGTTATGATCATATGCCACAAGCTTCTACGCCGACTACTTCTGCCATTAGAGATCATGGATTACTTCAAGATATTCTTCCTTCGCAGATCAGAGAGGATACTATTAACACCCAAATCAATGAAGAGGATAAGAAATAAACAACTTTTCCCTCTGGAGCAATTGTTTTTTTTTTTTGGACGGAACCGGTTGCTAGGTTTTATGAGGAGTTTTTGGCCGGTTTAGGTAATTAAACCGATATTGCTAGCTGGTTTTCTAATGTTTTTTCTTTATCAAAAAGTTTAGCATCGTTTTTTTTTCGGAATCACGATTAAACAAATAACCGATGCTTACGAGGAACAGAGGTTTGTAGCATATGTGATATAGATGTAACTTCCTTTTTGTTTTGTTTTAGTATTAGTAAAAATGTATCATTTCCTTCGCGAACTAATGGGCAGAGGGTGAGGGTCTAATCTTTAATTATTTAAAGTTTAAATTTTTGTCTCGAGTTCTATCTCTGATTGTATATCTAGGAGTATGAGTACGCATGCATATGGAGTTTGATTAAATTTAATATAGACGTTTTCATACCATTTAATTTGTAAGTTTGTAACTATGCTATCAACTTGTCCGTCTCTCGTTTTATTCGAATCTCACATTTTTATTTTATTTCTATTAAAATCCCAACCAATGGGTATTAACGTATGTATCACATATGTTTGTTAAATTATGTAGAATCGATCATCGATCTATATGCCTAAAAACAAACCAGATTCTTTCATTATCATGGATTCATCATATAGTTAATGTATAACAGAATACAAATTCGATAATTAACTTCGGTTTAGCTCCATAAAATACAATTAATTAGTGGGACATACAGTTCTTATATGACCCGGTGTCCGTAGTTGGATATCCTGCTAGATTATATGAATCAATACTTAGTGTTCATAGATGCTCACTTCTCATGTTTCATAACTACTATATATAGAACTATTTTTTCATACTTTATATTCACACACAAACATGGTTTATTCACAACGAACATCTACTATAATTTCGACAGTGATGACAAAAAGCTTAAATAATACAAGAAAAGATATACTTCATATCTAATTAGTCACATGGATGCTACCTGTTAGCTTTTTGGTATGCGGATAAATGTAAATTCATATTCGTCTTTATACAAACTTTTGTATTACAAAGGTCAGCGAGAGATCTTTTGCGACTTTTATGTTATTCAGTCACTACAAATAATATTCAAAAAGACTTTCAGGATTAGTACGTAAGCGCACTGTTTGTGTGTACATGCGTACTTAAATTGTAGATAGGCCATATGGACCATAATTTACAATAAGCAACATCATTTTCTCCTTTTCACTAACCCAACAAACTGTATTGTATCTACTATCTAGCATAAGTTTTCAAGTATTTATTAATTACGAGGTTAAGAAATGGAATAAATTCTTTTGAATAATAACAAGTGAATTTTATGGCATGTAATCATACTAATTAAGTTCTTCATATTTAATTATATCCGTTTTATGTAAGCCATACATTGACATTATATAATTAACAAACACAAATTAACCCAACTCCCCTCCCTCACACACCGATATGTACACACACACACATATGTATATGTCAATTATAAAGTTGATGCATGGAGCCATATATGCGTGCATATATGCTTTAGGTCTTTTTCAGGAAGCTGATAGCTACGCAACTGATGTATGGCTGATATTAAATATAAAAGTAAATGCAAAAAGCATAGAGTTAGTAATGTCCATAATGGACTGTCTTTTAATCACTAAAAAATAGAAACACGAGTAGTTCTAACAGGCTACTCATCAACCCTAATCCATCACCAACAAAAGTATCAAAACAAAGCATGCTTTGTATATTATGGAGAGTTAATTCTAATTAATGTGTTCCTTTAATCGCACCATTCCCGTACGTAAGGATGCACACATATACATGTTCTACTACCCATTGTCTCATCATGTTCGAGTACCCATTAAAATTTTGCACCCATTCGAAAATCATTCTAGATTCACCCATGTATGTACTAGTCTATTTTGTATTGCCGCTGGTTATGTTTCGATCTTAACTGTTGACAGCAAAATCAGTTGAACGAGTTGAATGGTAAGTATAGCGATACTGCAATAGTAATTAATAACTATCAGATTTAGACTAACGTTGGAACATTTTCATCAAGTGATTGTTAAGACTTGAGAAGAAAAAAGTAGACGCATATCAAACTAGTCCACATATTATTTTCATTTTTATTTGAAGTTGGGCAAAAAGCAGAGTACGTGGCAAATGAGGTGTGAAATGTTGACCGGTCGTACATTAATGATCAATTAAGAAAATAAAGCAAATGTAGTGTCAAGAAATCTCCGGGTAAACATGTTTTCTAATAAGGAGGTTTCTGTAATATCACTTTGCTAAGTGCTAAGTGCTAAGTGTTAACTCAATGAACCAAAAATCAGAATGCAAAGTTAAAATATATTTTTGTACATACTGGAAACGTACGTATCAACTGTAAATAGGTACATAAATTACGTATGCAACACTACGTATTTGTGGCCTACAAGGCAGAGAACACAGTGGTTTGGCCACAATCAGTCAATCACTAAGTTATCAAAACATCAATTAAATTCTAGTTGTTGTGATCTCGTCATGATTGGTTTAATAATGTTACTCATTGCAAGCAAATTTTGGTTTTCCTATAAACTTTTATCCAAGTCAAGTGAAAGTATGGTTTTTGTTATTCTTAGTTTAAAACTGAGACTATTTAATGAGATTAATAAACTGAAATCTGATTACTCGATCTTCTTATGACATAAGGTGGTTTTAGTGAAATCAATGAATAGATTGATCAGTTTAAGATAGATGTTGACTGAAGTATAATGGTGTACTAGAAATTATAGATAAGATTTATAAGACCCATTTTCCCAAGAATGTCGAATAAAAATTATCATATCTATCAAAATGTTTCACCATTTTATTTTTCATACCAGCCGCCAAGTCATGTTCAATCAAACTTTGATTTGATACTTCCTTTTTCTGGTCTTTTCCCTAATTTGAATTTTACTTTTATTATCATGGCTACAGTTACGTATGAAAACAGCACTGGTACATGACTATGTGTTATTCATGTTGTAGAAGATTGCATACCATAAGAACCTATAATGTGTTTTATGGTTATTATTTAAAGCCAACTTTAACTTTCAGAGAAATTGTTGAACGGAACACTGAAACATAGCATATTGTATAGTCGAGCTTTAATTATTTGCAAGATCTCTTCCCAAATCCAGGTGTGTTGTCCAGTTCTGATATATGAAGCCTGTTGTTATTTTTCGTTAAAAATATATAATTTAGTGTCATATTAAACATCAGTTAAAAGATGAGAACTGCAGTCATATGTGTCACAATTAATTTACTTAACTGAACAAGATTAAAATGTTGAAAATTACTTGAAACTAGTGGATTTACTCGGTGGTATTTGTAGGAGTTTGTTTACATATGGTTTTTCTTGCTAAAAAGGCTGTTTGCATTTCTGGAACTGGAACAACACAGATAGAATATTTCGTAGTCGAAAACAACACATGCTATCGTCTATACCGGCCTGAAATTTGGGAGGCCCCAACGCCTACGAATAGTTTATGGCTTTGTAGAAATTATAAAACGAAAGAAATTGACCCAGACATGATGTTCGAACCCGAGACCCATAGAGTTTGTATTTATCAAACTTTTGATCAAAGATTGGCTAGCCACTCTTCAAGATAGCCTTAAAGCTCATACATACTGGTGTGGGCTAAGCCCAAACTCAAACTGTCTCCATTTTGAACTCAGGCTGGACAGATCCTCACTAAAATTAATGAATACTAATATACAGTGAACAAGCAAAAATTGATTTGAGATTATTATACTTTCGCCTAATGAGAATTTATCTAAAAGTTTTTAAAAGTGCGTAAAAAGTTGTGTGTTTTTTCTTCCTAAGGGTGTTCTCTTGGTTTGGGTTCCAACAAAGCTGCTCACCACTTTACTTTTAGTTTTGATTCTAACCCGTGCAAGATTCGTTTTTATAGATGTAATACCGTCCACCTCAAATGTAATTAACTACACCTCACTAGAACGCCTGACGATGGAGACCTTAAAATATAAATTTCCAAAATATGGATGACTAGCAATTTTAAAATGGGATGTTAGTTATACATACCACAACAAAATATCTCTTTGACGTCTTTTTTTTAATAAAGAAAGTAGGTAATCTGCGCTTCTTTTAGAAGCTGATTGCTATGTAGTTGCAGCAACCATTCAAATCTGTACTTTGTTTTCCCACAACACATACTTATAGTGAATTTAGCACTTGGTTTCTGTTACTTTCATTGTATATACACTGTCTCCATATATTGCAAAGTTATATCAAACCAATGATGAATCAAACCGAAGTTCATACTTAAATGGTTTGTACCATGGTTTACCAATGTGACATCGTTATCCACTTCCTTACTAAACATCAAATTATAGAGCATAAAAAGTGTATAGTGCTTAAATCATGTTTATTGCAAGTCTTTTGGATTGAGATTTTTAGCTTAATATAAGATACAGTCTCTTAACTTTTAACACGTTTCTAGACGTCTATTAGTGTTTTTAGTTAAAATCTAAGAGGCCGTATCTTATATTAAGCTAAGAATCCCAACTTAAAAGACCTCGAATAAACATGTTCTTAGATCTTCGGTTTAAGTGCTACCTAAGGAACATTTTACAAGAAAATGGTACTAAAATAATATCATAGCAAAACCAAATTGATATTTTGTTTTGTTTGTTTATATGATTTTCTTTTCATATTTTAAACGTTGAGAAATTGTCACGAAATTCATTATTTATTTTATTTACAGAGATTTTATTTGGCAACTAAATTCGCAACAAAAGTTAAGAAAATTAAATAATGACAAAAAAGAATAATCAGAGGGTACAACCACAAAACAAGAAGTAGCAACATAGCGTAGCTACAATAGCCATAGATTCAACAACCGAGATCAAACTCCACAACAGATCATCGATGATCGAAAAATTACCCGACAACGACAACAGTCTCATGTTCCAGCCGGAGCTCAGGTATGATAGGTTCACCTCCGGCCACCGGAACACCCACGGTGAAGACAGGTACGACGGTAGATCCATCAACGTCCATCGGGAAGATGACATCACCAACGTTTTTGCTCTCTTTTTGGTTTATACAATCTTTCTTCTGGGTTTTAAAAGAGGGGAATTTTCATTTGTGTTTTCGTGATGAAGAGAAAACACGAAAGATGACAATTATTTATTAATATAATGATTTTGGAAATGATGTGTGTTACTGTTCTGACAAGTGGTCATGACTTAGCGGTCATTCCTTTAATAATTTTCTATGTTAAATTTGTATATTAGTCGACAAAATATCTTAAGTTCCGTAGGACCAGATAACAAGAATCAACGAATCCTAATATATGCTGTGCTATCCACTTTGATGTGTTCTGAAAAATCTGGATACCCGATAATAGTCTGAGAATAACAAATTATCTAGAAAAGGATACACGTCAAACACTAAAATTATTTTATAAAATTCAAATATATACAGTATCTCGTATTTTTACATCTCTAATTTTTTTTAAAGCTGGATAATTATGTTATTACAAACTATAAAAAAATATTTTTACATCTGTAAGTTTATATACATATTTTACATATATGTTTTTTTTTGAGACTTTTTACTACGAAATATATTGTATGTTTTATATATGGCCGTGGAATCTTTTTTCTTGTGTGCGTTCAACCTCTTATAACTAGTACACAAGGCACATCAGACAATATGCTGGCCTGTTGGGTAGGATCGTTACGGTGCATTTGAATGCTTTCACCGTTTTGTATCAAACTAGTATTTAAAACCGTTTTAACTGTATTTCTTATTGTATTTTATTGCTAAAAATCGTTAACATTGTTACGAAAGTAAACAAAAGCGGCCACCGTAATGTTTGAAATAATTAAAGATGTGGGTCCCGCTGCACTATTTGCACAGTAAATTTTCTTTTATATATACGAACGTTTGCGTTCGTTTATAATGCACACCTAAAAACACTTCTATTCTATTCTCTCTCTGTATCAGTGTTATTTCTTTCTACGGGTATAAAATTTTGCCCTTATTTAAATTCCTGCGATACAAATAAATTCCAGTTCTTTTTATAACACGTTATCAGCACGATCACTCTGCGATTCGGTAAAATTTATTTGTATCATTTATACCCTGTTATAATGGTCGGTATACCGCCTCTACTATTATTTATATCATGTTATAATGGCCGGAATACCGCCTATATTATTTAATTAATTTAATGGTCGGCCGAGCCGCCTTATATCCTATTTATTATTAATTGGTCGGCTGAGCCGCCTTATATTCTGTTTATTATTAATTGGTCGGCCGAGCCGCCGTATAATTTATTTATTACTCTGCATTGATCGGCTGAGCCGTCGCATGATTTGTTGTCATAACATAAATATTTCATTGCCATAATTTTTACTTTTATGAAATTTTATAGATTTGATTGACCGTTTAATACGATATTTTCAGACTAATTTTTAGTGCACTCGATTTAACCCCAACGGTCACAAAGAAATTTTTTCAAAATTTCCCCTTTCTCCAACGGTCATGAACAGTAATTTTCATCTATAAATACAACTCATTTTCACTCCATTTTCTCATCCAAAACATTTCATCTTCTCTCAAATATATTCAAATCGCTCTCCTCCGATTTTTCATTTCAAGAAAGATGATTCGCGCACTTTTGTTTTTATGTGCCATTTTTATTTGTGTTTCTATTTATGGTTTATCCGTTGGAGAATTTACTCCAAGAGAATTTAGGATGAATATCGGTTTACTTTTCTTTACATCACTTCTCCTTGTAATTGCTTGCATGATTAATGTAAACGATTCCTTTTAATATGAATAATATTCTAATAATTTTTATTTATGTTCTTTAGAAATACAAATGGCAAAAATCGAGAAACTTCAGTTTCCGGCATTGGAAGTAACTGGGACAAACTACACGGCATGGGTTACAAACATGGAGCTTCATCTAGATTCCGAGGAAATACTCGGAACAATAAAAGATGGCAATATATCAACCTCTCATGAAAAGGCTAAGGCCGTGATATTTCTGAGAAGGCATCTAGATGAAAATCTTACGCATGATTATGCGAGAACCAAAGATCCCTTAGATCTTTGGAAAGCTCTGAAGGAGAGGTTTGATAACCAAAGAAAAATTACTCTCCCCCATGCACTTGATGAGTGGAAAAATCTACGATTTCAAGATTTTGAAAAAGTGGAAACGTACAATTCCGCTATATTGAGAATAGCGGCGCAATTAGATTATTGCGGTAAGCCTGTCTCGGAAGCAGAAATGCTCGAGAAAACTTACCAAACGTTCCACAAAAATCATTATGTTCTACAAGAACAATATAGAAATTGTGGGTATACGAGGTTCTCTGAACTCGCTGTGGCGCTTATAATAGCGGAGAGAAATAATGAACTCCTCATTAAAAACCACAATGCCCGACCCACGGGAACCAAAGCATTTCCTGAGGTAAATGCAACGGATATAAAAAATCCGGAAAAAGGAAATTATTCCTATCGTGGGCGTGGTCGTGGCCGTGGTCACAATCGTGGTTTTGGTCGTGGTCGTGGTTATCGATTTAACCGCAACCATGAAAGGAGTAACAACCCAAGAGGAAGGGGATCCAACACATGGAATCGATCTGATCGGGTAAAAGGAAAAGAAACCCAAGAAAACCCTACTCATAAAAATGAGAACGTCTGTTACAGATGTGGATCGAAGGGACACTGGTCTCAAGTATGTCGAACTCCTCGGCATCTATGCCAATTGTACCAAGAATCTATTAAAGGCAAGGCAAAGGAAGTAAATCTCAATGAACACCTTGTGGGTACAACATCGACATACCTCGAATCCTCTGACTTTATGGGAGATTTCGACGAGGCCACTCATCAAAATATTTGAAGTGCTTGTACTGATCAAGCTTAATAATGCCTAGTGATGCCATAAAATATTATGTATTTCACTTTCAAAATAATGTTGTATTTCAAAATATCTAATGTATAATTATTGTGTACTTGTTATTGATGAATAATATGTTTACTTATGAAAGTTTTTTTTCTTTATTGATATTAACTGTGTGTTACAGAAATGGATAAGAAAGCAAATGGAACAACAACTAAACAAATTGGTAGAGAAGTTTGCATACCAGATAGTGGCACAACGCACACTATACTGAAGGATAAGAGATATTTCTCTACTTTAAAGTCAGTAAAAATGACTATAAACACAATATCAGGTCCTACAGACCTGATCGAAGGAATTGGCAAGGCGAACTTTATGTTGCCTAATGGAACAAAGTTTTCCATAGATAATGCCTTATATTCTCCAAATTCTAAGAGAAATTTGTTGAGTTTCAAAGATATATACCGTCAAGGGTATAACACTCAGTCTGCAACTGAGAATGGAAAGAAGTATTTGTATATAACTTCTGAAAAATCAGGCAAAGGCCTTGTACTGGAAAAATTTCCAGAACTTCCTTCTGGATTGCATCACACTTATATTGATGCTATAGAATCACATCTTGTGATAAAAAGAAATCCAGAAGATGTTACATTATGGCATGATCGCCTTGGTCATCCAGGCACTACAATGATGCGAAAAATCATTGAAAGCTCACATGGTCATTCAATAAAAACCCAAGATATATACCAAAGTAATAAAATGACATGTGATGCGTGTGCTCTTGGGAAATTAATCATAAGACCATCACCAACCAAAATTGACAAAGAATCACCAAAGTTTTTGGAAAGAATCCAAGGTGATATTTGTGGACCAATACATCCACCGTGTGGACCATTCTACTACTTTATGGTATTAATCGATGCATCGAGTAGATGGTCACATGTTTGTTTGTTATCATCTCGAAATATGGCATTTGCGAGATTTCTAACTCAGATAATCAAATTAAGAGCACAGTTCTCAGATTATCCAATTAAAAGAGTTAGATTAGATAACGCTGGTGAATTCACATCCCAAGCTTTTAATGATTATTGTATGGTATCAGGGATTGAAGTAGAGCATTCTGTTGCTCATGTTCATACACAAAATGGTTTGGCAGAATCATTAATTAAACGGCTGCAACTAATTGCAAGGCCATTGATCATGAGATCAAAACTCCCAACATCTGTATGGGGACATGCTATTTTGCATGCAGAAGCACTAATTCGGATAAGACCAAGTGCATACCATAGATATTCCCCATTACAGTTAGCATTTGGAAAAGAACCAAATATCTCTCATCTAAAAATCTTTGGTTGTGCGGTTTATATTCCAATAGCACCACCGCAACGTACAAAGATGGGACCGCAAAGACGGTTGGGAATATATATTGGCTATGATTCTCCATCAATAATAAGATACCTAGAACCACAAACTGGTGATGTGTTTACGGCACGATTTGCCGATTGTCATTTCAATGAGAAAGAATTCCCAACTCTAGGGGGAGACAATAAACAAGTAGGAAAAGAGATCAAATGGAGTGTACCATCGTTATTACACCTTGATCCTCCTACGAAACAGTCAGAACTAGAAGTTCGACGTATCATGCATTTACAAAATATAGCAAATCAGCTACCAGATGCATTTGCTGATACCAAAATGGTAACTAAATCACATATACCCGCTGCAAATACTCCTGCTCGTATTGAAATACCACAAAATGGTGGAACGGCAGTTGATACACGTGAATCAGGAACACGTTTAAAGCGCGGTAGACCTATTGGTTCAAAGGATAAACTTCCTAGAAAACGTAAGGAATGTGAAAAGCATGATACTCCCAAAATAGCGGAAAATATTTTGGAAGAAGCGAATTGTGAATGAACGACAATATAGAGCATCATGAATCTGATGGAAATCACGAGATTTCTATCAATTACATCCATAATGGAAAGATATGGAAACGAAATGAGATGGATGATATTGATGACGTTTTCTCATACCTTTTAGCAAAGGAAATAAATGAAGAAAACGAAGATCCAGAACCAAAGTCTGTATATGAATGTCAAAAGAGACATGACTGGATAAAATGGAAAGATGCAATTCAAGTCGAATTAGATTCGCTTAACAAACGAAATGTATTCGGACCTATTGTGCTCACACCCAAAGATGTAAAACCAGTTGGGTACAAATGGGTGTTTGTCCGAAAAAGAAATGAGAAAAACGAGATTACAAGATACAAAGCTCGTCTCGTAGCCCAAGGTTTCTCTCAAAGGCCAGGAATTGATTATGAGGAAACTTATTCTCCTGTTATGGACGCAATCACATTTAGATTCCTGATGAGCCTAGCGGCCAATGAAAATTTAGAAATGCGTCTCATGGATGTCGTTACGGCATATTTATATGGATCATTAGATACTGATATCTATATGAGAATCCCAGATGGATTTAAAATGCCAGAAATGTTAAGTTCCAAACCTAAAGAGTTATGTGCAATAAAATTGCAAAGATCATTATATGGGTTAAAACAATCTGGACGAATGTGGTATAATCGTCTCAGCGAACACTTAACAAAAGAAGGATACACGAATGATCCTATATGCCCTTGTGTTTTCATAAAGAAAACAACATCCGGATTTGTGATAATCGCGGTGTACGTTGATGATCTTAATATTATTGGAACTCAAAACGAAATCCAAAAGGCATCAAACTATCTGAAAGGAGAATTTGAGATGAAAGATCTCGGGCAGACAAAATATTGTCTAGGATTACAAATTGAGCATTCTCAAAAGGGTATATTTGTACACCAGTCTACATATACCAAACGAGTATTGAAACGCTTTAACATGGATAAAGCAACTCCTCTTAGCACCCCGATGGTCGTTAGATCACTTAATGTTGAAAATGATCCGTTTCGACCATCTGAGGAAAATGAAGAAATACTTGGTCCTGAAACTCCATACTTAAGTGCAATTGGAGCTCTTATGTATCTTGCAAATTGTACTCGACCTGACATATCCTTTGCTGTTAATCTTTTAGCGAGATTCAGTTCGTCTCCTACACGAAGACATTGGAATGGAATTAAACATGTCTTTCGTTACCTTCAAGGAACAACTGATTTAGGCTTGTTTTATCCTAAAAGTTCAAAAGGTCAAATGATTGGTTTTGCAGATGCAGGTTATTTGTCAGATCCACACAAAGCTCGATCCCAGACAGGATATGTTTTTACAATTGGAGGCACCGCCATATCTTGGCGTTCTCAGAAGCAGACACTTGTTGCTACTTCTTCAAATCACGCTGAGATCATTGCACTCCATGAAGCAAGTAGAGAATGTGTATGGCTAAGATCAATAAGCCGACACATCTGTTCAAGCAGTGGGATTGACGAAAATACGGAGCCAACTATTCTATATGAAGATAACGCGGCATGTGTTGCTCAAACGAAGGAAGGATATATCAAAAGCGATAGAACCAAACATATACCTCCGAAGTTCTTCTCATACACTCAAGAGCTCGAGAAGAATAAAGAGATTGAAATAAGATATGTTCGATCATGCGACAATGCAGCCGACCTCTTCACAAAATCACTCCCTACCTCGGTATTCAGAAAACACATCCATAACATTGGGATGCGCCATCAGAAGGATCTATGACTGTTCATTCGAGGGGGAGCTTACGTAGTTGTACTCTTTTTACCTTACTATGGTTTTTCCCATTGGGTTTTCCTGGAAAGGTTTTTAACGAGGCAACAAAGACGTTAAGCGAGAGCGGATAGTGACACCGGCCCCCAAGGGGGAGTGTTACGAAAGTAAACAAAAGCGGCCACCGTAACGTTTGAAATAATTAAAGATGTGGGTCCCGCTGCACTATTTGCACAGTAAATTTTCTTCTATATATACGAACGTTTGCGTTCGTTTATAATGCACACCTAAAAACACTTCTATTCTATTCTCTCTCTGTATCAGTGTTATTTCTTTCTACGGGTATAAAATTTTGCCCTTATTTAAATTCCTGCGATACAAATAAATTCCAGTTCTTTTTATAACAAACATTTTATTTTCTGACATGTTGCATTTTCTTCTGTCACTAATATTGGTTGGATCTACTATTCTCTTTTTCGTTTCTTTTGCGAGAATAAAAAAGTTAAATATTTGTTTGATATCTTGGTCCCATATATTACATACGTACCACTCGTGTTTCCAATAGTTTACTCTATTTTTCACTATAAAATAGAGCAATTCTATAATATAGTTTGAGTTTGCTCCAGTGATATTCTGTTTTAGAGTAAAAAATAAAGTGATGAACAAAATTAAAATAAGTTACTCTATATTTGGAGTAAACCTATTTTTTTACTCTATTATAGAATAGGAAATAAAGCACCATTGAAACATTTTTACTCTAAACTTTGTTTTATAGTAAAAAATAGATTTTTTTTTTTGCATTTGTCTCACACTTTGACTATTATTGCTTTGGCCATCAATTATATGCAGATCATTGTCTTTTGATGATACTACATATTTTTCCAATTAATTATAGGAGATGCTAGGCATAGCATAGACTATGCATTTGGATGTTTGGTACACTCACTGGTCAAGCTTTTCATCTGGATAAGTCTTCTTTAAGATTAATTGTGGTTAATTGCCAACAAGTTGAAAATGGTGTTCACTCCGATTCAAGTTAGGATGCAACACACAATCTACTCTTTACTTATCACGTATGCTCCTCGAGATGCCCCTGTATTTGTTTGGTATATATCCTCTCTTCTCTTATATGGTTTGGTTTGGATGGAGGAAACTAATTATGGTCTTTTTTGTCGGCAACTAATTATGGGTTTGTTCGTTTCACTAGCATTTTCTAACGTTTTCATTTACCACTGAATATATACTAGTGGTTTGTCCGCGCTACGTACAGAGCGGTTGTTTATTGTGTTTATAAAATTTTTGTTTATGTTGTACATTTTTTTTGCTATGGAGGCTAGTATTGGTGCATAGTTTTTCATGAAATCAGCAACTAACATTTTTTTATACACGATGATGTTAAGTTCGTTCTATATATATTGTTTTAATTGTGCAAATTTTATTTTACAATTATGTTTTATATATATATATTGTTTTTTTGTAATGTATATGAGATTCATGGTCGAAATGGTGAATAATGTGTATTAGGTTTAGTAGTGGAGATAATGTCTGTTAGGTTTAGTAGTGAAGATATATTGGAAATAAATGGTGAATTGTATGTTATAGTCTCAGCATTTGAAGTTTAAGTTTAGACATTTAGCTTTGTTCTAGTTTAAAATGCATTTGTTTCTTTTTGCTATTGTTATGAAAAATTAATGGTAGGAATGAAAAATATATATTTTTCGGGATAAATTATTAAAAAACAATATTTTGTATTAAAACTTAAACAATTGTAGAAAGCAATACATAAATTAAACTGAAATTTAAACATAATAAACCCCATATTAATTTTGTGTAACCATGAATCAAAGATTACTTTCCCTACATACCGGTTAACTTATGTTTGTACGAAGCCATTGATTAATGCAAGGAAAATGAAAATTATGTTCCAAAAACCTCAGAAGACGCACCTCCGCCGTGTTTGAGCAACGGTCTGCTCTCAAGTTGGCGAGAAGAACATAGGAATACGACATATTTGAAGGCGTCTGTCGGATTGCTTAAGCTATGAGATATCTCAATGGTGCATATATTCATCGCTCCAAAACACTTATTTATAGCTCGACCTTGGATCTGTTACAAACACCGCTTGTTAATGAGAATAAATGAGATGGAGTGGAAGAAAGGTGGGGTGAAGCTTAATGATTGAATTAAAGCTTGATTTTAAGTGAAAGCGAAGATGTTACATGAAAACGCAGTCGGGGACGATGGAAGGTGACAGCGTCGATCAGCTGAAGATGGCACACCTAACTCTAAACACAAACGGGCCGCATATATTAAAGTATGGGCCAAAAAATAAATAGAAAATCCCAATAAATAATCATAAAATCCAGCTAATCCACGAGCCAGAAACACCAAAGAAAAAAGAAGAAGAAAATCCACGAATTGGAAGAAAAAAACTTTCTTTGCTCGACACGTGTCTCAAAATGGAGATAAGAGGGATGATGTGGCGCATTGTGGAGAGATGTCAAGACTCATAAGCTCTCCATCTTTCCTGATGTGCGAGCTTCCCAGAACCTCAGAAGACCCACTTCAGCGGTGTTTGAGCAACGGTCTGCTCTTAAGTTAGCGAGAAGAACATAGGAAGACATATCGGAAGGCAATGCGTCGGATTGCTTAAGCTATAAATCCTCATCGCTCGAAGACACACTTATTTATAGCGCTACCTTCGATCTGTTACAAACGCGGGTCTTCAATGAGAGTAAATGAGATGGAGTCGGAAGAGAGGTGGGGTAAAGCTTGATGACTGAATTAAAGATCAATTTTAATGAGAAGCAAGACGTTACAGAAAGGAGACGAAGTCGGAGACGATGGAAAGAGGACGACGTAGATCGGCAATCTCGAAGAGGGCACATGTAACCCTAAACGCAAGACGGGCCACATATACGAAAGCATGGCCCAAACCCAGAGAAATGATTTGGAGATGGAACACAACGGACAGCATTTCGAAACATAAAAAAAAGAATAAGAACCGAGAAGCGAGATTTCGAAACAAAAGGAAAATGAGGGGTTGTGCCTGGTCGACACGTGACGGAAAAAAGAGCATGGAGGGATGGAGTGGCGCTCTAAGGAGCATTTCTGAGCTTCTTTATTAATATATATATATATTGATATACTTAAAAAGTCATTTTCTAATTTCTGTGGGTCTAAGCCAAGGTTGAAATTTTTTTGGTGTGGTTTTGGATCGACTAGTTGCCAACGTTTTTAGTGGCATAAAACTCAGGCTTTTATAAATTTAGTTGAATTATTCTGATTTTGTCCAGAAAATATAACTAGAAAAAACAAAATTTGAAGAAAACTGTTTAATAATTTTGATCTGAGATTTGGTCTACATATATATTATGTGCATATGTTCTTTTATTTTTGAAACTTACGCGCATGTGTTCTTTAAAAGGTGAAATCGATAGCTCTCTTTCTTTATCTACTTGAGAGTATGATTATTAATACTAACTAGAAGAGGGTAAATATGTGTGTTTTTGGGGTATGCAATGCATTTAACTTTGGCTATCGAGTCCAAATAAATATCACATCTTGGGATAATATATATTTTTGTCAACCATACATTTGATTTAGGATTGAAAATGCACAAGTACCGCATTGTTAACTATAGTAGGCAAAAATAGATTTCTGCAAGACATTTTTTTTTTTGGTAAACAGATTTCTGCAAGACATAGATATACAATATTTGACATACAAATATTTTCACGTAATTTATTTTAATTGTTAAAATACACTCAATATACAAATGTGATTCCCTTAGAATACATTTATATATTATAATTTCCAAAAAACCCTAATAATGTCTGCGGCACAGTTGGATAAATTCGTTTCCCTTACCACCCAACAAGTCACCGTTTCGAACCTCCCCAACGTTTTTTTTTTTTTTTTTTTTTTTACTTTTTCTTCCTGATCTCGGCAAACCTATAACGCCACCTCTCGCCGATTTCACTTGCTCGGAGGATCTACAAGACGTCCTCTTTCTCCTAACTGATCACCAGGTTCTTTCTCCTGCGGTTCCGCTTCTCTTAAGATTAGTTTCAGTTCCAAGATTTTATCGATTAGGATTCATGAATACTGGGTTTCGTTAGTGATGTGAAAAAGTTTCAATCTTTTCCCACATATCGAGCTTGTAATAACGTTTTGAGTTTGGTCGGAATCCACAGTCTAATCGAAAATCTTTAATTCATAGAAAAAGGAATGGACTTTGATGACGAAGACAAACCAAAAGAGGTCCCCAAAGCCAGGAGGTTTGCACCTGGCCGTGCCGGAAAGCCCAAACCCAAACCTAAACCCGAACCAACTGCTTCGGAGAAAGCTGAGCCGTCTTCACAAACCGAGTCTGTGAGCAAGAGTGAGCACGACGTTGATGCCACGAAAGTCTCTGACCACCCTAAGGTCGAGCCTGAGGTCTTCAATGGAGCTGTTAAGATGGAGATTGATTCGAAAGTGGACAATGAGCCGGAGACTACGGAGGTTGAGTTGATGGAGGAAGATCATCATCAGCTTCCACTGCATCAGGAGGAGGAGAAGGAGAAGGAAGAAGAAGACGTTGTTGTTCGTGAAATTGACGTTTTCTTTAATCCCTCTATTGATGCCAACACTAAGGTTAGTAGTGCTATATGATTAAATTCTTCAAATTTATATGATTTTCGGCTAATCGGTTCGTTTAATGATGTCACAGCTTTATGTTCTACAATATCCTCTAAGACCGTCTTGGCGTGCTTACGAAATGGATGAACGGTGTGAAGAAGTGAGTGTTACTCATTCTTCTGTTTTGTACTACCTTCTACATTTTTAATGTTCTAATGTTTTGTTTGTTTATGTGTCTTTAAAGGTTAGAGTGAATCCTTCTACCTCCCAGGTGGAAATTGATTTGTCCATGGATGTTCATTCGAGCAACTACGACCCTGACTTTGGAAGTAAACTACGTATGACTAAACAGGTCAGATTCTAGTTCTTCCAAGGTGAGAATTCAAGTTTAATCTTTTTTTTGAAGCAACTTCATTTTGCATTTTGTTGTTTTTGGTAGACATTGACAACAACATGGAAGCAGCCTCCTACTTTGGATTATGCCGTTGGGGTTCTTTCAGGTGATAAGGTATTATTGTCTTCTCTCTTTCCTAAGCTTTGATAACAACATTCTTGTGATACCTTATTGAATTTGGACTTTGTTTGACTTGCAGTTACACTTGAATCCTGTTCATGCTGTTGTTCAGCTCCGACCCTCTATGCAGTATCTTTCTTCCAAAAAGAATCTAGCTGAAGCTCCTGAAGAATCTGCCGGAACTTCAAAAAGACAGGTATGGATTTGGCTACTTATGCCACCCTTTACATGATTCTAAACTTGAGTCTAATTATTATGTGCCAGAACAAGGGCGGCGCACAGGGCGCACAGGCTTCAACGGATCAGAAACCAGTTCCTGAAGAAGTATGAGAATTGGTTTTTATTTTGTTTTTTATTTGATCTTTCTTTTTCTCTATGAGTTTTTGTTGTTAGATATGGTTTGGTAAACTTATACCTCTCTCTTTCTTCTTTCTTTAGAAGTGGGTTTCACTCAAGTATCATGGACTTCAATCCGAATATTGCTCCAGATACCTTAGCGGAATGATGGCTAATGGCAACTCTTCAATAGACTTCAACATGACCCCGTATGGTTATCTCTTCCTTTTCACTCTTCGCTTGATGCAATATTTGTTTTTTTTTTCTCATGCTCACCTTAAACTCTGTTTCTATCCATTGAAGGGATGCTTATATCAACTCACTGTGCCGTGGAGATAACAGCAGAAACTCTGAGTCGAAAGCTTTATCGAAAAGGTGCAGTCTCATCTGTCAAGCGAGTCAACATTTGCAAGCTCCTTTATAACATAGTCTTCTGCTTTCAGGTTATTGGCCTCCCTACCGCTTGAAGAACGTCTGCAAACGTTGCTCTGCCAGAAACATGGACCACCGCTATTTCGATACAGTGTTCTTAAGCACTACGCCCCAGAGCTATCAGACGAGGATTTTCTAAAAGTCCTCCAACAATACGCCTGTCTAGTTCAAGGCCTATGGACTCCCAAAACCAAGCTACTGAAACTAGACGGCTTGGAAGGCTTCAGAGACTATGTCCTATCCCTTTTCAGCCAGCGTCTAACTATAAAGTACTCCGAAGTTAAAGCAAGTCGCTATATCGACAAGATCAAACCTATGTTGAATGTATACGCCAAAGAAAGGCCTTTGCTATGTGATTGGAAGTTCAAAGAGCCCACCGATGTCTCCTTCATCAAATCCCACAAGAAGATTGCAGAGGAGCAAGCAAGTTTTTGGAAGGGTATGGAAGAGAAGTTAACGCCAAAGATAATGCAAGGAGGTAAAGGTAGAGGTGGTGATAGTAGCTTGAGGAATGCTGCAGGAAAAAATAATCCTTCAGCTGTTACGGCTAAACAAGAGGTCGCAGCAGCAACGGTCTCTGAGGTAGGAGGAAGTTCGAGAAGTGCTATACCTCGTGTCCCTAGACAGAAGATGCCTGATGAGATCAAGAGGGCGATACCAAAGGCCTTGAAGAAGGTGTTTCAGACGCAGAAAGTTTGCAGCTACGAGACGATTTGCCAGAGACTTAGGGATCTTGCGGTTGCTACTTCGAATAATCCGAGAGTTGATTCAGGGATGGCGCAACAGGTGGCGTTAGCTGTAGATTCTTACCAAGAAGAGCTCAAAGTCGTTATCAGTGAAGTGACTGTTGATATTCACGGCTCTTTTGTCTCCAAGTCGTCTCAAGACCATCCAGAATATGATCCACTCAGGTTCTTTTTTCTTTTTGGTGTTGGAATATAATAGTAGCATTTGTTCTTTATGTTGAAGCTGTAATGTCTTTGTTTTTTTACCATCAGGGACGTGGTGATCAATCTTTTACTTGGGAATCCACCTGGAGCGAAGATTATGAAAGCTGATGTGTTTGCAGCAGGCAGGAGCATACTTGGACGTGAAATCACCAATAATGAATACCAAAAGGTTTTTACTAGCTCTCTTTCACTTTTAATGTTATAAAAGTAAGCAAAGTTTGGTTTTAGTCTGATTCTCTATTGGTTTTGCGCAGGTGATGCACGACCTCTGTGAAACCCACTCTTCAGGATGGGTGTTACAGAAAGCTCGTTGAGAGAAAATGCTTAATGATCTTAAAGTTTTGATAGTTTAAATCTTTACAATTCAGTTAGTAACTGAGATACTGGAGTGGTCTTGCATTGTCGTACTTTTGAACTTGGATATACCTTCAGTTCTATTTTCTCTGCCTGACCTATTTCATCTCAGTATGCATATTCAGATATACTGAAGGAGACGATTGAGAATCAAAAAGCTTCATAGCTGATGTAATCTCAAGTGAGTTGGAAACAATAAAAGCAAGACAGTTTCTTAATCTGTTGTTAACAAAAGGGGGACAGAAACACATTGTCCAATCTATAAAGTTACTTAAGAGAGGCTGGCAAAAACCAAACTCACAAACTACGTAACTAACTTCTTCTTCTCTCTTGTTTCCACCATCCATCCTCGTTTGCAGCTGAATATCTCTCAGAAAATATGCACCAAGTCGTAAGCAAATCTAAGCCATCGTCAAGGAAACAGAGATGAGTGATGATGTCTAAACAAAGTTATCAATTTCACCGACACTAGATGTTCTTTCGTGTACAGCTAATCAAAACCTGCGATTTACTTTATTTTTTTCACATTAGTATAAAACTTAGTTTGACCACCAGATATTGAGATTAAAAGGATACGTCCAGAAGAGCACAAAGGACTGCCAAAAAAAAAAAGAGAAAACAATACAGTGATGATTAGTATGAGCTTTGAAAGGTTACATACAAGAATTTAACGGAGGAGATGCAAGAAAAAGGAAAATATAGCGTACCATAAGGCCACCAAGGAAGCCATCAAAAAGGACCCGGTTCCATGAATCAAAGTACACGTCAGCTGAGAAGCCTGCCTTGGCCATGAGCCCAACTGATGTGATCAACATCACCACAAAGTAAAACACAAAGCCGGTCAAGCCAGTGAATCCAATAATTCCAGCAAGGACTCCAGCAATAATAGACAGAAAGGTCCGGCTGCAAAACAAGACACAATAACATGGTCAAAAACAAGAGAGAATGATCATGTTTTTGAATACCAGAGAGAGAGAGACAGACCAGTTCTGAATGACTTTGAGATTTTTCTGAAGATTCTCAGCACTGAAGGTTGGTATGTCACTCATGACGACATCCTTTGATCTCTTCTCAGATGAACCCATTTAATAAGCTAGCAAACAAGCAGACAACATACATTTCAGATATACAACAAATTTGCTTGTCCAGCTTATAGTCAGTCTTAAGATTGGCATAAAAGGTGGGGAACTACTTAAACATTCCAACAATTTTTGTAGTTTATAAAGCTAAAGACTTTACGAGCATATCCGGAATGGTCTAGGTTATAATTCCGACAACAGAACAGGGAGGGAGATCGTATCTGGTTTTGTCGTTTACATAGTCAATGGCTCAATGCAAATACGGGGTTTATCGATCTTTGATGATATACTCTGAGATCTATACAAACATCGGAGAAGGAATAGCAAACCTTACAGTTAGAAACCAGACCAGGGAAGATCGATTTAAAGCAGCTTGCTTTGTTGAGCGAATTTGACAGAGAGAGAGCGCGATGAATAACAAACATTAAGGAGACGAGCTAACTAGCTTAGTTACTCGTAAGTCGTGACTATCTCCCAAGTGACCCATGTGAAATTAGTAAATATAAACTTGTAAGGCTACTTTACATGTTGCTATTGTGGTAATTTGGTCAAGATCTCTCCCATTGACCCACGTGTTCCTAGGTTCAAAACAGATAGATGTATATTTTTTTCTCTAATAAATGAGTTATGACCTATATAAACGTGAGATTTAGCTCCGCCACTGGGTTCTTAGCTACGGGTAAGAGACGGTTCTTAACTTTTCTTAGACGGTTCTTAGTTTTTCTTAGTTAAACTAAGAAAAACTAAGAACCGTCTCTTAAATAAGAGATATAAGAACCGTCTTTTAGCCGAAAAGCGTAAAAAAGGAAAGAAAAAAACAAAAAAGTGTCAAATCATGAGTTAAGAACTCCGGCTAAGAGACCGCAGTTAATCATGCTCTTAGCGAGAATAGTCAATACCAACTGTGTAGTGTAGTGTGTAATGTAAGATATGACATATGTGGTGTGTAATGTAAGATATCAAATAAACTATTCTACAAAATAAAGAGGCTTAGAATGTGTTGTGATGCAAGCCAAATGAACTGAGTGAACTAAATCATAAAGAATCTCTCAAATCATTTATAATATATTTGATATATTAGCGAGAATAGTCAACACCAACTATGTAGTGTGTAATGATACGTGTGGTGTATAATGTAAGATATCACATATTTAAAAATTATTCTACAAAATAAAAAGGCTTAGAGTGTGTTGTGATGTAAGCCAAATGAACCTGAGTGAGCTAAATCATTCTCCTAAGTCTTTTATAATATCTTTGAGTTTAAATGTTATTAATAAAATAAATATTTCTTTTTATTATAAGTCATTCGTGTCCATCCTTAATCATCTATCAACATACTTTTAAACCTAAACACTTTCTCTGTGATCGTGCCTAGTATGTGTTTGTAAATTTGGAACGTCGATGACAAAACAGAGACAAGAGACAACATAGAGCTTTAGATTAATCAAATTAACTTAGGCAAGTCTCGTATAGAGTTAACCAAAATTAACAGTTTGGTTTAACTTAAAATGAATGGAGACGAGTCTTTCCTATTTTAAGTTCAAAGGTTGATAAAATTCAGATAGCATTGCGTTACATTTCGATCACCATTAATCTCAGTAACGTCCGAGAGAAGAAAAAAGCCACAAAAAAAAATAAAGGATGATGATGATGATGATAATTGTTACAATGATGACGTTACTCAGGCTCGAATTTTGGATTCGAGGACAGAGACATAGCGATCGAGAACAGAGACGACAGCTTCAAACTCCGACACTTGTTTCTCGATCGCGTCCATCTGTCCCACGAACTCATCAAAGCCGCCACTTTTCAACTTCATCTGCTCCGCAAAAACTCTGAGCCCAGCCGCCACGTCACCCAAATCATCGTACTCCGCCGCAACTCTCACATTCATCTTCTCCAACATATCCATCTGATTGTTCGTTCCCTATTCCAAACGAACCACCAAACTCAATCACACATCTGCAAAACACACACACAAATATAATCTATAAAGTTTGAATTTTTCTTATTCACCTGGAGCTCGGATTTCACCATGGATGATACATTCGTGAACAGACTCTGTAGCGATTCAGCTAGATCATCTCCGTGAGCATCCGCCATAGATAGAGATAGAAAGGCTCTTCCTTTGTCTGACCTATTCAGAGAAAGAAGACGAAACAGAGGAGCAACTGGTAACTCTCTCCTGAGTTCTCTAAAGCCCATTAAGACCATTCTCTTTATATGTCGTCGTTATTGACAGAAACAGAGTAGTACATGGACGAGAGACAAGCTGGCATTCTTTATAATATCGTTACTGACAGAAAATGAGAACAGAGCCGAAACAGAGTACAAGAGCTTTTATATGGTCTTATGAAACAGAGTACATAGACAGAGTCTCATGAAGTTGTTCCTTAGCAATAACAATAGCTTTTCACTTGCCACATTAAAACAACAAAGGCCAATGGTTCTCCCACCATTTTGCAGAATGTGAACACAATGATGAAGGAGTATGGTATATATAGTTATACATTTGATGTGCATCTTTTTAAATTTAATGGTGGCGCTTGTACAGATCGATGCTCCCTAGCTGTAGTCTGGAGGTCGAATTCACGTCTCTTACACACAAAAACCGGAACCTGCAACACACATTTTAAACTCCAATTCAAGACTCATTTGTGGTTTTACGAAACTCAACCAATCTGTCTAGTATTACCTGAAGAGATTTGCTTGGAATCCTGGTGATGTTATTTTGTAGGATTTGCGTTGGAACCGCTCCTCGAACACCTGACTAGTCTGCTTGTCTATAACATGCCATGTCGATCCACCGTCGTTACTTCCTTCAAGCACCCTGTGAAAGGGTAACAATACAGTGAGGACTAACAGCCCAAATGTGTATGTTTTAAAGACTTTAAAAGGATGGGATTACCAATCTTTGGGGTCTCTCTCTGGGGCATCATTTGCAGACATGATCTCGTATGCTATGAGTTCTTGCACCTGGTTGTAGAGTGTTTTGTACATGATCCAACAGCCTGTAAGAGGATAGAGAGATAAGCACTTCTCATCATATCAACTAACACAATTCAGAATACTTTCTTTATTTCTTTCATACCTTTTGCACCATTTGGTTCCTCCCATTTTGACTCTTGGATTCCATCAAAAGCAGCAGTTGCCTGAGACAACGAGTGCATACGCTTCTTTAGGAAAAAACCAAAAATTAAAAATAATAATGGTAAAAGATGAGAGTTTGTAGTAGTAGTGACTCTACTTACAACGCCAGAAGGAAGCTCTTCACCACTTGCGAGAACCGAACCAGAACACACCCTGTTCTGTCTCAGAAACGGAAACGACAGCGAATCTTTGCTCAAGTTCTGGCGTTTGCTGAGGTCAGTGACCAGTTCCCTCAAAGCGTCCAATGCAACCGGCAATGCTATAGCCGTCTTTGTAGGGTTACCCGCCAAGTATACTGTGAGACTTTTACCGTCTGTGTCTTTCTCGCTCTTCAACGAAAGAGGGAGAAGAAGCCCTTCCATCGCTAGCAAAAACTGCTCTGGGAACGAATCTAAAGTCAAGCGAGCCTTCCTGGTTTTAAAAGACGCATTCTTCAGCTCCACAAGGACTTGCTTGATCACGTTAAGCACCTCAACAGCTCTTGCCACAGGTAAACCATCCTCAACGAACAGGGCCAGGATAGGGAAGAACGAGTCGTAGATGTTGGTCACATGTTCATCAACGCACGTGCGAACTGAGCAAGACGAAGAGCTGATCCCGTCTGAACCGAACTCTGATCTCTGAATGCGCCATTCCTTGTCACCACTTTGCCTTCCGGGTAGAGAAACCGATGCGTCGTCTGGGGAATGGAGGTTTCTCTCGAGCTCTTCCTCCTCGTTTCTGTCTCGGAGTTCAAGCGCGGATAAAAGCCGGGACGTGGCTCTCCTTTCACGTGTCAGGGTTCGAAGAACAGCTTGCAGAGATGGTTCGGTCGTGAGAGTTCGTCTAGACAAAACCTAAAGCAAAACCATGAGCGAGGATTGTAAATGCTGTTTAGTGATTCATTGTTTTTTTTTCTTTTTGTAGCTTTTACCTCATTCCATTTCTTTGTATATCGCTTAGTGACATCACAAACCCCGTCCTTGGAAATGGCGATAACATAGTTCAATTTTTTACCCCATCTACAAGGCAACTATTTTGTGAGAATATGGCAGTAAAGAGAAGGTAACTTGGCAAGGAAGGAAAGTTACCCTTTCTCATATAGCATGGGTTTGTCATACACTCCTTCACAAGGGTCAAGATGGATCCATCTGCATATAGACAAATCACTCGTTAGAATTTTGATTTAGGATGTTCTAATTTTATAATTCATCAAAATAAGTTTACCTTCCCAATGAGTGAGAGAAGCATTCGGTCCAGACATGATCAGTGAAGTCCAGAATCTGTAAATGAATAGAAATATAATTCAAACACATTACAAATATAAAATCAATTTTGCGAGAAGAGACAGATGTTAGTTAGCAAAATACCAAACGGGAATCATAGCCAAACGTGCGGCAGTAGAGGGTAAAGCAGTTGGCCCACTCCCCGCAACGGCCTCTCTTTGTTTCTACAAGCTGCATGAACATGGAAGAAACAATGAAACCAGTAAATGAAATTAACTTCATATTTATATATATATATATATATATATATATTCAAATGTACAAGCTATTTAGTTACCTTTAGCGGATCATTGTACCGAGGGAACCGAGTTATCGTTGGACACGAGGTACAGCTGTATAAGTTATACAGTGAAACAGCAAAACTAGTAAGTCGAAACTAGAGTTTGACAATAGAAGATAATCAAAGCACTGTAAGAAATCGAGTAATTTAGATTAAAATGTGACTGATTAAGGCCGTGAATACAATAATAGAGTTGCAAAGGTAGTTCACGTACCGATATAGTTCAACTCGATTTGCTCCATAAGCAAGCTCAGAGGTAAGTGGGGTTCCCATCCCCTGGCCTATGGTTTTGTTGCCACAATAGTCACAAGGAGGTTCATTTACCCAACTGCATTATCACCCAAGCAACAACAGAAACGTAATCTTTTTTAAGCTCAACGAGATGTAAACTTTCTGGTGTTCTTTTATCAACTTTACAGCTTCTCTGAGAACTGAGAAGTTCAAAAAGGACAAGAATAAGGGAGCTTAGAGAAAACCTGAAGGATCTTTTGAACCAGAAAAGAAGCTGAAGCAGGAAAGCATAGTTTATTTCCTCTTTCGATGGCTCGAAATTCCCCTCCTATATGTTTGTTACAAACTTGGAATAAGCTAAAAATCTCACATAACCTCAAGCAAACCTCAACCTAAAACCTATAACTCAATTATAGTTTCTATTAATCAGTGAATATAATAAGCTGAGACCTTGGCTAAAGAAACCAAAGCTTTCTCCTCAAGCTCGTCTTTAGGAACAGTCTTTCGAGCAGCTTCTTGACGAACTGGATCTTCATACTGTACCATTAAAAAATAAAAGTACAATCATACATCATCAACACATAAACAAAAAAAAAAAACACTCAAACTTCAAGTAGAAAAGAATATAAAAAAAATAAAAATCAAAGAAGACTAGTAGTCACTCTATCACCATGAGGACTTGGGTGACATAAGGCCTTATTCTCCTCTCGAATTCGCCGTTGTCTTGTTGAGCAACAAACTGTTGAAGCATCATCGCCTCTTCTTCCGCCTGTTATCACCAAAAAAAAAAAACAAAAAGAAGAAAATTACTTCATTAATTAAAATCATTAATCATTAATCAGTTCACAAAATACAGAGTTTGAACCAAAACCTGCAACATCCGTGCAAACTCTTCGTCTGATCTCACCATCTCCGCGTTAGATTGCTCGTTCTCACCAGAGGTTTCTTCTGACTTCTTCTTCTCCTCAGAGCTTCCTCCGATTGAGAGCAAACGAAGCTTATCGGATATAGAAGCGAGGTCAGTCTCATCAGACAACACTCGATCATCACTTTCCGCCACGATCTATCGATTGACCAAATTTAGATAACAGAAAATTCCATAGATTTAGAATAAAAGAAAGTACCTTTTGCTCATCAGGAGGAACAAAAGTGAGGGAGAAAATCTGATACTGTAGAACCTGCACAGAGAAACATGACAAAAAGCCATTCATCACTTAATGTCGGAAAATAAACGTAATTTGATTCGGACATTAATTATGTATTGTAAGAAAGAAAGAAAAAGATAGAGAGAGAGACCTCAAGACCATCTTCTGTATTGTAATCGATTTCAAAGCTCGAATCATCGTGGAGGATGACGAATTTTCGAGCAACCATTTTCTCGGAGATGAGTGGGATTCCAAAACTGATCTCTTTCTTTCTTCTTAACAGTGAAGAAAACAGAAAAGTCTTTCGAATAAAGACGAGGGCTTGGTTTTTCTTAATAAACCATGAACCGGCCGGTTCAGTTGTACCATTTGGTTTTGTTATGAATGGTACTACACATCGTTTCTATATAAGAAGATAAGATCAGCCATAAGTTGATTAAATATTTCATTTCCTTTTTCTCCAAAAAATATGTACTTTGAAACTGTAAATACAAAGACATATGAACTGAAAATTTTATCATTATTAATCCAAACAGAAGCTGAACCGGTTTGATTTCAATCAATTTCCACAATAATGAAAGCATGATCAAGATAAAACCGGGCCCTTTATTACATTGTTAAGACAGTTCTCAAAGTTAAGAATCAACCGAACCAATCTCTACTCTTTAGTCTCTTACACACAAACGTGGAAGTTATTACATAAACAAAAAAATCAGAAGTTACTAAAATGAACTTTTTATGTCCAAATAGCAGCAACGGTGGTTAACTAGTTGAAATAATCACTGAACTTGAGATTATCTTCATCCAAAACACTGTTCTGAAACACAAAGCCTTCCTCTTCAACTACACCTTCAAAATCATATATAAGATCATCTGGATTCATCGTGGAGACATCATTAGCAGCTTTGTTCTGAAACACCAAAGCTTCTTCAACACCTTCATGATAGTAGTTATAGATGGGAGGATTTGGATTCGTAGAGACATCATGAGCAGCAGCTTCAAAGTTCGTTGAATTTATTCCTGCAAGCTCTTGAGTACTATCCAAAACACCATAATCGAATGCTGAGCTTTCATAAGTCGTCTCCAAATCTATCAGTCCATCAATATCCATGAGATGATCCATCGCTTGATCAGACCTATCCAAACTTACACTTGAACCGTTTATGTTGCTGTTGTTCTCTTCAGCACAAAAACTATCACAAATAGCCAGGATCTGATCTTGCTCTTCAGTGACCTTGTCAAAACCAACAGCTAAATCATCATCAAGGATGCAACAAACTGCTTGGAGATCTAGGGTTTTATCCGGTTCTTGAGTTTCCTTGTGTAAAACGACATCGGTCTTCGTCACCTCGTTGTTCTTTAGGTCTTCCTCTCTTTGTTTATAATTACTGACTAAGTCTCCAGAACGTAGTTTACTCAACATCCTCTCCATGGAGTTAATCGCATCCATCAACTCTTGACGATTCTTGGACTTGGAAAGACTCTCCTTCTCCCACCACAACTCCAGCCCTAGTTCCTTGCGAGCCAAGCATACACCAATATCCTCCTCCATCGGCTCTTCTCGAACAGGAGGAAGACGCCGTCCCGTGAGATAAGCTTTCACGACGGCATCCACGGAAGAGTGACCGAAGGAGAAGAAAGAGACGTTGGACTGCGAAGAAGGAGGAGTCGCCAAGATGGCTACCTGTGCGCCGGAGAGAAGGCATAGCTGCGAGGCTTTGCTGTAAAGTCCGGAACAACGTTTGGAGAAAGTAGTCGCGCGATACTCTCTCTTCTGGATCTTTTCCATCTTATCGATCTTTCTCTTAGTGCCTCCTCTTCCGCTTTTCACCATTCTGATGAAACTAAACCCTAAGTCGAGAGAGGTTTTTGAGTCTATAAGTTTTTCTATGTTGCGTTGTGGAGAAGAAACAAGTCACACTCTCTCCGCGCAGGGTTTGCTTTTGTAGACTCGCTTCAAGTTGATTTTTGCTCTTTCCTTTTTCTAATAAAACTAATCACCAATTAGAATGTTTCGTGCATGTTACTCGCTTACATTAAAACGGAAATATTGAGCAGCCTTGGGAGGCAAGTATCAAAACATCAATCTAACCCACATGATCATATATCTCGAAGAATCTACAAATATCTCCTTTCCTACGTAACACTAAATTTACTGATAAGGTAGAGACTAAGATGAATGAACCACACTAAATTAGTTTCGTGCAATTTGACAATAAAAATCCACTGAAAGTGAAGCTTTATTAATGCTTTATAAATTTGTTTTTCTTACTAGTAAAAAACAGTTCAAGCTTTTGCTATGTATGAATATAAACTATCAAACTCAAGTTTAATTTCATTTTTTGTAATGGTACAAGCTTTTCACCGTGTTGAAATTGTATGAAACAACACTGCTCTGCGTTTTCGCCATTGCTTCTTCTCTTTCTTTTCTTGCTTGCTGATAATACTTTCTTGTGCCCTGTTATGCTATTTTCTTAGTCAAAATGTGATTTTGTTATAAATTATGTAAAAAATAATATTTGTTACTTTTCACATCAAAATATATTTTTAATTAACGAAAAGTTAATATAGTTTTGATTTGGTGGAATTTAGAGAAATTTTTGTTTTTTTAAAGGAATTATATTTTCAATTTTAAAAATAATAAAGGTTAATGTTGTAGATAAATAAAAGGATTATGAATATACATCTCATTGTGAGAAGTCAAAGATTGTTTTCTATATAATACCCTCCATTTTTAGACAAAATCATTTTTATATATATTCTACTTAATATATAGTCAAATAAAAATATAAACAAAATATCCAATTCCATTTTCAGTTTATACATATGTGGGTCATTTCTTGTGTGTTTTAGCCAAAATCTTTTACATATTCTAAAGAAATTCTTGTATTTTTTATTCAAGATGGAAGAAGAATCTTCTAATGGCCATGTGGTCAACCAGCCTCGTAGGATTGTTCACAATTGGGCTCTGTACAACTCTGAAACAAGGTTGATATCCCTCGAGCTTCTTCCTATGATGAGGCCTACGGATGAAACTATCTTTGGAGCTGGTTTGCTGGCTGAGGATGATGGAAGTAGCTGGTTTTGTCTTGATGGCTCTGACATCTCTACGCAGTCCCATGATTGTAAAGGGATCCCCATATACCTCAATCAAATAAAGGAATGGATGATTGAGTATGATTCATCAATGGTATCGATTTCAATACGTACAAATGTGGCCTGGTAAGCTTTCTATTATATTACTTTGAGCATCCTCCTCCCTCGTCCTTGAGATGGGGAAGCTCTTACGTACCCCCAAGTTTTCTAAGTTTCATAAAGAAATTTTATACTAGAGAAAGTATATTATTATTTAAAACATTAAGAAGAGTTAGTGTTTATTTTGTAGTTTTGTATAGCAACTTAAAAACCATAGAATTTAGCTGTATTAGTATGTTTTTACATTAATTAGCACCCTAAATTTATATTAACCAAGAAAATTTATACAAAAAGTACATGAGAAATGTAATTTCTATAATATTATATGAGAAAACAGTTTCATATGTATCTCTCTCAAGTTAATTCTTAAAATGGTCAATTACAAAGTTATCCCTCATGATTTAAAATTTCTACATAATTGATATTACTGAAAATTGTATTGTTTCTAATTTGGAAACCTTTTCCTTAAAAATTCACATAAATAAGAAAAGGAAATATCCATAATATATATATATATATATATAATTTTAATATAAAAACATATATTTTTTTCAGAAAACTTCTTTGTTTTATTTTCCTATATTTTCCCAAAACAAACATAAAATTAAACATCTATAAACAATAAATAATTTGATTTATCTATAAAACCTTCTTTTTCATAATTCAAAATGTGAGATTGAATTGAAAAAGAATAGTATTTTACCATAAAATATTTTTGATCCTATAATTAGAAAGATATAAAAATATTTTAATGGCATAAACATCTAATATCATATTTTAAAAAATAATTGTCTGTATTATATTTAACTTTAAACTAAATAAATATTCAAACTTTGAAATTAAAATTATTACTGTGGCTTGATCATACCTAAATTAAAGGAATCAAATTTATTCAATTTTGAATATCATGAAGTTTTAAAAAATTAATTGAACAATATATTTTTAGAATATCAGCGGTTAGCATTTCTTATACAACTCCAAATAAATATCATAACACTATATTTTTTCTTATTTTTATCCAAACAGCAGATAACAAATATATAAGTTTTAAAAATATATTTAATCCAAATGTAATTAAAATTAATCTTATCTTAGTATAACAAAAAACAAAGATATTTATGACTCAATTTTAAAAATTGATGCAATCAAATATACCTGAAATATAACAACTAAACCAATACCAATCCTTATACTTAATATTATTCAAAATATACTTTGTTTTCTTCTAATAATTACAAATTACAAAATGACTTAGAATCTATAAGAAAAAAAAACTATTACAATTTAGTTATTTTATAAATAATTTATATCATATGAACTATTAAAAGATTAATGATCAAGTTTTTTATATGAAAGTTCATATTGATCACAATTTTAGATTTTCTTTTCAAAATAATATATATTAAACTATACAAAATATTTTTAAAACTTTTAAAATAAAATCAAAACAAAATGAAATACAAAATAATCCGTATAAATTTAGCCTAATTAGAAAACAACAAAGTTAATTTTGAGATAAAATATATGCAATTTAACGCAAACAATCCAAATTATTGCAATAAAATTAGATGTCTAATTAAGATAAAAATATTATTATTTAGAATAATTTCCAATTATTTTGATATATTTAAATTAAAAATTACTTAAAACTAACCAGTAGTTGAAAATGAATATATAATAATTTGTATGATTTCTTTTTGTATATATTGATATGTGTGCATGAACTTTCAAAAAAATGTGTCGGTTATGTTCAATATGCAACTCCAAAAAAAAAATTTCCAATTTATTTTCAAAAATGGATATTTAAATGCAGTCTAATATATCCAAAATGTCATGTCTATATGAAATAAGTTTTATTTATTTTCGTGTATATAAATTATATAAAAAATTATAAGCAAATAAAAGAAGAAAATTAATCAATTTTAGAAATTTTTATATACGTGTATGAGCACGGAAGAGTCACCTAGTAAATACATATGTAAGAAATATTGAGGATTATTTTGTTGTATTACTAATTTTAAAGTCTAGATAAATCATAATGTGATGTGATTTTTTTTATATTTCCAATTCGATTAACACTCTCGTTATAATCTCTAACCTAGAAAAATTAAACTTAAGTACATGAGAAACATACTAACTAAATATTTATAAAACATGATTTATTTGATTATTGTAGTAACTTAAATGTTTAATTAAGTTATTACTTATTAGTGAGAGGTTTTTTTCCTAGTCCAAATTAATACCCCTACTTTATACTGTAACCTAAAGTTAAAAACTAGAAGTAGATGAAAAACACAATAACTAAATATTTAATAAATGTTAAAATATTTTGTTAATTTAGTAACTTAAGAGTTTAATTAAGTGATCATAATTAGCGTGCGTGTGTGTTTTTTTCCCTAAGTGATCATTAGTGCCTGTCCATTTGTGTTTTGGTTTCCATGCAACCAACCTAGCACCTTTTTGTACTGTTCGTTTTTCTTTCCAATTGCTGACGTATCAGGTATATGCATGCAGGTATCGACTTGGGAAGCCATCAACGCAATACGCCCCTTGGCATGAACCTATACTGAAAACAGCAAGGGTTGCGTTCAGCATTATTTCCTTGCTGGTGAAGCAAGCTAGAATGGCTAGGCTTTCATTTAGAGATGTCATCAAAAGAGTGTCCCAGTTGCAAAAAAATGATAATAAAGCTTACATTTCTTCTGATCCCTCAGCTGTGGAGAGATATTTGGTCCTCCATGGGAAAGTTATTTTGCAGATTTTTGCAAAACACCCTAAAAAGGAACTCAAAAAGTGTGCATTTATTACTGGTCTTGCAAGTAAAATGGAGGAAAGACACCACACAAAATGGGCAATCAAGAAGAGGAGGAAAATATTGCCAAAGAAACCCAAGAATAAAATATTGCCAAAGAAACCGAAGAGGAAACTAAGGATAGGTAAGGGATATGTGGCATCCAAGAGGAGTGCTATGCAAGCAACAAAAACTCACCTGGTTGATAGAATTTGGGGACAGTATTACTCAGAATTTGAGGCCATTGGTGCAGAAAATGGCAAGGAAAAGGTTCAAGAGGAGAGACAAAACGAAGAAGAAAATGATGTAGAGGAACCTTCGGTCATGGAAACAAGATGGGAAGGTGATATTCTAGGAAGAACATCTGCTGGTGAGCCTCTCTATCAACAAGCCCTCGTTGGAGGAGAGGTAGTGGCTGTAGGTGGTGCTGTCCTCTTGGAAGTCAATGAAACTTCGGTCATCTACTTTGTGGAGTACATGTTCGAAAGTTCAGATCACTGCAAAATGCTACATGGAAGACACCTACAAAGAGGATCCGAGACTGTTCTAGGGAACGCTGCTAACGAGAGGGAACTATTCCTGACCAATGCATGCATGACTGTTCAGCTTAAGGACATAAAAGGAACAGTCAGTTTCGAGATTCGATCAAAACCATGGGGACATCAGTATAGGAAAGAGAACAACGCTGCGGATGAGCTTGACCGAGCACGAGCAGAAGAGAGAAAAGCACAACACTTGCCGGCAGAATATTTCTGCAAATGCTTATATTCACCTGTGAGAGGGGGTTTCTTTAGTCTTCAACCCAACGACGACATAAGTAGTGGTTCAGGATCCTGCACTTCGTGTAAGATGAGGGAGGAGAAAAATGAACGGTCAAAACCCAAGCTCAATGCAAAAAAGACCAGGTTTGTCTTCAACGGGGTTGATTATTGCATGGAGGATTATGCATATGTCAACCATAAATTTTTCTATAAACCGGAAGAGGAAAAAAAGTTTGAGACGAACGTTGATTCAAAATCCTTCGTCGTCTGTCAACTACTAAAAGTAGTTGTCTCAAAGGTATCGTCATTAAATGATTTATTTGAGGTTATAGTGAGGAGATTTTATAGGCCAGAAGATATGTCTCCAGATAAGGCTTTTACTTCAGACATCCAAGAAGTAAGTACTAAGAACTACCTCTTATGTAATGATGTTTGATGTAAAGGAGGTTACTATGTTGGTTTTGCTTATAATCTTTTCTCGTTTTCTTTTTTTGCAATTTGTTATAGGTGTATTACAGTGAGGACGTATATAATCTCCCTCCAGGGGCTTTTGAAGGCAAATGTGAAGTAAGGAAGAAACATGATATGCCCTTAAGCAATGACTATCTAACATTAGACAATATCTTCTTCTGTGAACTTTTCTATGACTCTTCTAGAGACTCTCTCTATCAGGTATATATATAACTAGCTTGTTAACATTAAGCCTGTTCTTTTCATTGCCGCTGCGACTAGCAGTCGCGGCAACAAAATCACACTTTGACGGAGTCAAGATGAACGCTCTTGAAAGTAAACTTATTTATTGCGGCTTGCCGCAACGATGAAAAAAGGGGATGATGCTGCCGCCGATATTTTCAGCGTCAGATTTAGTTACTGCGTTTTGCCGCTGCGACTGAAAAAGGAAGTTTCGGTTGTCTCACCGGCGCTATATTTCCGATGGTAAAGGGGTAATTTTCAGTTGCCGCTGCTAGTCGCCAGCATTTGCGAAAAGAACAGGCCTATTATTGTTTTATTCAATACAAAGTTGAAGTGATACTATAAACTGTCTTGTAACAGATGCCTGTCCATATCAAACCAAAGTTCTCTAGCATTAAAGACGATACACTTCTTAGAAAGCTAAAGGGGGAGGGAATAGAGGGTGAAACTGATTATGATGAGTTACCTAAGGAGATGCGTCTAGCGACACTTGATATCTTTGCTGGTTGTGGTGGCCTGTCTAAGGGACTGGAACAGTCAGGTATGTATTGTCTCAAGTCAACACTTTTATGTATTTGAGCAAGTTTGATTCATTTGTATGCTTTATGCACACAAGGTGTATCTGAAACAAAGTGGGCTATTGAGTATGAAGAGCCAGCAGGGCAGGCTTTCAAACAAAACCATCCTGAGTCAACGGTTTTTGTTAACAACTGCAATGTGATTCTTAGGTAAAAATGGTTAACAAGATAAAAAAAACTTACTCTTAAGATGAAGGTTTATATCTTGTGTTTGTGATGAGTTGTTTGAGATTAATTATCGGCAGGGCTATAATGGAAAAATGTGGAGATAAAGATGAGTGTCTCTCTACTACAGAGGCAAATGAACTTGCAGCTAAACTTGATGAAGAACAGAAGCTTGCTCTGCCATTGCCTGGTCAAGTGGATTTCATCAACGGAGGACCTCCATGCCAAGTATTTATTTTTCAATATTGCTGCTATATTTTGTCTATATAGTCTTTGTTAAAGAAGTGACTATTAAACTGCTTCAATTTTGCAGGGATTCTCTGGTATGAACAGGTTCCAGGAAGGCTCTTGGAGTAAAGTTCAGCGTGAAATGATACTAGCATTCTTGTCCTTTGCTGAGTATTTCCGGCCAAGGTATTTTCTTCTGGAGAACGTGAGGAACTTTGTGTCATTCAATGGAGGGCAGACATTTAAACTCACTCTGGCTTCTCTTCTTGAAATGGGTTACCAGGTAAAAACATCCTAGTGCTATTAGTAGTGTTTTCAAAACCGGGCGAACCTGATGATTCAACTAAGTTCGGCCATGAATCGATCAGATACTGTGTTGGGTTTTAAAATTATTCAACTGGATAAAAACTATTAAGATTATCAAAAATTCATGAACTGAATTAACAAAAATACTAGTTAATATTTCAGTGTTCTATATTTGATATTTATTCATATTTTAACTATATATTATATTTACTAAAATTACTTTTACATTTATATAACAAAATTAGTATTTATATATTTTTTGTGAACCAAATTCGATCTGATCGAAGCATATTAAAATATGACCCAAATATTTATCCGGTTCAATTTCCAGTCCAATTTTAAAAATATTGGCTATTAGTTAGTCACATTCTCTTTATGTTCAACACTTGATTACTATTTAGTAGAAGTTGGCATGTCCACTTACAAAGTCTGTGAAGTTGAACTCAGCATCTGTTTAACAATGGAAGTGTTTTCCAGGTGAGGTTTGGAGTGTTGGAGGCAGGTGCATATGGAGTTTCTCAATCTCGCAAAAGAGCTTTTATTTGGGCAGCTGCACCAGGAGAAGTTCTTCCAGAATGGCCTGAGCCTATGCATGTCTTTGGTACTCCAGAGTTGAAAATAAAACTATCCAAAAGATCACACTATGCTGCTGTTCGTAGTACTCAATATGGTGCACCTTTCCGCTCAATCACTGTGAAAGACACCATTAACGATCTTCCACCTATAGAAAATGGTGAATCAGAGACCAACAGAGAGGTATGTATGATAGATATAACACATCATGAAAAAAATATATTTATGATACATATATCGAATCATTTTTTTTTTGTGTCTTGTAGTATGGAGCTGATCCAGTCTCTTGGTTCCAAAAGAAGATAAGAGGAAACATGTTTGTTCTCACTGATCATATATGCAAAGAGATGGATGAAACAAACCTCATCCGGTGTAAAAATATACCAAAGACTCCAGGTGCTGATTGGCGTGACCTCCAAAATCTCAAAAAAAAAAGGTCAGTCTTATGCATCATCCTAACTAGCTTAGGGGAACTAAAAGGAACTCATCAACTGTAAAATAGAGACAAACTTAAATGCTTTGCTTTATAATGTAATTAATACAGATTAAGTTATCAAGTGGGAAGATGGTAGATATGATTCCAGCCTGGCTGAGAAACAAAGCTAAGACTCACAACGGGTGGAAAGGAATCTTTGGGAGATTAGACATGGAAGGAAGCTTTGCAACTTCCATCACCGATCCTCGGCCAATGGGTATGGTTGGAATGTGCTTCCATCCTGAACAAGACAGGATTATTTCTGTCCGTGAATGCGCCCGATCTCAGGTAATAATAAAAACTCTTCTGTGCATCAGTAAAAACTGTGGAGATGGCAAAGCATTTGTCTGTATGGATGGAAAGATGTTTCAGATGTTATGTTGAGTGTTTTGGATATATATAGTAACTGATTGGTATATAAACAATGGTGCAGGGGTTTCCGGATAGCTATGAGTTTGCAGGGAAGATACTAGACAAACATAGGCAGATTGGAAATGCAGTGCCTCCACCATTGGCTTTTGCTCTAGGTCGTAAGCTCAAAGAAGCCGTTCTTCTCAAGAAACTTCCTCTTCAACAATAACCCTAAAGGGGCCAGTTATCTGAGTCATTATCATCCTTCTCTGAAACTCATTCTTATTGCCTTAATGGTTTAGGAGACTTTTTTTTTTTAATTTAAATTTGGGATTGTTGAACTGAATTTTCCGTAAAAGACAATAAACTTGAATCTATCAATCAGATTCTGTTGAGAGCTTTTTCTCTGTATGAACTAAAAGTTTTAAAAGTAAAAGTTTAGTTTCTGAGAAGAAAAAAAGGGTGGACAAAATTTCCACCATCTTATATAATAGTATCAAACAACAGTTGCTCTGTTTTCTTTCACCATTGCTTCTTTCCCTTTTTCTTCTTCTTGCTGCTACTACCACTAGTATTACTCGCAGCTGCAGAAGTAGGGCTCTCGGCGGCACTATCAAACATACCGGCTTGTGCGGCGTTCTGCAACCACTCGTAGAACTCTTCCTCCGTCATTGTTTCATCCATGTTTGCATTTGGCATTCTCTGGTTTCCTCTTTGCCCTGATGAACCACTTGTTCCTCCTCGTTTCGCACCTGTCACGTTTGTGTTCACATGGAAACTCGGCTTGTGTGTGTTCGCAGGACATCTCATTCCCTTCCAAAAATTCAAACAAAAGCAGAAAAATTCAATCCTTCCGTAACAAAACCAAGGGAATCTCTTATGGAATGCCAAAAGCATTTTTTGGGGGTACCTGACAGATATACCACTCAGAAGCTTCATATACTTTGCTGTCTGCGCAAACGTAAGCACGCGGCAGATCAACCTGCGTTACAACAACAAACCTTTCACATGACTATGAGAAACTACGTCAATCTAGTCATCTTGTGGATCAACCAGCAGCACGGTGTCTATTTCTATTCTCAAATCTTTTTCAATACCAAAGCTGAAACGAAAACTCTTTTTTTTTTTGGTATTGAATACCTTTTGAATCAACCCGAACAAGACGTGCTGTGAAGACTGTTCAACCCAACCATCTCCATCTTTTGCTTGATGAAAGTCCTTACAATCCTTGAGATACAAAAGCAGGTTCATCATTGATGTAAATATAAATCATCTCTAAGATGAAGATGAAGAATTGGAAAAGAACCTGGCACCATCTTGCTCTAGATTTTGATTTCTTTGTTAGAAACCAGGCATGGAAATTGCCACATTTTTTACACGCTATTTGTCTACACTCTCTCAACGCTTCATCTCCTTCGCCTTCTGAGCTTCCAAAACCGTGTCCCCGAGTGTCCTGGTTCTTAATAAAAAGGAGAGGGAGAGAGAAAATGACACTTTGAGCAACAATGGTGTACTTCAGAATGAAATAACAGCAAGACAAGAATAAAACATACCCTTTGAGAAGAATTCTGAAACCTTCGAAAGCAGTTGAGTAGTTCCTCTCTCTTTAACTCATCGTCATATGACTTCCGTTTTATAGAATCAAGCAACACCTAAAGGCCAGCTAGAGAGATCAGAGATGGGGAGAGCTTGATGCACAGATACAAATTGAAATGATAAATAGAAAACAAGTACCTCATAGGCATTCTGAAGTTTCTTAAAAGCTTCGGCTGCTTTCTCATTCCCCATATTCTTATCAGGATGTACCAACATTGCCTGTTAAATCATTCACAATGCTTATAAAATCAATATACGTCTTTGTTGCTTATGAGTATCCAGAAAATAATATAGGCAGAGAGAGCCAAACAACATTACCTTCTTTCTATATTCTCGCTTAATATAAGCCATGTCAACGTTCCCATACCGAGGTACGCCCAAAACTGAGTAGTGGTCAGCACAATTCAGCAACCGAGCAACTTCACCTTCAGATGTTAACTCAGAGTCTGTTCCGCTGGTCGACGGGACTCCTGGGCCACGGTCTCCAGGAAAGCCAGGGCCGTTTTCGAAAGAGGAACCATTTAAGGGATCACTGGGTCCACCATCTGTGCTCTGCTGGTTTATTTTGTTATTGAAGAAATATATAAGAGCATCGGTCGAGATGAAAGCAAGATTAAAAGCCAAAAGAAGGCCTAGCCATCCGACATAACCCAATGCACTGTAGACTGAATACACTGTGAGGATAAAGAGCGCAATGCGCTCGTGCTTCGTCATGAATGCCAGACCTTTGTATCAATAAACATTGCACAATGTATCAGACAAAATGATTCAAGAGTATGGTTTCCTCTACAAGATTGAGACAGGAAGGAGTTTACCTCCTAAGAAGAGGAACATCAGCGTTGTCCAAAAGCTACCATAGAGCCACAGGAAAACCAGACTAGAAATGGCAAGGGTGATGGATCCAACAACAAATCCAATGAACAACGACACCAGAACAGTTGCAAACTGTAATCATATCGAATATCAACATATGCATAAAAAGGTAAACATATAAGCAAATTATATTTAAGTTTCTTACCGACATCAATATAAATTTGGTCACGCCGATCATGGAAAAAGCTGAGAAGACACCACACCACATGATTGAGAAAAACGATGCTGTCCCCATCCTGATGAAAGAATCAAAGCCTCGGATTGCACAGTCCAACCAAACCAGAGATAGGAGAAGAAGAATGCTGCCAAAGTGCATAAGCCATCTGAAGACAACCGGGCACGCTAGCCGAATCTTCTTTGTAACAACGTCACGGGCTTTGTAAACTCGTGACTTGACAGAAACTATCAAAGGCCTGTTTCTTTCCATCCACTGATTCACTTCCCTTGATACAGTAGCAGCGGGTATCCTCAGTTTCCTGATTGCTGCATTGTATGCTAGCCCAATATTCTCAGAGGGGCTGTTGGTGCTCAGAATATCCAGCAAGGTTCTCATAAGAGCGTTGATGCGTTCACGATCAAATCGAGTATGTCTAGTCTCTTGGGTTGTAGTTGCGTTACAATCATCTCCAGCTAAATCAGTCTCTGAAGCAACAGGGTTATCTACATCCTTAACTGAAGCCATGTCTCTCTCTGAAGTTTCACTGCTTCTTGTGTGCTTATCATCATCTTGGCAACTCTGTTTCAGGACGCTCTCGGCTTCACTAGCTTTCCCCTGTCCCTTTCTAGACGGCAGAGACTCGGGAGTTTTCTTCTTTGGCTTGGTTTGGTTGTGATCTACTACTCCGTTCTTCTGATGGCTTCCTTTACGAGCCATGACTAACTCAAACAAAGTAGGTGTAAAGCGAAATCAACAGAGACTTTCTCTAGCATATCCTGCCACTGGAGAAAGGCAGAGCAATCAATAAAGTCAAGCCACATAGCAATCTCGAAAAACTAATCCAAATCGAAGAGAGAGAAAAACAAGTTCGAATCTTTGGATAAAAAAGGACGAAACTTTCGTTACGGGGAGAGCAATTGAAGACACTTTCGGATTCCGTTGCAATTAAGCGATAATTAATTGAGGAGAGAAACGAGAAAGAAGGGAACCTGGAACTCTGATTCCAAACGAGAGGAGGAGATTCCATGGGATGAAGAAGATTGCCCTAGAGCATCATCAATCAATCAATCAATTGATGCTCGTAATCGATTTACCAGATTGAGATTTAGCTTCTGTGAGTGAAGAGAGAAAGAAGAGACGGAGGCGATCACCAAAACGGAGTTTTCGGCCGGCGGTGTCACTGTTTTCAAGATGAGCTGTAAAATCGCAGATATTAATTTGGAATTATATATACCGTTCCCGTTTTGTATAAAATGAAATTACTCATGTTAAAGAGGTAACAAGAGTAAATCATTCTCAACTTTTGTAAGAAAAATTTCAAAGGATAGTTTTTTAAGTTTATTTTCACACAAATAGTACTAAATAAAAAAAAAATGATCAAAATTTTTTTTATTAAAAGATAAAAATATATTTTAATCATATAGTTAACTAATAGGTTGAGTTTTATGATAGAATTTTAAATTTTAAAAATAAAAAAATAAATTTTAAAAATTTGAAAATAAAAATAGATTATTTTGATTATTTTTTTATTTAAAAATTATTTTTTTGACAAAAACTTCAAAAATGTTATTTGAAATAATTGTCATTTTTGTAAAGCGTGGTAATTTATGAGAACTTCGGTGTCTTTTTACTGCTGTATAAAACCAAGTTATATAAATAAATAAGTAACAGTTTAGAAACCTTGACGATTACCATCTAAAGATGCTTGGAATTATGTTTTTTTATATGGCTATAGACTGATTTTATAAAATTTATGCAATTTAGCTGGTTTTGCAATTGCTAAAGAGTAGTTGTTATGCGTAACCGTCCGTTTAGGGCGTAGCCCAGATGGTTATAATTCGTTCACACTTTGTAAGCTACTTAAAGCTGTTTAACTTGGGCCCGAATGCCATAGGTATTGACTAGTGGTAAACTCGTTTGTATTTTTATAAAGTTTAAACGTATTCTTATAATATTCTAGTGCATAATAATAAATTATATGACTAATTAAATATTGGTATAAATTGTATTGATATACTTCTAAATTATATAAATTGATTTTTAACATCACTTCTACTCCCCCCCCCCAACCCCAACCAAGTTTATCATATAAACAGGGCCGGACCAACTTTTTATATTGCCCCAATCAAAATTTAAAACTATGCTCTCGTACATGTTTTATCAAGATCACAAAACAGTATAAAAAATAACTTAAATTTTCATTAAAAAAATCAAATTTCATAATATGTTCAGAAAAAACATTGATATAACAACACTTATTGCTGAAATATAGATCTTCTTGCATTTTTCCCTGCAAAATCATCCATTAAACTCCTATAGTCAAGTTTTTCGACCATAGCAGTCTCAATTGTTATGTTTCTATTTTAGAATTAGGGTTTTAACTATTATCTAAAATATAAATTTACTAATATATTTAAAAATTTTGACAAATCTTATTATAACTAAATATGCCCAATAGATAATATTTTAACAAAATAATCTACAGATTTTCTTTTTATGTATATACTAATAATTTTTTTTTAAATATGCCCCACTAATTTGGATGTCCTAATCCTTGGCTTGGGGGGCTTCCCCTCGAGGCCGGCCCTGCATATATATAGACCTTACTACATATATAAGAAACTAGTGAACATTAGTTCTTTAGATCTCTAAGAAGTGTATGGTTATTATTAACTCAAATTAGTTATGTATGATTGGTGAAGGTCACCCCTTCACCATCTTGTTATCTATTTAGTATTGTAACTGGCTTACGTGCAATATGAGAGAAAACTACAAAACCATAAGTTAACAAAAAAAAAAGGTATTAGAACAAGAAAAGGATATCCTTTAGGTAATGTATATAATAAATAAATAAAAAGACAAAAAGAGGAGTTTCAATTTGCAAGGTAAAAGACACGAGAGAGATCCTCTTAGAACGCATATTCCCAAATTTGCACAACATCTTAAACACATTAAAAGTACCAAAAGACAACTTCGAAAACCTCTTCTCCTCAAAAACATACTTAACTCTTATCCAATAATATCGTCGTTATGGTGGCAGAAGCCATGAGAATCAAGGCAGAGGTGTACCACGGAGACAAGACATGCAGAGAGATATTCGGCTCCCTTTTGTCCCAGATCGGTTTACCAAACCGGCTCCTAAGTAACCAGGAGATCGAAGAATGCGGATACGTGAAGGACACGGGTTTCGTGTGGCTAAAGCACAAGAAGAAGAACAAAGACGATAAAAAGAGACATCAAGACTCGTTTAGATTCGGTAACGTCATGGTGTGTTTCGAAGACGAAGTCACTGCTTATTTCCAGCCGAACACGATCAAGAAACTCACTGGTGTTAAGGCCAAGGAGTTCGTCGTCTGGATCTCGCTCGGTGAGATTCACGTAAACCGTCCCTCTGGTTTGATTACCTTCAAGACACAGGTCGGTTTATTGTCTAAGTCGTTGCCTTTGTCGGTTTTTGAAGACGTTCAAGGTAAACATGATGTTATGGAGAAGCCTAAACAGGATCAACAAAAATTCAACGATCCCAAAATCTATTTGTACTAATAGGAAACAAAGTAAATGTATATATTTTTCTTCAAAAAAAAAGAAGTAAATGTATATATATGTATCTTTAATTTTTATTCATATGTATTTAACAAAAAAAAACTTGAAGAAAATGCAATATAAACATTTACATATAGAGCCTAATTACATGATATCAGATTCAAATTTTCATATTGGCGAAAAGGGATAAAGAGAAATTGAATCGCGCGAGAGTTGAACAACAAAAGTATGATGGGGAAGAAGAACAGAGCATCTTCCCGCTTTGACTAATTTAGAGCCAAGGCCCATATATGATATCCACAGATGAATGAGAAGCTTTTGTTTATTTTAGGCCCAAGACCCATAAATGTTATCAACAAAGATGGATAGGAACTTTTATATTGATAAGAGTAAAAATAGAGTTTAATGAGAAAGTTCAAAGTAGTGGATGGGTCCGACATATAATTAAGAGAAACGGAAGAGGTTAAACGGTATAGGTCGTCAACGAAAATGAAGAACTCAAATAGTCTATGTGATGGCGTGGAATAAGAGATTGACAAAGAATTGAGCCTGGAAATTTTAAATAAGCAGTGGGCCAAATACATTGTGCTCTAAACTTAAAAATGGGCTGTACATGTTTATTTGGAGTGAATTAAAATCCAATTTGACGTGGCAAGTTATTGTTCCCTGATTGGTTGATTTTTTAATCTGAAGTTGCAGTTCCCTCTATTGAATAAATCATTTTTAATATTGTAAGATATGCAAGGGTGGTTCTTGAAACACTAATAGACAAAAGTAGTTAAACTTAATGATCAAAAATTCAGTATGCGGTAATTCAGAGAAAGATCTAGTTCCAAATTGATGGGACGAAGATATGATTAATTTTCTTTTGGGAACATGGTAACAATGCCAAACCTACGTTTTTTTTTTTTATCATCAACTTTTATAGACTCATACAGACTCTTTAAACCAAATCGGGAGATATTAATCTATATGAACGACAAAAGATGGTTGCTTCTTGATACTGCGTGCTAGGCCAAACCTACACTTTCAATAAAAAATTAGAAGAAAACCCTCCCTCATCAGGCCATCACTTATCACTGTTGCAAGTTTATTCTGAACTTCAAAAATTTCCTTTCGGTGCATTAAACCTTTTTAAATATCTCTAATTAGGTCACAGGTTTATATATAAAGGAAATAATTTATTGTGTACTTATAAACATTAAATTTTTTACTATACCATTAAACAATTTTTTTTGATATAGCTGATCTAGTCGGTTCCGGAAAGAACACACTAGTTTTTCTATTACACTATCTAGTCCGAGTTTGAAATGCCTTTCGACTGATAGGGTAAATCGATCGTTTGTTACCAGACTACCAAATAAACTGTCTTGATCGAAATCCAAACCTAGATTTTCCATATAACTGTAACTTTGTTTCAAGGGAGACTCAAACCCCAGAGAGAATAATCTAGCACGTTTTCAAGTCTCATCTACCACCTGACCACAGTCTTACGGGCACAAAAATAGTAATTTCGGTTTGAACCACTTTTAAAAGGTTACAGTAGCCAGTATGTTCTCTTAAATATCTAGACGGTTTCCGGTTTAACTTGTTAATTTAACGTAACTATTGTCCAAAAAAACGTAACTATGTCCTAGTGTTAGTTCTATTGTAAATTCCAAACTAATAGTGCAGTTAGATAAGTAAAATTTTAGTAAGCAAATAACTAAATAGGATTAGCAGAGATACGGAGTTATAACTTGGGATTCTTTCACCCATGAATTATTTTTGCCGTCTTGCTTCTTCTTGGGCCAACCTTATAATAAAATATTATATGTAGCCCTTACGTATACTGTATATACAAAATATATAATCGTCTAGGTATATACATTTACATACATGGAATACAAATATAATATCACAATCATGTATACTTGTATAGTATTGATGCATGCATATATTGGCGATAAATTATTAAAGGGAGTGGAAAGTGTCGTTGAGGAGAAGGATTTTGTCGTAACTCGGTAACTTTGTCTCAATGATTTGTTTCTTTGGTCACATCAGTTTCCCTATCTTCCTCAGGCAACTTAAGTTGCTTCTTTACTTCTTCAATTTTTTTGTCTCCCTTTTGGTATTTTCCATATGTTATTTTAATTGATTGATCATATTTTCACGTGCCTTTATATTCACGAGTATATGAAATACATTTCAATTGACATCTATGACAGAAACATTACGATAATCTTAATTAATAATCTCATGGTGCACGCGTGACTTTTCTTTGTCTGCAAGAGGACTCTCTACAAGAAGATTCATGCCAGATGATATGATGTTTTTGCATAGGTCCAAAATATTTTTAGATCTTGTCCGACATTTTCCGAAGATTTCGCTCTCTCATCAATGTTGACCATGTGTCCGACATTTTGGTGGTATCTAGTGTTTTATTTGCCATAACCTCTGACGCTTATTCAAATGAGCATGAATGATTTTTTGTGACAAATATTTCTTGCAATGCACTTCAGATATATTAAGCCAAAAACCTAGTTGTTAAATGGGTCAGAAGATGATTTTAAGAAGAAAATACTAGTAAATGAGTGTTAAAACACGACACATGATTTAAATTTAGGCGTAAGTTTTTCTTTTCAAATCTTTTTGTTAACATACGTGTATGAGTTTTCTCAATAGAGAGAATTCATGTCAAATGTGTGAAAACATACAATAATATATTTTTTTTTCCTTAAAGACAAACACAAAATTATACATATATATTTATTTATACATGCATCTCTATATATAGCTACGTCCGTGTGTGTATTGACCATATCTCTTTATAAAATGTATAATTCATGCAAAACACTCTCTATCTTTCTCACTCAAGTTATGGGTGTATTTGAAAGCCTTTCACGGATTGAAGAACCATCAAAATGTCATGATCAAGGTATACACACACACACACACGATTAGTTAGCTATAGTTAGGTATGTCTATCAATCTATCATTGACTTATGTAGTGGCATAATTTTTATAGGGCAAAAAGGCTATTTCAAGAAGAAGAAGAAGAAGGTGATCGTAACTTGTTCTTCTTCATGATCAAATTAACGACTCTATCTTATCCTGAGCTTCCTTTTTTTTAAATTAAGTATACTTCTACTGTTTTTTCTTGACCTTGTAAGACCTTTTCTCTACCCTTTTCTGTCTTCTTACTATTTCCATCTTCTTGGTTTCTCGGTTATGTCCAGTTTCTACATTAGTTGATTGTCTCTGCTAAATCGATGAAGATTTTGTAGTAACTCATAGGGTTCGTATTTTGTCTCCTTTATTTGTCCCTCTTGAGCTTCCTAAACTTCTCCACTAATCTCTTGTACTATGTATTGTTTTAATTAAGAGATCAAGGAGTTTCTTGTAAACACGTTATAATGCAAAAAATAACAATTGTAACATTTTTTTTGTTTAACAATTGTAACATTAATTAGTTTGATATTAATTTTGTTATTCCTTTTCATTTTGTTTCACATATGTATTTGGGTTGTTTTGGGAGTTTTTGGTTCAAATTCAGATATTGTAATTATCGCAATTACATAAGCGATTAACACTTTTACTGCATATATGAAAACAATCTGAATTAAATAGCTTGGCTAGCGTAATATATATGAGTAGTGTGGAGATGAGCTAAAAATGTAAAGAAAAAGTGAAAAAGAGTCCGAGATACTAAAGTATGGAAGGTCTAGCGAAACCATCCGTTGAATAAAACACCAAAAGAACCATATGTACCATTTCAGGTCAAATTTATATAATTTGATTGGGTTTTATCTGTTCTGTTTTTTTTTCCCGGGGGGTGGTGGGGTGGGGGGGGGGGGGGGGGGGAGGATTTTCCATTTCTCGGTTATTATATAACAACTAAAGCATATAAACTTGTTGTGATTCAACAGAAAATTTACTGTATGAATTTTATATAAGTGAAATACCCTAAATTGAAATTTGTAATACTTTTCATATATTTTGGGTACCCTTATATTTTTCATCCTAAACATCTACAAAATTAACTATGATTGAAATCGCAGTAGACAAAATCAAACTATGCCTCCTTACTTCTCGACGGGTTATTATATCATTTAGTCAGGAATAACCATATGATTATACAAACGGCAGTATAATGTTTTATCAACTATTGGTAGCTAGTATTATATATTTAGATATACTATACAGTCTATATATACTTATAAAAGAGTTGCAGATAGGAAGACGACATCGGCTGGATGACGTGTTACAATGTGAAGAAGGTATATTCTGGATAATGGTGGGATCGTCCGTACAATAATGGTGTTCAATCAAAAATTCAGATTAAAAAAGGAGGAAAAACTCGCTATTCACCTAGGTACTCATTCATTATCGTTTGCACGCGTTAATGGTGGAATTTTCATCACTAACCAAATATTTTAATCAATAACTAAGTTAATAATTATTACATTCTCCCAAGAATCAATAACTAAGTTAATAGTTATTTTAATCAATAACTAAGTTAACTAAGTTAATAATAGTCCCCTTAAAACTAAGGCATTCACCACTAAGACATTGCCATGTGGACATACGATAATAAAAACAAAAAGCAAAGTTTGGATTGTCTACTTTTGAACCCTAAGCCTTTCACACATCTAGGTCCCCTTTTTCCATATACAGGTCCCATGGATATCAAGACATGCTTCCTAAAAGCATCATAATAAGATCATGATTGATGGGGGTTCTTAGAGATGAGATTCTTAACGTAATTTAAGAACCGTATTTAAGAACCGGTTCTTAATTTTTTTATTTGTTAAAGTTAAAAACCAGTTATTAAATTACGTTAAGAACTCTACCCCTAAGAACTCCCGTTAATTATGCTCTTAGATATTTGGATTATCCATTTTTCTGATGTATCATGCCAAAGTCATTATAATATATATTTTTTGCTTGCTTCTGTGACATATACTGAGTTAGTTAAGTTGTAAGAAACATGGTGGAACCAATTATGCGTGGTTTCCTTGGGAAAACATATATAATGAAATGAGCTCTTTTTTTTATCAAAAATAAAACTCATTTCATTATAAGTTTCCATGAAAGAAATCTTCAAATACTTTTTCAGTTTCAGAAAACCTTTCAAATAAATGGACAAAAGATAAAAAGGAGACTTAGTTAGTATACTTTGATTCCGATTTTTTTTTAATTATGAGCATAATTATAAGAGTTATTCTTGGGTTCACCCCCTAGGGTGAACCTTTAGGTTCACCAACCAATAGAAAATTATCATTTTAAATTTAGTATCTTTTAATTAAGGAAACCAAATAACTTGCAAATTATATTATTTTTTCAAAATAAAATTTAAAAATAAATAAAAATAATATATAAAAAACGAATTCAAAAAAAAAAAAATGTTGTCAACAAAACACTAAACCCTAAGCTCTAATACTAAACCCTAAACTCAAATCCTAAACCCTAAATCTTTGGGTAAACCCTAAATCCTTGGGTAAACCCCTAAACCCTTGGAAAAACACTAAACATGTTGTCAACAAAACACTAAACCCTAAACTCTAATCCTAAACCCTAAACCCTTGGGAAAACCTTAAACCCTTGGGTAAACCCTAAACCCTTGGGTAAACCCTAAACCCTTAGGTAAACCCTAAACCCTTGGAAAAACACTAAACATTTGGATAAATTCTAAATTATAAATCTTAAACACTAAACTCTAAATCTTAAAAATAAATATTTTTTTTAAATAATCTTTTTTTAGAACTATTGTTATTTTTATTTATTTAATTTTTTATTTTTTATTTTAAAAGCATAATATAATTTGGCAAGTTATTTTGTTTCCTTAATTAAAAAATACTAGATCTAAAATGACAACTTTCTATTGGTTGGTGAACCCAAAAAAAAGTCTAATTATAATGTAGTATCAAAATCCCAAAATAAACGCGAACCAATCAAAATAGAGAAATTCTTGGGTTCACCCCCTAGGTGAACCTCTAGATTCACCAACCAATAGTGTTTGAGTATTTGATATTTGATATCTTTTAAAAAAAGAAACAAAATTGAATTTCCAAATAAGATTATATTTTTGAAATAAAACAATAAAAATACATAAAAATAGTTACAAAAAATAAATAAATAAATATTGATAAACTTTTAGCAAAATACTAAATCCTATACCCTAAATCCTAAACTCCAAACTCTAAATTATAAACCTTAAATCTTGGATAAACCGTAAACCATTAGAAAATTTTAAATTCTAAATCATACATTAAAAACTAAATCTTAATAACACTAAACCCTAAACCCTAATCACTAAACCCTAAACCCTTGGATAAACCCTGAACCCTTGGATAAATCATAAACTCTAAATCAAAAATATTTAAAATTAAACCCTAGAGTTTATGATTTATCCAAGGGTTCAGAGTTTACCCAAGGGTTTAGGGTTTACCCAAGGGTTTAGGGTTTACCCAAGGGTTTAGGGTTTAGTGATTAGGATTTAGGGTTTAGTGTTAGTAAAATTTAGTTTTTAATGTATGATTTAGGGTTTAAGATTTTCCAACGGTTTAGAGTTTATCCAAAGTTTAAGGTTTAACGTTTAGGGTTTAGGGTTTAGGATTTAGGGTATAGGGTTTAGTATTTTGCTGAAGATTTAACAATATTAATTAATTTATTTTTTGTAGCTATTTTTATGTATTTTTATTATTTTATTTTAAAAATATAATCTAATTTGGATATTCAATTTTATTTCCTTTTTTAAAAGATATCAAATATCAAATACTCAAACACTATTGGTTGGTGAACCTAAAGGTTCACCCTAGGGGGTGAACCCAAGAATTTCTCATCAAAATAACTCCAAAAATATATATGAAACCCTCCTTTTTCAAATATAAGTTTTTTTTTTCCTTTAACACCAATTTCTTTCACACACTAGTTAATCCACTTCACTATTCTTTTTTCTTTATAGATAATTATTTTGTCTATTCAGAAGCTTCTATTGTTGAGGAGCTGTTGTTGTTGTTGCTGCTGCTGCTGTAAGAGCCAAAAGTCTTCATCACTTCCAATGTTCCAGAAACTGTCCGAATAAGAAGGTATCATTCCATTAATATTTTCAAACAAATTGTGATAGCTCTGCTCCTGCATATCCCTTAAACCTCCGTTTAATAATCCACTTTTATCATCCAGGTAGTTTTGCGATGGCAACAGGATTTGTGGACCCACCAAACTCTGATCCGGATCAAAACTAGTTTCAATCTTTCCCACTTCACTGCCTATATTATACTCCGTCAAACCGGACGCCGGAGATACTGTCACGCTTGAAGTTCCCGACGTGACGTAACCATTAGGGTTGTTCGTTAAACCCAAATGGTCTATGCTGGTATTGTTGTTGTTGGCTCCGTCGTCGTATGACGTGATCACGAACTGATCTGTGGTGGTGGTGACACAAGACTTGGCAGCAGAACCAGTGGTGGATGAAGCGGAGGCGGCTTGGATCCGCTCTACTAGACGAGGCATCCAAAGATACCTCATAGTGTCTTTAAACTGTTGACTGTTGACGTCGCATCTAAGCTGTTTCGCATGCTTTTGCACACGTGTTCTCCAGTAGTTTTTAATCTCGTTATCTGTTCTTCCTGGTAAATATTGTGCAATCTTAGACCATCTGAAATCACAAGAAAATATATTGTATTAGTGACTAAAGTTGTGAGGAAATTCTTGTTTAGTAGAAAATAACCAATCTTCCAATTCTTGTAAGCAGGAAATAAAATGAATTGATGACTAAAGACGCGACGTGATCTTATTATATTCATGATAATCAATCTTTGTGACCGAATTCTTGTAAATACAATTGATCTAGGACTTGTTTTAAATTAGAAAAGTACCTATTGCCCCAACGGGAGTGAAGTTCAAGAATTAAGAGTTGTTCTTCAAGGGTTATGTTTCCACGGCGGACGTCTGGCCGGAGATAGTTCAACCACCGTAATCTACAGCTTTTTCCGGTTCTTTTGAGACCTATTTAAAATCGGAAGATACTAATCATACGCAAAAAACTCATCATAATGATCATATTTTGTAAACTTTCGAATAATATGGACCGTTGCTATGAGGCAAATTGTATAAAGGGTATTTTTCTCCATTAAACTTTCTGTCATTGCGTTAGTGCTCTTCCCCTATAGATGTTGATCATTTATTAGCATTAGTTTTTTATACGCGAATATAGTTACTTTATCCAAAAACCTAGAGTTTGGTTAAATTATTGAATCCATACTGAGATTCGAAAATACTTATAACTGATCCCCATTACTCATTAGGTACTTTTCATTTGTGCACACAACGTAAACCTCATTTTCTTGAAATTTTGAAGCAATTGTTTTATTTATCAGCACAAAAATGGAGTAGCGAATTGGTTCAAAAATCAAAAACACACATGGAGATCGAGATATAACAAGGAAATAACAAAACGTAACAATAAATTTAATATGCTTATGCAACTTGTGATAGTTTAGCTTTTTATTAATTTTTAATTAGGAAAACATTCATACACGCGGATGAATATGTTAATCTGAGTGTTTATACGTGTAATAGTAGATGGACGGTAGTGTATCATACCGGCGCAACGAGCTAGAGAGTTCCATCGGCCTTCTCCAAGAGTAGAAATGTAATTGCTGAGCTTGAAATCTTCCTCAACCGTCCATGGACCTCTCCTTAGGTCCATTTCGTCATCCACGTTGTTCTCGAAATCTCCCATGTTCTTATTGATCTCAAAGCTTCTTTTGCCGTCCATATTGAAACAGAGAGACCCACAAAGAGAAATTCAAAGAGATCGAGACTTTGTACCTTTTCTCTGTTTGTCTTAACTGAGAGAGAAACACTTTTTGTTGGAGTTATGTGTAGAGAGAGAAGGGGTGTATCCACAGGGAAAGATGCAGAAGTTGATTGGTTTTTATAGATGAATAAAAAATAATAATATCTTTTAAAGAAAAGCTTGCTTCTTTAAACTATTTGCAACATGTGGAAAGAGGCATAAACGGCCGCAATATAAGAATTTTGTTTCCAATAATATTATTATAAAAGCAAGAATTTCATAATATGATCCCAATTATTGAAGTAAACACGTTAATATTATTGTTTTTTCAATTTCTATACAAAATACATGAGCAAAAATATTTTCCCATTTTAGTTGATCAACCTGTGTTTTTAAGAGTGCATTAAACCATACATCAAGAAATGTTCATCTTATTGAACCGCGTTGCGAGGAAGTGTTCATCATCAGGATCTTTGTCGATTAGAGATCAGATACCACATGATTATAGTTTGATAAACTTTAGCAAGTAATTTATACTTGGAGTTACAAATTCGTCAACATTAAACTATATATGCTGCTAAATAATTTATTCCCAAACAGTTTATATGATGCTCCTTGTTTTAGATTTATGTTTTGTTCTCTATGCTTCTGGTAGCTAAATTTTAGATAGCACATACATATAGAATCTTCTAAAACGCTTATTTCACATGTTATCGTTGTTAGAAACCTAGAATATACATTGGAAAAAAATGAAGATACCTAAAAACAATGTATTTGGGACACTGAAGTATTTATTTAGTTTATGTTTGTTTTGAGTTGCATCTAACATTAAAATAATTTTTAGAAATTGGAAGCTAATACAAGTATGATATAATATTCCAAGGCTATTCAAGTGGAGAATGTTTTGGATTGAAAAGTAAAATTCATTTCGGAATGAGTCAGAAACAAAAAAATGATTATGATAAAAGAATTATTATATTGTATCGGAAATAAAAATACACTGAATACTATTATAAAGATATAGACAATCTACTACCTATTACCAAATGTTGAGATAAACACCCGATAAAATTCAATGTAATTTTTGTGTTAGTTAAATAGACAGAACCGGTCCTTGATGGAACCTGAGGAAGCTTCGGGCCGCCAGAGAACATCTTCTTTAACGGCCTTGTTTTAACAGAAAGTTCTTAAGAGCAAGATTAACCATAGATCCCCTAATGGGTTCTTAATTCATTTTAAAGTAATAGATTTAGCTTAAGAATTTTTATTAAGAACTTCTTCGTTTTAACTCCTCCATTGGAAGGTTCTTAATTTCCACCGTCGAAGAGAGCCGTCGGAGAGAGCCGTCGAGACACCGAGAGAGACGCCTCGATTCTTCGCTGAGGAGAGATGCAGAATCAGACTCGGAGAGGTGGAGGAGAGCAAGAGAGACGCGGAGATGTCGATCTAAACGAGATCCTCTGACACAGACGCCGAACCGATCGTTGCGACTTCGAGAAAGACCAGCGGATTCGACGAGGAGAAATTGAGAGACGCTGAGTCGTCGATCGAATCGAGAGAATCGATGACTCCTCCGACAAAGACGCCGAACCGATCGTTGAGACTTCGTGATTCTCCGGCGGATTCGACGAGGAAAGCTAGAGAGACGCGATTTCGTGTGCGAGAGGGAGAGAGTCGCCGTGTTCTTTTCTCGAAAGAGAGAGACACTTCTTTTGTCGAAAGAGAGAGAAAGAGAAGCATCACACAACACGTGTCCCACAAGACCCGATTCTTTTAACCCCTGATTAAGACTTGCTTCTTCTAATTTAACCCATTTTCCTTTTAATTTAAATCCTAATTAAACTAATACCCCCTAATAAGCCACCCCGTTGATCATGGTCTAATAGCATTAGCAGTTTGGGTATACTGTATGTCACAAAGGTTCAGCCTTAAGGGTTTGATTCCCTTTGAAAAAGTAGGCCACATTCTTTTATTTTTGTTTCTAGCCATATATTTACTAGGACATGCTCGGTAGATAGATAGATAACAGTACTCTAGTTCTTGAGAACAAAACACTCTAGGAAAAAAGAAACAATAACATAATAAACCTTAATTATAACAAGAATATATGTTAACTGTTGGCTTAGCTTGGTTTATAAGCTATCCTAATGAGTTTAGGAATATTGATAGTTATCCATAAGATATGTTTCCTAATGAGTTTAGGAGTTTATATGAGTTATATAAGGAGATGCCAATCTTGTGGCATAACTTGTGAGTTTAGAGAGAAAGCTTTGAGTTGAGCTTAAGCTATAATAAAATGAGCCTTTATATTTGGATCTTGAGAGTATACGATTTTAATAATTGGTATCAGAGCTTCTATTGAAATCGGTTCAAAAGCATCCAAATTCGTGAAACAGAGTTATTAGTGAGAAGATAAAACATGGGGGATATAATAGCAGCAACAACACCTACAGCAAAGGAGAGAATTTCATCATCAATTCAATGCCCAATGCTTACAACTACAAACTATACGGTATGGAGCATGAGGATGAAGGCGGCACTTAAGGTACATAAAGTCTGGGAATCGATAGAACCAGGAGTGAATGAGGTCGAAAAACCGACATGGCTCGAGCACTTCTCTTTCAATCAATACCAGAAACCCTAATACTAACCGTTGGCAACCTGGATACGTCAAAAGACGTATGGGAAGCGATAAAAGCTAGGCATGTGGGAGTAGATAGAGTTCGTGAGGCGAGACTACAAACCTTAATGGAAGACTTCGGAAGATTGAAGATGAAGGAATCAGAAACCATTGATGAGTTCTCTGGGAAACTTGCTGAGTTATCTTCCAAGTCATCAGCCCTAGGTGAAGATATCGAAGAATCCAAGCTTGTGAAGAAGTTTGAGCAGTCTCCCACGAAAGAAGTACATCCATATCATAGCTGCGCTGGAACAAGTATTGAACCTGAATACAACGACGTTTGAAGACATCGTCGGTAGGTTAAAAGCCTATGAAGAACGGATTCAAGATAGTGATCAAGAGGAAGAGCAAGGAAAGCTTATGTATACGAACATGGATTCACAAAGTCAAAATCCGCAGGGCAGCTATGGTAGAGGCAGAGGACGTTACAACAACAATCGAGGAAGGAGGCGTGGTAGATATAATCAGCCTGACTGGAGACAGGGGAGAGATGCGTCTAAAGTCGTATGTTATCGGTGTGATAAAACATGGCATTATGTTTACGATTGCCCTGATCGTTTACTTAAACTCCAAGATACACAGGAGAATGAAAACGAAAGCACACGAGAAGCAGAGGAGTTAATGATGCACGAAGTAGTGTATCTCAACGAAGAGAAAGTTATGCCAAGCAGGTTCGAGTCTCATTCCGATAAAGACAACATATGGTATTTGGACAACAGGGCAAGTAATCACATGACTGGAGACCGTGATTATTTCACTAAGATTGATGAAAAGATCACAGGGAAAGTTAGGTTTGGTGAGGACTCCAAGATAGATATAAAAGGAAAGGGATCAATTCTTTTTGCTAGTAAGGATGGCAAGAAGAAAATACTATATGATGTCTACTTCATTCCGGATCTAAGAAGTAATATTATCAGTCTTGGTCAAGCAACGGAGGCTGGTTGTGATGTAAGAATGAAAGATGATTACTTGACTATATACGATCGTGACGGCAATCTATTGATCAAATCAGTTCGATCTAAGAACCGACTCTACAAAGTGGCCATGGACGTGGAGAACAATAGGTGCTTGCAGGCCTCGAAGGAAGATGACTCGGCTGTGTGGCATGCAAGACTCGGACATGTAAACATCGACACCATGAAAACAATGATAAGCAGAGACATTGTCACAGGTATTCCGAGAATATCTATTGAGAAAGAAACATGTGCCTCCTGTCTTCTAGGAAAAAAAACGCGTCGAGTATTTCCCAAAGCAACGACGTACCGTGCCACCAATGTTCTGGAGCTCATTCACGGAGACCTCTGTGGACCCATCTCACCTCCAACCGCAGCAAGTAATAGGTATGTATTTGTTCTGATTGATGATCATTCCAGATACATGTGGACAATCCTAATGAAAGAAAAGAGCGAGGCATTTGTCAAGTTCAAAGCGTTTAAGAATCTTGTCGAGCAAGAAACTGGAGAAAGAATCAAAACCTTCCGAACAGATCGGGTGGTGAATTCACGTCTTTTGAGTTCCAAGCCTATTGCGAGAGTTAAGGGATACAGCGACATCTAACAGTTCCGTACTCACCACAACAGAACAGAGTCGTAGAGAGACACAATATGACATTAATGGAGATGACAAGAAGCATTATGAAGCATATGAAAGTGCCAAATTGGTTGTGGGGTGAGGCAGTCAGACATTCAACATACTTGATCAACCGGGTATCAACAAGAACCTTGAAAACACAGACTCCATACGAGAGTCTTAAGAAGAAGAAGCCAAACGTGGGTCACTTACGTGTTTTCGGTTGTGTCTGCTACGCAAAAATTGAAGCTCCACATCTAAAGAAACTAGACGATAGATCTCGAGTGTTGGTGCATCTTGGTGTTGAACCAGGAACAAAAGCTTATCGCTTATTTGACCCAAAGGTGCGCAGAGCGGTCGTCAGTAGGGATGTTGTTTTCGATGAACTCAGGAGCTGGGAATGGGAAACAAAAGGAAAGGAAGCAACATGAGATCAGAGTTTGATCACATACCCGAGTCTTGATGGTGAGAATGAAAGAATTGCGACTGAAGAAGCCGCTAACGATGATGAAGCAATCAAGGATTCAGCTAACGATGATGTTATTGTTAAAGAGGAAACTTATAGCGATGAAGATGACGAGCCAACAGAAGAACAACTTCTCTGAGAAGATCAACTAGGGAAACAACACGTCCGAGTTACTTGGATGACTATGTTCTGTTCCTCGAAGAGCTTGAGACAGAACGTATTCTTTTGCTTGTCAATGAGGAGCCATGGGATTGGAACGAAGCAAAAGTCGAGAGAGTCTGGAGAGAGGCGTGCGAAGACGAACTCTCTTCGATAAGAAAAAACAAAACATGGACTCTTGTCGATCTCCCTGATGGTTGCAAGGCGATAGGTTTAAAATGGGTTTTCAAAATCAAACGGAATGCAGATGGAACCATAAAGAAGTATAAGGCAAGGCTCGTAGCTAAAGGCTACGTACAGCGTCACGACATAGACTTTGAGGAAGTCTTTGCTCCTGTGGCAAGGATAGAAATGGTTCGAGTTATTATAGCGTTGGCAGCATCAAACGGGTGGGAGATACATCATCTAGATGTAAAAACCGCGTTTCTACATGGAGATCTATTAGAGAAGTATATGTCTCGCAGCCTGAGGGATTCAAGGTTAAAGGGAGTGAGAACAAGGTTTATAGGTTACACAAGGCTCTCTATGGACTCCGGCAAGCGCCAAGAGCCTGGAACATTAAGTTGAAGTCAATACTTAAGGAGCTTAGTTTTGTGAAGTGTTCTAAAGAACCGTCTCTCTTTAGAAAGCAAACGAAGGATTGTCTTTTGTTGGTTGCAGTATATGTGGACGACCTGCTCGTTACAGGTACTAATCTAGACGTTATTCAAAAGTTCAAGAGGGAGATGGCGATGAAATTTGAATTGAGTGACTTGGGGAAGCTTACGTACTATCTTGGGATCGAAGTGATCCAAACTATAGAAGGTATTTTCTTAAATCAAGAGAGATATGCGACAAGAATCTTGGAGGAAGCAGGAATGTGGGGATGCAATGTTGTTCATGTTCCTATGGATCAAGGGCTCAAGTTGTCAAAAGCCGAGGAAGAAGAAGGAGTCAACGAAAAGGAGTTCAGAAGAAACATCGGCTGCCTTCGTTATCTGATACATACTAGGCCTGATCTTGCGCAATCTGTGGGAGTCCTAAGCCGGTATATGCACGACCCCAAGACTTCACACGGAGCCACGTTAAAACAAGTTCTACGTTATCTCCGCGGCACTTGTTCACTCGGGCTGCACTTCAAGCGTGGAAACAAGAAAGTAATCATTGGCTACAGCGATAGTAGTTACAATGCAGACCCTGATGATGGTAGAAGCACGACTGGACACGTTTTTTATTTGGATGAGTGCCCTGTTACCTGGTGTTCTCAAAAGCAAGAGGTTGTTGCGTTATCCTCTTGTGAAGCAGAGTTCATGGCGGCGACGGAGACAGCTAAACAGGCCTTGTGGCTACAAGAACTACTTGAAGAGATCATGAACAGAAGAGCTCAGAAAGCAGTCATTCGTATTGACAATAAATCTGCGATCGCGCTCTCTAAGAATCCGGTGTTTCACGGGAGGAGCAAGCATATTCACACAAGGTTTCATTTCATAAGAGAGTGTGTAGAAGATGGATTGGTGGACGTGAAATTTGTGGCTGGTAGAGTCCAGAAAGCTGATATTCTAACTAAAGCACTTGGTACGATCAAGTTCAAAGAGATGAGGGATCTCATTGGAGTTTAAGATGTGAAGGATGGTGAGTTCAAGCTTAAGAGGGAGAATGTTGGCTTAGCTTGAACATAGCTTGGTATATAAGCTATCCTAATGAGTTTAGGAATATTGATAGTTATCCATAAGATATGTTTCCTAATGAATTTAGGAATTTATATGAGTTATATAAGGAGATGTCAATCTTGTGGCATAACTTGTGAGTTTAGAGAGAAAGCTTTGAGTTGAGCTTAAGCTATGATAAAGTGAGTTTTTATATTTGGACGTTGAGAGTATACGATTTTAATATTAACCTCTAACAAAATTAAATGATGGCAACTCCAATCAGGGAGACTAGAAAATGTAATTCTATGAGGTTGATCTTTAGATTTCGTCACCGAAGATCTTGATCATAATCGAAATAAGACAACATTTTTTGAATAATAAACTATGCAAACAGTTTTGCACACACAAAAAAAAACTATCTGAAATAGTAATAAAATATCTAATTTGACTCGGTCTCTCATTTTTCAATCACCCAACGCGTTATCCTAATGAACAAATTTAAAGAATGCCGTAAATTGAACATTGGTTAAAGAATCGTGGTATGGATTGAAAAATGTCCTTCAGATTTATTAGTGTACTTAACTAGCACTTACTTCGGCACTAGAGCTTTAAAGTAAAGGTTCACACTTGACTTCCTGCGTGTACCTCGTTGTTGATATAATAAGTTGTATAACTTGTTTTCTATACGATTTAATCCTTGTAGTTATAAAAACTTTTTTTTTTTCCAGTTTTAACTAAGTGGAAACGCTACGATGGGCGATGGAGAGTATGTTTCAGCATTTAACATGTCAGAATTTTGGGACGAACTGCAAAGATTTGATCGCTATGATTATGGAGTTCAATGCTTGGCCAAGATTTGCAACAGAATTGGAAAGGATAGAGACTCTGAAGATATGTTTTCCGCACTTCAAGATCACTCACATCCCACGAGCGCAAAACCATATTTCGAACTTTTTAGCTAAGACTGTGAGGTCTTTCTATAGAGATTTATGTTTTATTGGTTGTTCTATTCCGGTCTGGCTACCCAGACCTAGCTCTGGGACGGATCCGGATATCCGGGAAATTTAGGGTATCTGGATCCGGATCCGTCGGATCCGTGGATTTAATATCCAGATCTGGATTCGTGGTTTCCGGATATCCGGATTTCGGATATCCGTCTCGATATTCTATTATCCGCGGATCCGGATCCGTCAAAATAATTAAAAATATTTTTTTTAACAAAAAATACTAATTTTTTAATATAATACATAAATTAAATATTTAAAAATATATTTATATATGTTTATAATATTGTCAAAACTAAAATATAATATTATAAGATTAATTCATGTATAAATATTAATATATCAAATATAAATATTAATAAAATTTAAAAATTTAGTGTATTTTAAAAATACGGATCCGGATCCGGATATCCGGACCTAAAAATCAAGATATCCGGATCCGAATTCGGTTTGCACGGATCCAAGATTTTACTATCCGGATTCGGATCCAGGCACCCCGGATATCCTATTTTCGGAGCGGATCTCGGATCGAATCCGGATCTCCGATAATAAGTCCCAGACCTACCCAGACCAACTCAAGTTTGAGTAATAGAATAGTCATTCGTTGTCAAAAAAAAAAAAACTAAATTACCAATAATATAAGAGAAATTGTTTAAAATATACCGAATTAAATTTCATTTTCCAAAAACACATTTAATCAAAAATAGCATAACATTTGGATTTAAAATTTAATGATCATTGTTTAAGATTTAGTATTTAAGTAGTGGATTGAGTTTATAAATTACTTCTATAAAGAATTCATTAACATTTATGAATGATTTAAAAAGATTAATTTTGTCTTTTTCATAATAAATTTACGGTTACGTGTAAATGATTATCATTTAAAAGTAAATTAAAAAATGGTATCAAATTTAAGATAAAGTTAGAATTCCGATCTAATATAATGAGTATATCATTTATACGAGATTTTTTATGTTTTACTTACGTTTTGTACTTCTGCTATTCTCCCTTCTCATAAAAATCTTAATTCGTCCACATTATTTTTGTGTAGCCCACCTTTATACAGATGTGCATTTAAAATATTTTAGGACAATATTTTTTTGGTAAAAGACTAAAATATTCTAGGACAGTATTTTCTTTTGGTAAAAGACTTTTAGGACAATAATAACGTTTAAGTAATTTTTTTCTGAAATTAACCACATTACAAGATATTAAATCATCATTGCAGTATACATCTTTGAGATAGAGGTAAAATAACAGTAGATTATGATGACAGAGTTTTGGCTCTTGGGTAGCTGCAACCGGTATTGTCGGAGATAAGAGGTTAATTAATATACGTAACCGCAATTATCACATCAGTAGCGGTTAACAATTTAACAAAAATATTAATGTTACTTTATAAGATAACCATGAAATATTACCAAAAAAAGAAAAAACACCATAAGTGACATAAGTAAGAAGATGACTACACTAGGTGAATGGTAATTCAAGAAAATTTCTTTCTATCACATTTCATTATCTTCCTTGCACATGTTATTAAATATTCGCCTGTTTCGTTAAATTACATGTTTTAGAAAAAAATTTTGGTTCATAAAAATAATTTTCTTTCTATGAAAATAATGTGATTTTAAAAAAAATTGATTGATTTTATTGAATTATTATTAGTTAAAAATTATTAAAAATTATAAAAAATGATAAATTTATTATAGTGATTAATATATTTTTTAAATATATGTAAAAATACCAAAAAAATCTATCTTTGAAACGAAGGGAATATATAATATATCTCTACACAAAAATGTGCATCGCAACTTTGTGCTAATTCGGGCCAAGTCCAACCAAGACATATGGTCTAATAATCAACACGTACACACAACCAAAAAATATGGTCCTTATTAATCACTTTTATTTAATTGATTGATATTAAGAATTTTCTTTTCCCAGAAGTCTCTAATAATGATTGTTACAAACGACACTGATCTTAAATCTTAATAATATATTCTAATTTTAAATTATGAAAGCTAAACGCGTATTCTTTTGCGAAGCTTCCAACCTCTTTATTTATTCTGAAGAATAAATGCATTTGCAAACTATCCTGTTAAAGTATCATATGTAGGAAAAATTCTCTAAAGAACAAGATATAGATATAAGATAAAAGTCACTTTCAGAACTCAGATATCCCTTAGACAGGACGAACGGCATTATTCGAGCATTCTCTAAACTTGGCACTTGGCAGGAGAATGGTTTTTTATTTACAGCCACAATTAATGGTTAAAAAGCAGTAAGTTATATATTTTCGTGGTCAAAAGATAAAGATCATCCGTAAATTAGAAGTAAGAAAAATCTTGAAAGAGTCTTCAACACTATATATATGGTTAGTATCAAATACGTAAACTTTAAAAATAATATTGATGTTTTGACAAGATTAATCATCTGTCAAAACATCAATATTATTTTTGTGGCCACTTTAAGTACTTTGCCAACTTTGAAATGAAACCATCTTGGCAAGTTAATTATGCACTTTGTACGGCTAACCTTAACTCTCACTAGGTTACAATTCTCGTCTTTTAGCCGAAGTTTTTAACTTATGATTTGACTTTTTTTTTGTTTTTTACGTTTTTCAACTAAGAGACGGCTTTTATATCTCTTATTTAAGGACGGCTCTTATATCTCTTATTTAACAGACGACTCTTATATCTCTTATTTAAGAGACGGTTCTTAACTCCTCCAAAATCGGTTTTTATTTTGTGTCTTCTAACATCGACTCTTACCTTTTTGTAGGGTCCACAAACATATAAATCCAGAAGAACCCCTTTAAAACCCATCGATAATTATGTTCTAAAAACCGTCTTTTAGCCAAAGGTAAGAACCCTAGTTAAAAGACCGAAGTTAATGATGGTTTTACCATGTTGAGAACTACACGCGTAGCTTAGTTTAAAGCGAAACAAATTCATTTGAATCTAAATATGCATATTGAGCACATCTGAGTCTCTAGCACGTGGCCATGTATAACTTTGATCATCTTTTTCTTATGAACTTCAATTCCATTTGGTGGGTGAACATCATAATCTCATTTATGAAAACTATTTTTTAGCATATATTATGTGTATGTGGTTTCATGTAAGTTATGTGATTAGGCCAACTGTTGAAACATTAAACTATGTATGTGCCAAATTATACTTGTGGGCATCATTAGTAGGAACATTTGCAAAGAAAACATTTATAACCAAACACATTAGATAATACATTTTGCATGTTATGCTTTTAAAATATTAAGGAATAAACTATGGGGACATATTTATATGAAGAAAAGAGAAGTGAAAAGCTGCAACAATATTGCTTTCAAAATGTTTTAGCAGCTAAAATTATAAGTTTAAATATAGCATAGCAAAATTTTTAAAAACTATTTTTCTGTTGTGAAAGTAATGGAAAAAACTCACTTTATTTATAACATAGAGGTTCTTTATATAAGATATTACACCTAGGGATGTTAAAACGGGTTACCCGAGCCCGTTTAAACCCTGCCCGTTTAGAACCCGTTAACTTCATGCCCATTTAGAGCTCTGCCCGTTAGAGCCCGTTTAACTGTGGCCCGTTTACAATTGTGATGCCCATTTACCCGTTTAGATCCGTGAGCCCATTTATTTTATTTTTTGTCAACTTCTAATATTACAATTTAATTAATTTGTAATGACGTTAAACCTTATACCTTTTTTTGTAATGACATTGTTTTTAATTATTTCTTTTATTGTTATTGTTTTCTTTTTTTAAAATGCAATTTTAATTATCTTAAGATATGATTTTGTGCAATCTTATTAAAAACCTATTTTTAAATGCAGTTTTAATCATTTACATGCTCAATAACATGTAATAAACCTGATTTAAAATCTGCAGTGTATCTAATACATATTTAAAATCTGCAAGTACATAAATCTGAAACTTAGAAAGTGAAATACAACAAACCATTGAGAATGACAGGATGTGGTAGCTCGTTTGGTAAGGGTCTTGGGGGCCAATTGTCATGCTCCCGGGTTCGAAGCCAGACGGAGGGGAACTGTCCATCCTGTCATCAAATGCAGTACTGGGTGTTGGGCCTTGTCCCCAGCCCAGGTAAAGCCTTCTCGGTGAAGTGGACCGCTGCCTAACCGGGCCCAGGGGAATGATCCACGTAAGTGGGGAACCCCTGGATTATCAAAAAAAAAAAAAAACCATTGAGAATCTGAAAGCACATAAAGCTTCTGTCTGAATTTTTTTTTAAAAACTGCAAACCATTTTGAAACAAGACATAAACCAACTTCATCCTCCTCTCTTAGTCTCAAACCAACGATCCCTACTCCATCTACATGAGCTTTGAATCTGCAAAGAAAAAAGAAAATATTATTGCAGCCACACAAAAGAAAATGGGAAGCTCGGACGAGGGTGAATGTATTAGTGTTTACACGTTCTTCTCTATTAAAGACAGAAACAGGTCATGGTTAAACCAAAGAGGCCAAACGCATGGTGTTATCAGCACCAAAATTCTCACAGAAAATGAATCAAATCTCACAAAAAAAAAAAAACTAAAACTTTCTCCTGAACTAATTAAGTAACAAGACGCTTGCAATAAAACTCAATTAATAGTCAAGGTTACCTCTTCACTCATGCTCATTCTCATGGCATGTTTGAACTCAAATCGAACAAAACTAAAGTCATCTTGTCTACACAATTACAAAACTGCAAAAGAGAATTGTAATGAGACTAAATAATCACTACAAACAGGTTCCATTACTTCAAAATCCTATTAATGCTCATCAGAAAGAATCTTAATCCACACAAAACCAAAGAGACTCCATTACTAATGAGACTATGAGAGGTCTTATAAGCTTACCTGAAAGTGAAGATAACCCACCAAACACAACAAAAACCCTCACAGCAGAAACATACACTTCGAAGTTACCAAACCTCCTGCAACCCAGAATCAAAACCCAGATTAAATAAAACATCATCTTCTCCAAAAATAGATCACACGAAACAAAGAAACTCACTTGAAGTATTAGGATTTAGGACGCTCACAATCTCACAGGAACCAAAGTAGGCTGCAACCTATAATCAAAATTAGAAGAAAACAATTTCGAAATTAGATGCTTACCTTCTCTTAGTGAAGAAGACGAAGAGACCCACAATATTGTTTCTCAAGTTCGATTCATATCATGTTTCTAAGTTTCACTTTCATCGAAACAGAGCTTAGAGGAGAAGAATTTGACGGCTGCGAGATTCTAATTTCTGAGATCAAAGGAAAGCATAATGATAATATAACGTAGTTTCACATATTCTGAAAAAAAAAAAAAATTAAACGGGCACCCTTCTATTTCGTGGGTACACCCGTTTAATAAACACTCTTAAAAGACCGACCCTGTATGAGCCCGTTAAGTATTTCTATATAAATAAACGGGTATGGGTTCTGCCCGTTTAGAATCCGCCCGTTAAAGCCCGCGGGCATCAGACCCGTTTTAACATCCCTAATTACACCGTCATAGATAAATGGAAATAGTACAAATCATAATCCAACTAGGAAAATGAAAACATAAAGACATAAGCAAAAAGAAAAGTTGACCGACTCTCTCTTTTTTGGGCCGCTGATGGTATAATCCCTTGGTTATGAGCCATTCACAATCTGGTTCATAACACCTCTCCTTGTATGCCGTAACCATTTAGAGCTTGTAATGTGCTTTAATGTTGCCTCATTAAAACCTTACCAGGAAAACCCAATTGGGACAAAACCATGGTGAAAGAAAAAGAGTACAACACACATTACTCTCCCTGATTTGGACTTTACTGTCCAATTTTCTGTAATCCGTGGGTGATGAAGATCTTGGGCAGAATATGCTTCGTCCTCGAACATGATAGTTGGTTCTTCTTTACCATCGGCCATGCCACAATCTGATCGAACATATTGAGTCATCGACCTCAAATACACACACACGAAATCTTGGATGATGTTGTTGTGATATGCGTGTACCACCATGTGTAAAACATAACATGTCTGAAAACAAATCAACAAAACCAAATAAATCCTCTTTATGCTGGTTAGTATAAAATAAACCAAAATCAAAGGCTTCTTCACCGTCCTTCTTATGGACCAAACAGATCAGTGTCTAAAACAAGACTTCTGCATCGTCCATCTCAGGACTAAATGGACTTCTTTATCGTCCACCTTTGGACTGAATGGATCAGTGTCCAAAACAAGTGATCTCACGCCCATGTACTAGATAATGGGTGAGACTGATCCATATTAAATCTCTTGAGTACCATTTTCTGTATATACTATTTGATGCACAAGGATTTCATTGTTAATGTACTCAAGTTGTAATCCCAAACAAAACTTTGTTTTCCAAGATCTTTCATCTCAAGCTCTTTCTTGAGATATTCAATTGTTTGGGAAATTGTATTCAGAGTTTACTAGGATATTCAAATCATATACTTTGATGATTATCAATATTGTTCTCGAGAACTTGCTGTACTTTCAGCTCAATACCCTCTAGTACTTTCATTATCCAGTGGACCATATAAATATGCAGTCACTACGTCAATTTGCTGCAAGTCTAATTTTCTCTCTTATATAGCCAGACTTATGAGAAATCTAAAAGTAGTTGCATCCACCACATGACAGTATGTCTCCTCATAATCTATTATTGGTCTTTGTGAGAATCCTTGTGCAACATCAGCTTTATATCTCATGATTTCTATTCCTCACAAGACCCATTTATATCCACTGGTTTTAACATCATATGGCGTCTTAATCATATGGCCAAATACGCCTTTCTTCTTTAAACTATTTAACCCCACGTTTTCATTCAATCCAATCTGTTCTACGAGTGCACACTCTTATATTGACGTGGGTTCATGATCGTCACTTATATTCATAAATTCAAGTGCGACCTTGTATGCAAATAAATCATCTTATGTCGACATTCCTTATTTCCATTATGTTCTAGACATGATATAATCGATTGGGATTCATTATTATCAGGACCTTTAATATTATGCAGCTTGGCGTCCTAAGCTACATTGTTTGGTACCTGTACCTTAGAGCCAGCCGGCCTTATCTCCATATCTGGGATGGTTTCCTTAGTAACCTCGGATTTTGATTTTGATTATCATTCTCTGCACCTTTCTTTTGTTTCCGAGGATTCTTATCTTTTGGAACCTATTGGTCTACCACGTTTCATACGTTGTCTAGACTCTGTTGCAACTTGACTGTGTCTCTTCTTGGACATCAAATTCGTTGGTGCTTTACAAGCTAGTTTATATATGACTTAGTCATTCTTTTTCGGGTCAGCAAATGTGTCTGGCATTTGATTAGCTAGCTTTGTAAATGTATAATCTTTGGACGTCTATTTCACATTCTTTAGTCTGAAGATCTTGCCAAGACATTGATGGTTGATTTCATTCTATTTTTTTTACCAGCTTTATTATTTTTCTCCTCCTGGTCTTAAAATAATCCGTTTACCTGACTTCAAATATAATCACCCATAGTTTGCTCAAGATACTTTATTATTGTGGGAGAATCATATCCAGCATATATCCTCATCCTCCTTTTGAGGTCCCATCTTAGTTCTCTGTGGTGGAGCAATTAGTACATAGACAGCACATCCAAAGATCTTATGATGGGGTATGTCTGGCTCTTGACCCGTTAATAATTGTGATTGGGGATATCTATGCTCACTAAATGGCCTGATGCGTAATAACTTAGGTGCATGTAAATTTCGTGTGGCCCAAGCTGTGAATGAGAGTTTTGACCTCATAAGTTATGGTCTATCAATCAGCTATTTGCATTTTAAAAGATTTCAGCTAAGCTGTTCTTGGTATGGACATGTATCACAGAATTCTCAACACTTACCCCCATAGACATACCATAATCATTTAAACGCTTGAGACATGTATTCACCAGTATTATCTAGACATATAGTCTTTATTATGAAAAAGGGGCTCGTAGCCGTTTTACTGGTGATGGCCTAATGAGTTTCCCTTGTGTACATGCTACACACGTGAGATTCTTTGGGATAACTCTTCTTATATTTTAATGTGTGCCTTTTGAATATGATTTTTCGCAGGCTTTTAGCCTCTATCATACTGATCTATGCATAGTCTAGGTCAGTAGAGAATGCATGTATAGTCTTTAGGACTTATTATGGCCTTGGACGATTTTATACATATATCTGAAGGAACTCTTTGTTTCCTTCGCCCATTGTTTCAATATGGAAACCAATCATTCTTATATCTTTAAAACTCAATAGGCTGCTCTTGCTCTTAGAGCTGGGTGAATATAAATGCATCACTGATTTCTAGATGCATACCCTTAGGCAATAATATATTAGCCTAGCCATAGTCTTCTTTCAGACTGGCGGTACCTGCTTTAGTACTTATATTGGCGTTTTTTAGTGTACTCATATAGAAAAATCATTCATTCATTTAATATAAGCAGACAATGTAATAGAAATAAATTCAAGGAGATAAAAATCAGAGAAAGCATACAAGCAAAGCAATCACACAAGTTTGATGTCGAAATCAGCTTATCAAATTGATTCTTTTAGGCAATAATAAGTCTCATATTTTATAAGATCATCTTGATCATGTTCGAAATTATTTTCACCATCTTTATAGACCAAGTGAGTTTTAAGATTGTTCCCTTTCAGACTCTCTTTGGGAGTCCTTCATATCTTTGCCCAATGGTTCTCCATTCCACATCTATGGCACACTGAATTGGTCGAGCTTTGTGGTTTAAAGGATATACCACGGCCACTGCCTTGACCATGGCTCAAATTGGGTTGATACCCACGGCCTCTGCCATAGTGATTCCCATGGCCAAATGTGTTATAGAGGCTATGGCCACATCCTTTCCACCCTCCACGGATATGACCGTGTGGTATATCATTCTAGACGTGGTTACCTTTTTTCTTCTGCGGCCTTATTGGTATCAGGTAATGGGGTTAATCCAGGAGGTCTCAATTCACTGTTTCTCATCAGTAATCCATTATTTTGCCCGGCTAGCAATAAACTCATCCACATACTTATAGTCCTGGATTTTTGGGATTTCTCTAATCAAATAGGGCCTTTGGTAATAACATCGTTCTTTGGTGATCATATCTCGATTTTTTAACTCTGTCCAAAGGTCTAGAGGATTCTCTATAGTCAGATACTGATCTTTGAGACTCTTAATAAGATGATGGCTAATAATTAATATTGCCATGTATCAATTTTTCTCATTTGGTATTATCGCCTTTTGTAATTCATTCACCAAGTCCTTTGACTTTAGGATAAACTCAGTATCCAGTGCCCATTTCAAATAATTATCTCCTGAGAGATTTAGGACAGCAAAATCCAAGTTGATTTTCGACATCTCAAATCATATATTAATCAATTTTAGATCTCATAAAATATTTAACATACGGCCATAAACAAGACATGCTATCAAGTCAATACATTTCTAATAAGCAAACAAGCCACACGGCCAAATGTGATATAATGCAATAAGGCCACACGACCAAAGTTATATATGATGCATAATAAGTCACACAGATTTATCAAGCAAGAGTATCGACGAAACAAGCAATTTCTATATGTTTTCATATGGCCATATGTTTATAATGCAAATCTAGCATACTGATTCTATATGTACAAGAGTGGAATTATGGAACCTCAATTTAAAGCAATCAGATCATGCAAAGGTGATAATAATCAGATCATGCGCATAACATAAACATGTTGTTCAGGATGATATATGATGCAAACTGGCCACACAGCCAAGTAGATATGATGCACTCAATCTTAGCAATCGGATTCTATATGTGAAAGGGTAATTGTAACAACCCGCCCTGTGAGACCCAGGCTTACAGCGCTGCAGCGCGCCAACCCCAACCCCTCTATTATGGAACACCTTCCATAATTAGGTTGTTGGTGAGCGTCGAACCCACGACCTCACCCTTTAACAGCCTTCCCACAAGACAAGCTGTCACCAATTGAACTGCAGGTCAATTGGTGACAGCTTGTCTTGTGGGAAGGCTGTTAAAGGGTGAGGTCGTGGGTTCGACGCTCACCAACAACCTAATTATGGAAGGTGTTCCATAATAGAGGGGTTGGGGTCGGCGCGCTGTAGCGCTGTAAGCCTGGGTCTCAAAGGGCGGGTTGTTACATAAAAGTCGACTTTTTATTATGAGAACCTCCGACCTCACCCTTTAACAGCCTTCCCACAAGACAAGCTGTCACCAATTGAATTGGTGACAGCTTGTCTTGTGGGAAGGCTGTTAAAGGGTGAGGTCGTGGGTTCGACGCTCACCAACAACCTAATTATGGAAGGTGTTCCATAATAGAGGGGTTGGGGTCGGCGCGCTGCAGCGCTGTAAGCCTGGGTCTCACAGGGTGGGTTGTTACATAAAAGTCGACTTTTTATGTAACAACCCGCCCCGTGGGACCCAGGCTGACAGCTCTGCAGCGCGCCGACCCCAACCCCTCCATTATGGAACACCTTCCATAATTAGGTTGTTGGTGAGCGTCGAACCCACGACCTCACCCTTTAACAGCCTTCCCACAAGACAAGCTGTCACCAATTGACCTGCAGATCAATTGGTGACAACTTGTCTTGTGGGAAGGCTGTTAAAGGGTGAGGTCTTGGGTTCGACGCTCACCAACAACCTAATTATGGAAGGTGTTCCATAATGGAGGGGTTGGGGTCGGCGCGCTGCAGCGCTGTCAGCCTGAGTCCCAAGGGGCGGGTTGTTACAGTAATATTAAAACATTCAATCAAGGTTTAGAAATTAATCAATCAGTTTCAGGTATGAGATTTAGCTAGACGAATAATCAGATTCAATTAGGTTTTATCAAGACTAGCAATTGGATCAATAATAAAAAATAATCAAACGGATTCAAGCATTACACAATTTAGAGTTTCGATCCAAAAATAGGGTTTCAATCATGAAAAACCAAAACAATCAGTTTCAAGACTGATTCCATCAATTTTATTAATCAGTTTCAAGGCTGATATTTATCAGTTTCAAGGCTGATATTTATCAGTTTCAAGGCTGATATTAGCAAGATGGAATCAAGCAATCTGATTTTAGGAATACGCAAATTAGGGTTTAGGGTTTCAATTCAAAATTAGGGTTTTATCAATCAATCAGCTTCTAGCAAATAATCTTAAACCTCAGAACAGTTGATTATATCATGAAACTATCAACCTAGTATAATATGAAACCTCGAAACATTCAATTCGGATTATGCAATACACAGATTCTATTTTAGGGTTTATATTATAACAGATTCTAACATGCAATATTAAATCTCAAATCATTCAATCAAGTTATAAAAACTATCAATCCTAACTCACATGGATTTAAACCTCAAAGAAACATTCAATCAATCAAATAAAACAATCCATGCACACGTAATTTAGGGTTTACAGATTTTAGGGTTTCACTTTGAACATTATTTCATTCGATTCTGGGTTCTTATAGTTTAGGTATACCTTAAACCTTTGATGGGTTGAATGGAGCACCAAGAGAATGAGCTTACGTGGACTGGTACAAACTGGAACCTTACGCGGACTGGTCCAAACTGTTTCCTTGCAGTCCGCGAGCTGAGATCGGGTACTAGTTGAGATCGAAAGTGATTAGGGTTTATCGATAGAGAAAGAGAGAGATCGATGGAGATTCAGATAGAGATAAAAAAATTAGCTTAGGTTGAGCTGATCGGGATCGTTGGTACGCGAGCTGGTACTTGCAGTCAAAGAACTCGTAGATCTAGAACAATTTGATCACAGACTGGAACATGCTGATCGTACAATCTGGAATAGTTGAGGCGTACTGAAACTTGCAGAGATCAGTCCACAGATCGATCTTGTTGAGATCAGTGGTCGAATACAGATCATGGTCATGATCAAAGAGATGTGATCGATAGAGATTAGAGTTTTAGCAATGAAGAGAGATTTAGGGTTTATGGTCGATATTTTAGCTTAGGGTTTTAGAGATCAATCGTGCTGATAACGTGTTGTGAAAGTAATGGAAAAGTCTCAATTTATTCATAACATAGAAGTTCCTTATATAGGAGATTACGCCATCATAGATAAATGAAAAAAGTACAAATCATAATCCAACTAGGAAAAAGAAAACATAAAGACATAAGCAAAAGGAAAAGCTGGCCGACTCTCTCTTTCTTGGACCGCCGATGATATAATCTCTTGGTTATGAGCCATCCACGATCTGTTTCATAACATTTTCGTTCATTTACAAGATTGAATCAATTTTTTTCTATTTTGACCATTTTTATTACCACTGGGTAAATTATATGGAAACCCATGATCATATATTTGATATGGTCACAAACTTAAAGGTTAAAGATTCATGTGTGATTTTAAAATATTATCATGTCCACCATGAAGTAATATAGCTATGGCTCAACCAAGACTTTCACGTATTTCTTAACATTTTTACAAAAAAAAAGGAAAAGATTTTTACGTATACATCTACTGAACAACATAGAAATAGAGCATTTCTAATCCATTTCAATATTTATTTCCATATTGAAAAAATAGAAAAACTCTATTGTAAAAGTATTATTTTTATCTCAAAGTATATAGATAAAATAGAATTTCTTTATATTTTTCTTAAAATATTTTTTTAAAACAAACTTGTTTCTATATAGAGTTTTTTTTTCTGTTTTAGAAAAAAATAGAGTGGGGTCACACATTTCTGTGGCCCATGTCATAAACGTCACGCACGCATAATTTTCCGTGGCCCATAACATAAACGTCACGCTGTTTAGCCTATTAACAAACGGCATGTAGTCCAACAGATCATCATCATCTTTGTAATCCTCCCTTATCTAACCCGAGATAAAACGCAGGAAGAACCATAGAACAGATACGATACGAGTGAGTGAGACTCTCCTCTTCGAGTGCAGGCAACAATGGCGCCATTGGCTCAGCAATTCACGGGGTTGAGATGCTCTCCACTCTCTTCCTCCTCTAGGCTATCGAGGACACCGGCCAAAAACTTCCCGCAGAACAAATCCGCCTCCGTCTCTCCGACGATCGTGGCGGCGGTTGCGATGTCTAGCGGGCAGACAAGAGAGCGTCTCGAGCTGAAGAAGATGTTCGAGGACGCTTACGAGCGATGCAGAACTGCTCCCATGGAAGGTGTCGCCTTCACCGTCGACGATTTCGCGGCTGCTATTGAGCAATACGACTTCAATTCCGAAATCGGCACTAGGGTTTGTCTCATCTTTTATTCATTAAAAGTTTCGAACTTTGAGCGTTAATCGCTACTTGAGATTTGCAATCTATTGTTATGTTGGTTTCTTTAGAAGTAGGCATTGGCATTTCGGGTATACGTTTGATTTTCGGTTCTAGGGATATATGATTGGTTTGATATTTAGGAAGTTCAGTTTTGGTTCGGTTATTTGCGGTTTTCATGTACGGCCTAATATCTGAGATAATTTTGGATTTCATTGGGTTCCGGTTTTTTTGGTTAATTCGGGTTAAAGAGTCAAAAAAATTGGGTTTTGGTATTAAATGTCTGTATTTTCCGGATTTTCGGATAAAAGTTTTGATATTCAGATAATTTTGAATATTTCAGATAAAAAGTATTCGGGTAATTCGGTTTATAAATAGTATTTTGAAAACATTTGATTATTTTAAAATTAAATATAGTTAATATTTATAAGTATACCAATTATATTATAGAAATTCGTGTACCCATTCGGTTTTCAGTTCAGGTTCGGTTTTAGAGATAAAAAAATGTGTTTGGGTAATTAATAGGATTCAAACCCGAACCAAACCTAGATTTCGGTTCGGTTATTGGGCTCCGGATAAATGTGCCCTGGCTTATGTAGAAGTATGCATCATTTTGTGGCTATGACATTGTTTCAGGTCAAAGGAACGGTGTTCAAGACTGATGCAAACGGTGCATTAGTTGACATTTCCGCAAAGTCTTCGGCTTACTTGTCGGTTGAACAGGCTTGCATTCACAGAATCAAGCATGTGGAAGAAGCTGGTATAGTTCCTGGTATGGTTGAAGAGTTTGTCATCATAGGTGAAAACGAAAGCGATGATAGTTTGCTACTGAGCTTAAGGATGATCCAATACGAACTTGCTTGGGAACGATGCAGGCAGCTTCAGGCTGAGGATGTCATTGTCAAGGCTAAGGTACATTTGGGAACTTGGTTGTTACTCATTGGTTGACAATGTCATGAATTGGATTGGATTGTATGGTGTAGGTTATTGGTGCTAACAAAGGTGGATTAGTGGCTCTAGTGGAGGGTCTTCGTGGATTTGTACCATTCTCGCAAATATCATCGGTTAGTACTTGTCTCAAAAGCTTTTACGAGTTTTAAGGATAATCAAACCTGATGATGTGTGTTCTTCTACAATTGTTTTTGTCAGAAAGCAGCAGCTGAAGAGCTTCTTGATAAAGAAATACTTCTAAAGTTTGTGGAGGTTGATGAGGAACAGACAAAGCTTGTTCTCAGCAACCGTAAAGCTGTAGCAGACAGCCAGGCACAGCTTGGAATTGGATCTGTGGTCCTAGGAGTTGTTCAGAGCTTGAAACCATATGGTGCCTTCATTGACATTGGCGGAATCAACGGACTTCTCCATGTCAGTCAGATCAGTCATGACCGTGTCTCAGATATCGCAACCGTTCTTCAGCCCGGTGACACTCTCAAGGTCACTCTACCACAGATATTCTTTTAATTTTTTTTTAGTATGATCTTTGAGCAATAACGTATAGTGTTAACAGGTTATGATACTGAGCCACGACCGTGACAGAGGAAGAGTAAGTCTTTCCACCAAGAAGCTGGAGCCAACACCTGGCGATATGATTCGCAACCCAAAACTTGTTTTCGAGAAGGTAACACTATCTCCACTGAAATGTTCTCTCAATTCCTTTCGATCATGTTTCTTACTTTTCTCTTGTCTCAAAGGCTGAGGAGATGGCTCAGACGTTCAGACAGAGAATCGCCCAAGCGGAAGCAATGGCCCGTGCTGACATGCTTCGCTTCCAACCTGAGGTACAGTTTTAGATCATAACCACCGTTGGTTCTTTACAAAAGTTATGTTGTTGGGGTTTGGTTTGTTCACCAGAGAAGATTTGTTTTTGATGGATAATGATAATAAGTTAATGTTTGGTGTATATGTTCGAGCAGAGTGGACTGACGCTGAGTTCTGAAGGGATACTCACCGTCGAAGACGTTCCTCCAGCCGTTGATCTTTAGATTCAAAAGCTTTCTTTTTGTAAGTTTTTTTATAGACAACTACACATCCTTGAGCTTAATGTAATATGTAACAAACTCGTGTGTGTAATTTTTAAAATCTATATTTCGTTTGCAATGCCCAAAAAGTTCCATCAGAACGCTTTGCCCTGAGAGCCCAACTGACGTAAACGTATCACAAAACATGTCCTTCACTATATAAGCTACAACAAAAATTACATTGCTAATCAGGCTGCTAAACTGTATTTTCAATTGTATCGTTCTGTTTCCGTTTTTTGTTACTCTTCTCATTACATAATCGCAACTAACTCGAGTTTGTCTAGGGTTTTAAATAACAAACTAAGCTTAAGTCTTGCTGTTTTCAAAGGCATGGTCACGACGGCAAGGAACAGTAAACGTAGGAACCAGAAGAAACAAGAGACCAATGATCAGGTTATAAAAAGGAAGTTCGTGGAGATACTAGGTAAGGGTTCGTTCGGATAGAATACACCAAACCAGACGGCTCGATGTTCTACAAAGCCATGAAGATATCAGCTATTAACCGCCACGATTCTCTCGACAGAGAGTTTCAGATCCTGTCAAAACTCAATCCGGAGATGAAAACCAGATCAATCAATCAACCAAAACACGGTTTAGACACTGCAAAGAAATCCTCAGGGGGTCGTTAAACTGTCTTATAGAAGATTATTGTTTAGACCACCGATTCATACTGGAAAAATCGTATCAGCTTCCGCGTTGTCTATACCTGAATGTGACAAAACATCCCTTAGAAACATCACTTTTCTACATACCAGAAAACAAGAACACTTAAAAGAGCAGAAGAAGGACGTTAAAAGAGTCAGACATCATCGTGTTTTCTCTTGGACTGAAGAGCTAAGCGAGCGTCTCTCTCTTTCTCAAACTGTCTGTAATCGGCTCTCTCCAAGAAAGAAACTTTATCCAGATACTGATCAGAGCTCTTCTTGTACTTATCCAGCTCGTCTTCAACACCTTTGTTCTCCTCCTTGTACTCTCCCCAATCTTTCTTCGTCTTGTCCAAAACGCTCAGCTTCTGTTTCTTTTTTATCTGCTCAAGAACCGCATCAACCCCTGAGGTCGATGCAGAGGAGGAGGCTTCCTTTGAACCCGCTTCCACTAACCGCTTCACTTCGATTTCTTGCCCAGCAAAGTCTTTGACCTCTGTTATCTGCAAAAGCACAGTCACATTTAACTTAAAGCATACACGACACAAACCGATCCTTTTAGTTCAAAACAGCTGAAATATCTTAGATTCTAACGTTGCTTAGGCAAAGCAAAATCATATATTAACTTAAAAAGACAGAGACTTTAATCATGCACAACCCCCTCTTCTTAGTTCAAAACAGCTGAGAGATGTCACATTCACATAAAGACAGAGACTTTACTCATACAAAACCCATCTTCTTAGTTCAAAACAGCTGAGAGATGTTAGATTCTAACTAGACCTAGTCAAAGAAACACAAAAGGTCAAGCCTTTTGCTCACCTCAACCTTGCCACGGCTCGATGCAGCTGCAGCGGTTGCAGTAGCGTTTCTGACAGCAGCTAGAGCGGCTGCAGCAATGCTCTTAGCCTCCTCGCTACAGCTATTGTCCGAAACGCTATCTTCCTTCAGTACAATTGTGTGCTCATTCTTCTTCTTCTTCGCATCCACACCAAGATAACTTGTCCAGTTCTGCGTTATAGATAAAAAAAGGGTTAAAAAGCGCGCACACACACACACACAAAATAACAACGAAGACGCAAAACGCAAAACGCAAAACGCACGCTATTAGCTGAGTTTTTAGAGGGCAAAGCGGTTGAGCTCTTTGAGTGGAAGTTGACTCGCTTTTTTGGTACTCCTGCATTCATTCGCTCCCACATCTCCGCGACTTTCTTAGACACACTGCTCGAACCACTTTTCTCAGGCGAACTTTGTTTCTCTGATTGGTTATGAGACTCCATTCCTGGATTCGGACACGAACTAAGTGTGAGTGTTTGAGTACGATGGGGTATCAAATGGAAGAGTAGAGGGAAGCTTTAATTGGTGAATACCGGTGTACTTTTGTGATGTAGGCGGCGGCGGAGAAGAGTAGAGGGAGCGAGCTCGCTCCAATGGTGTCTTCTTTTATTTTCCTATTGGGCTTTTGGGCCTTTGATAAAATAAAGAATTTCAAAGCCTGTTTTGTAAACATTTTTTTGTGTTTCTTCTCGTATTTGTTGTTTTATCACAAATTAATTTTATTAAACCTCAATTTTTGGATACAATCCTTTTTGATAATAATAGAGAAATTCCCTACGATAACATTCTTTATCAAACTATATTTTGCATTTTATTGGTTTGTTTTAAGCACATTCAGATTTACATAACAATATTTGATGTCAAAACATAATCCCTCTGTCTTGTTTAATTCACTCACCAAGTTGCATGCTATTCGCATTACTATCCTCTACAACGTTCGACAAAACTTTCATACTATGATATCCATAGACAAACACCGTGACACGTCGATATACGTCAAGCAACGCACTTGTCAAAGATAGAAACCAAAAGAACCATTATAAGGATGTGAAATTTACGAAGCAAAACGTTACGGTCTGATTCGTGTTTTCGGTTAAGAGACATTAGCTGCCGAGAAAATTGAGAAACATGTTAGCATGTTGATCAATCAGCCTTTCTAGGAGCGGCTCTAGACTTGGCGCAGTAGTCGAACAAGCTCCCATCGAAGCATCTCCTAACAGCTTCTTTGGATAAGTAGCCATTCTCGTCTTTAGCCAGTAAGTAGAGTACTCCCCACTCCATTTTACTCGCTGCCCTGTTTCCATTTTCATACGCCATGCATTAATAAACACAGAGATCATAGTGGAGAGAAAGAGAGGATGGGACATACCAGCCAAAGAAATCGAATGCGTTACGGTTAGCCTCAGTCATTTGCCACAACTCGTAACGGGTTAACTTATCAGGTACTGTACGCGCGTACTTACTAAACATGTTCTCCAGATTTGCCGGGATGTACCTGAAAGTTCCAAATTTATAATCACAATTCCGACCAAGTATCACGGACATTGGACAAGGGTTTAGTTATAAATAGACGAACCGTCCTTCTGTGTCGTAAGTAGATGTGTCGCTTCCATGTTTGGCTCTGTGGATGTTCTTGATGTAAATCGGGAACGTAAAGGTAGGCATCCAAGTCTTTTTTGGTCCATTATGAAAAGAAAACAGACAAGACATGTTGAGGAACCTAAGGAGATAATAAAGACACACCGCTCTACGTTCGATGAGAGTTACTTACAGGCGATGTGGCGTAACTCATGGTAAGATGCACGATGAACGTTAGAAAGAAACAAAAGATCACGTTGAAACCAAGTGCTCTAAATCCTGATCATCAGCAGCAGAGCAATGATTGTAATGATATTATTTTCTCCTTGTTGAAACGACTTTAGAGATAGATACCTCGGAATGTCTCGGATGGGTAGATGATACCATCACCATCTTGATCAAAAAAAGCAACGTGCTGTTGAAGAACAGACATGTCGTTGTGCTTGTGTCCCCTTGTCCCGTCAAGGTTTTCCATGTCAGGTGCAACCATGGCTCGTGGCACATCTGTTTTGGATCAACCAAACAACTAGTGTACGTTGAGTATCTTGCACAAGAGGGAAGAACACATATGCAAAAAATATAAAGAAAATGTACGAACATGGTTTAGGGAGACGGTTGTCGAGATCAGTTCGGACCTTTCTCTCGGCTGTTATCGGAGCTTTGGCAGCCACCGTCGCCATCGACTCTGATCCTGCATCCGACGCCATTGTACTTTCTCTCTCTAGTTGTGTTTTGTGGTTCAGAGAGGCCTTTTTTTTTATAAATAAGAAAAGAGATCTGAGAAGAGAGAGTGCAACTGATTCCAAAGAACTCGCGGGAGTTGCTTTCGTCTTGAACAACTACCTACTGTGTTGACACGTGGTAATCTTTCCATGTGTTTCTATGACTAAGCCATTTTTGCTTCATTTAAACCAGAAATCAAAATTGAGTTATTTTGTTATGCTCATCTTCTACATTGTCAAAAGTTCTTTCGTGTGGACCGATCATGTTGAGCCACGCAAGCTATAGGATCCACATTGTGCTGTATTTTATTGGTTTCATATAAACTGTTGTTGGTGGCCGACAAAATTACCGCTTTTTCTTTTAACAAAATAATGACGTGTCGAAATCTCAGACGATGGTAAGATTACACGAGTGGAATCCAGCGGTCAGGAAAAAACGTTAAAAAAGGATGATACCTCCATGCTCATTTCTCTTGCTTTCTGGATAAACAAAAAGAAAAGCACACTAGATTTTTTTTTTTTTTGTTTTTGTAACTGCCTTCATATTAAAATTGCAGAAAGAATAAAAACGTTTTACAAAAGCACTAATGATCTAGTAGAAGTAGCCCAACAGCCCAATATAAACTCATATTTTAGAACACATTAACCTTAGATATTTGCCCAGTAGGAAGTCCAAAAGATTGAGCCCTTTAGTAAGATGGAGATGGTGAGCCGAGAGATTTGTCGGGTAGAAGAAACAGAGAGACGATCAATGGTGGGAGGAGAGTCGATGTGGAGCATGTGATAGATCAACGAAACCATAGTTGTAACATCTCTGAGGAGCGTCTAGGGTTGTTCTCTCTGAAGTTATTGATTTTGTTCCTCAACTGGTGATCAATGATGGAGAACAGAGAATCCACCGATCGAAATTGAGATTGATGCAACCGTTTATTTCGCTCGTTCCAAATCCAGTATAGTGTAGCTTGCCATCCAAGGAGAGTTAGAGATCGAGCAGTTGACGGAGGAGGTAGGGTCGACATCTGATGAAGCGAGGAGACCCAACTTCGCAGCGGAGTAGTTCGGCATCTATTAGCTACTAGAGTCCATAGTGCGAAGGAGAATGGGCAGTCCCAATAAAGATGATCCCTGGATTCATCACAATTATTACAGAGAAGGAATCTGTAAGCCCCAACTTATTAACCTATCTCGCGTCGGGAGCCTATTGAGCGCCACCAACCATCCATGAAAGCTCTGCCTTGGAATGCTCCGTGAGGTCCAGATTGCTTTGGTCCACTCTTCAGCTTCGCCATTTCCTCGCAGGTGACTATAAACATCCCCAGTACTATATTTGTTGGAAAGCCTCCCCAAGATATGCCACTCATAGTCATCCTCTTCTCATTGTAGTGATGAAGGAGAGGACTTGAAGTTGGTGCTCTGTTCTCGCGGCAGGAAGAAGCCAGGCTCCATTGCGATGTAGTGAGGCCAAAGTCGCACTGTTTGGGATCCCAAGCCGTGATCTCCCACCTTCTAGGTAGTCCTGAAGCTTCCCAAAGGGACTCCAATTATCAATCCAGAACCTACAGCTTTGACCATTGCGAATGTGCAACTTGATAAGAGGGTAAGCAACATCTCTAAGTTTCAGTAGTTTGTTTGTCAGCCAAGAGAAACTCTGAGACGGATTTGTAGTCCAGTAGTTCGACACTGATCCTTTAAGAATAACTTCCTTGAACCAGGAGACCCAAACCGATTCTGGTCTGAAGAAGAGAAGCCAAACCAAGCGCAGGCAGCATGCTTCGTTCCATAACAGGAGATCCTTCACACCTAATCACACCTAAGCACACTAGATTTTTCCTCTCCTTTTAGTTGTATTTTATGATGATTGACTGAAAATCCTCAGTTTCTGAGGGTAGAACAAGGAGGGAAGAGACTGAGATCTTAAAGCTAAACAAAAAAGATGGAATCATAATCTTATTCAATTGTAGTCATATCATGTCTTTTGATCATAGCCGGTCCTCGATTAAAATCCGTAAAACAAAGATTTTAGGCGCCAGAGATTATAAAAGTCTGATGACGCCACAAACATAAGATTTCACTTTAGCGTAATAGTTGCGAACTTAACCTCTTAACTTTCAGACCACTAGTTCTATCGTCAGCTCTATATTTTTTTCTTCTATGACAATAAAACAATTTTTTCCTTTTCTGATAATAATAACAACTTAATTTAATTCATTCATTGGTTGCATGTTCTAAAGGCATGATTAATCTCGGTTTCTTAACCGGAGTTTTTAATTCATTTGACATTTTTAAAAAATAAAGTAATTTTATAATATTTTATGTAATTTTTTTTCAAAAATACTTAAAATATAGTAAGAAAATAACATGTTCAAGGGGCATAATTTTTTTATACGCCTTAGGCTCAATATGCATCCGGACCGGCACCGCCTCTGATATTCAACCGCTATGTCTTCATCTTATTCAGCTCTACATACTTCTGAAGAAGACAGATACCGCAACTCTTTCTGGGGACAGGAACTGAAATGAATAACCATGTGCCCTGCCAGGTGGTCAACTCTGGTGGTGGGTATTTGTTTCCATCTCCTTCAGGATTCTGCATTGTTTCAGCTGTCCACAGATTGGCTATGCAGGAATTTGCCCTTTGGAGGCACAATCCTCATCATTGATTGATTAATCATCATCACTCTCAAGAGTTCTTTGATTTCTCTGATAATGTTCCTTTTCCTAATCCTCAAGCAGAGAGTAGTGAATGGAAAAGATGGGCAGATCAGCTGATTGACAATGGTTCAGAGCCGAACTTCTTGGTGATCCAAATTCACAGGTTTAGTTTCTCACTTTCTCTATATCCATATTATATGATCCCTATATTTCCTCATATGTCGTCATCTAATCAGCCTTTGCAACATATACTGACACCATCTTTAGACGTACCACGGCAAGAGGTAAGTAACAACTAACCAGCAGCAGCATCAATCAGGTGGTTTCGTTGGAGGCCCTGCAACACTAATGTGTTTGGATCCATATGTCAGTCTTACCCAAGAGCTAGTTGTGAGTTTGGTTCAGCTATACCTATAAAGGCTATAGCAAATTATCCATAAATCGCCAGCTATCATTTGAAAAAGAAACTTTAGGTTTTAGTTGTGACGTGAGGAATACATTAACCGAAATGATCATGATGATGTATCATGTTATTGATGATGATGATGATAATGTTGGATGGATATTATATTATTCGATCATGGCTGTGCCCAATTAGGTATGTTTTCTGTTCATAAGAGATAATAATGGTATTATTAAGTTCTTGAAGCTTCATTTATAAAAGAAACCAGACATAAGGTATTAGTAATTGTGTAACAACCTTCGCATGATTGAATTTGTGTATGCCAATAAAAATTAAACACATATATATCATACGATTGTCATTATCATCCCGTGTTTTATACTAAACTTTTAATTCAAGTCACATCTACTTTTCCAAGCACACCATAGGAATTAATTGCTTCACCAAACATCAAAGTATATTAAAAACGAAATAAAAGTAATCAAACTTCAAACGGTGTGATGATCTATAATTTAATAACACAACCTCGCTCACATCAAACTCTCACTTGCTGTGCACTTTGGGTTAGCCTTTCAATGCGTTATGATTCTCTCTCTGCCCTCCTCATTTTCAGACCAGCTGGTAAAAAAGCCATTTTGTTCTTTCTTTCTTTATAATCCAAGTGTCGTTTTTTCATATTTAGTATCGAAATTTCATGTTTTCATAATCTCCTTTTTTATTATAAGAAACTAGATTCTCTACAGTTCAAAATTGTTTTACAAAAATAAATTCAGATACGATCAACAGTTATGCTCTTCTCTCCTTTAATATCTCCATAATTAGTGCAACAAATCCGTTTCGTGAGTTTATACTTTCAAATTTTCTTTATCTTCTCCATTAAATCAATCTGTGTTTATTCAGCTCAGTGTTTAGGTAGAAAAAGTGACTGAGAAATTCAGAAACGTTCATTAGATTCTGAAGCCAGCTTTAAAAAAAAAAACTTGGTCTGATCTGCTTCATAGAGAATGATTAATTTATTTTCTGTTACTATCCATTTTGCAGGAAATTAGAAAAATGGACCCCTTGAAGAAGAAAGAAACAAGCATAGTTTGATGGAAGTATCTTGATCTATCTTTTTTCCACAAAATAAATATATTTATCTTAGTAAAGAAACAAAAAGTTAGAGAAAATATCATGTGAGGTGTGGTTGATAGTTGGCAAGTGTTGCTATAAAAGAAAGTGATAGTTTCCTGAGAAAACTTATAGGTAAGAAGAAAGTAGGTTTTTCTTGGGAAAAGCTTTTCAGTTACAGAGAGAAGTAAAAGACAAGAGACAGAAACAACAAGAAGTTGATGGAAGCAAGAGGTACTAGTGGTATAAGCATGAAGTCATTAGAGAGAGTGGTTTCAGATAAAGCATTAAAGCTTGGAAACTCGTTTCCTTGTCAAATCTGTGTGGTTGGGTTTCTCTGTGGAATCTGTCTCACCTCTCTTTTCTTAGCTGCTCTCACTTCCATTGGCACCTTCGAGCTCGCCGCCTTCTCCTTCTCCTCTTTTTCTCCTCCTTGCAATTCCACTTCTCAAATCATCAGTAAGTTTCAAGAAGTTTTGGTAACTACTTGTGTATGTTTTATGTAATGATAGACTTGTTGTGTTATATGCAGACATGGGTGCAGACATAGACATGAAACTGAAATGGAAGAACAAAGCTGAGACAGAAGAAGAAAATGATCAGGTGAATCTTTTGGTCTCTGCTTGGGACAACTTATTACTAAACAATGAAGACTACTTCAAGAAACTAGGGATAAGCAAATCTGATGTCCCAAACGCTCCACATTTGGAGAACTGTGAGGAGAGGACACGAGCTAGAGAGCGCTTGGATACAAGAATATCAAACCATACATTTCCTTCTTGGGTATGCTTTCATATTATTCTTTGTCATCATCAAGAAGCTAATGATCACATAAAAACACTTGTTTCAGATCAATGGAGGAGATGAAGATAACTATCCATTAACTAGAAGAGTGCAAAGAGAAATATGGTATCATCAGCATCCTTTGGACTGTGAAGACAAGAGTCTCAAGTTCCTTGTAGCTGACTGGGAAACGCTTCCTGGCTTTGGTATAGGAGCTCAGATCGCTGGAATGACTGGTCTTCTCGCAATAGCTATAAACGAAAACCGAGTTCTTGTTTCAAATTACTATAACCGAGCAGATCATGATGGTTGCAAAGGTATGTCCTTAAAAGACATCAACACCCTAGGCTACAACATCTTCTTGATCAATCTTCTGTTTGGTTGCAGGTTCTGCTAGAGGAAGCTGGTCTTGCTACTTCCTACCGGAAACATCGAAAGAGTGTAGGAAACGTGCGTTTGAAGTAATGAAGAAGAGAGAAGCGTGGGAGAGAGGGACTGTTACAGGGAAACAAAACTACAGCACCAAGGAGATTTGGTCTGGACATATACCAAAGAGATGGGGTAAGCCTTGGAGTTACATGAGGCCAACTACAGAGATCAACGGAAGCTTACTCACCAGTCACAGGAAAATGGACAGGAGATGGTGGAGAGCACAGGCGGCTAGATACTTGATGAGGTTTCAAACGGAATACACTTGCGGTTTGGTGAACGTTGCTAGACATTCTGCGTTTGGGAAAGAAGCTGCTGAGATTGTTCTCTCGGCAGGAGGTTGGAGAAAGAAGAAGAAGAAGAAGAGGTCGGAGATTGAGGAAAGCGTGTGGTCGAGTCACAAGCCGTGGATACCGAGGCCAATGCTGAGCGTGCATGTGCGTATGGGAGACAAAGCTTGCGAGATGAGAGTCGCAGCTTTAGAAGAGTATATGCGTTTGGCTGATAGGATCAGAGAACGGTTTCCGGAGCTCAACAGGATCTGGCTCTCTACGGAGATGAAGGAAGTTGTGGACAGGAGTAAAGAGTATGGTCAGTGGAGATTCTATTACACGGAAGTGGCGAGACAAGTTGGTAATAACTCGATGGCTGAGTATGAAGCTAGCCTTGGGAGAGAGATGAGCACGAACTATCCTCTTGTTAACTTCTTGATGGCGTCAGAAGCTGACTTCTTCGTCGGAGCTTTAGGCTCCACTTGGTGTTTCCTCATTGATGGTATGAGGAATACCGGTGGTAAAGTCATGTCCGGTTTTCTCAGTGTCAATAAAGACCGGTTCTGGTAACTTCACCGCTTCCACTATGTACAGAACTTCTCCACTTCTTGTTTCTTAACAAAGCGTTTTTTTTTTCGGTTTGGTTTAGGCGTTCGGGTGTCAAATTTGTTCCGGTTTGGAATCAATTCAGGTTTGAGTTTTCTGGAGCACAAATTTAGATCTCATTCGGATATATAAAAGTTCGGTTTGGTGTCAGTTGGGGTTTACTCGGGTTCGATAACACATCGAAAATTCGGTTAAACCAGTTTTAGGTTTGGGTCCGGTTATAATTCATGTTTAGTTCTCCAAATACTTATTTCTAACTAGAAAATACATATTAAAATTCACAAACTTGAAAATTTTAAGCAATTTGCATTAACAAAAGCTTGGGACATGAATATAAGTGTTTTTTTTAATATCCATTTGAATTCGGATTTGATAAAACCCAAAATACCATAGAATAAAATCCATTCAGATATTATGTCAGGTTCACTTCGGTTTAGATTTACCCTTTAACCAATTATATCAGTTTGGATTTTCGGGTTCGTTTTTTTTTCCCATCCCTAGTTTGGTTTATAAACAATTCAGATCAACCATGAACCAACTTCACTGATTAACTGAACAGAGCAAAATGGCTGTTTCTTATATAACAAACGTGTCTTCACTAAGAATGTCACAAATAAGATGGCACACTACAAAACAATAACGCAACCAAACTTTCTGCACAATAAGCAAGACAAGACTCGATAAGATTGTGTCTGAAACGAAATCCACAACAGGGCAAAAGAAATTTACCTTGACAGAGAATGTTTCTGTGGGAAGTTTTGTGGTAAGGAGCTCTCTGAGCCTCCTAACGGCTTTGACCTTATTGGTTAATATATCGAGCAGCGGAAGAACCTCTTCCGTCTTAAGAGGGAAGTCAGGGGTTAACCACAACACAGGTCTTAACCCTTTCAGGCTCGGTCTAGAGAAATTAAGGACTGGAAGCAAAAAAAAAATTGTGGGTCCATAACTTAATAATTTAAGACAAAAAAAGAAAAAGTAAAAAAAAAATTACTCAGGGTTATTCGAACTCTTCGCATCAACGCATATCAATTTCTAGTTAAACCACCAGAACTATTGGAGATTTTATTAAATTTAGGGCCGAAATTTTAGTTATTATTAATGAAAAATCTTTAAAAATTTAATCATAAAATAAGTGTTTTTTCTTTTTAAAATTCTAAATAAAATACAATTGTAAAAGTAATCTTATTTTTCTTATAAATAACAATTCTAAATAATTTTCTGTTAAAAAATTGTACACTAAAAATAACTTCAAATTTTTCACCTTATATGATTGTGATATTTGTCAATAAAAAATAGATTGTGAATATGTCAATAAAAATTTGCCATTAATTGAAAATAACATATGCTTATTTTAAAATCCTAAAAAACAAAATTACAAAATATTTTTTTTAATCCTAACAAAATAACATTTTTTGTTCTTTTTTTATTAAGGGCCTGACTGGTTCAAACACAGCGGTTGCGGAAGTTTTCGGATGCGGGTGGTTGCGGTTTCTAGCGGTTTTAAGAGATTTTGTGACTGCTATGGTGGTTAGAAATTGGTGCATTTGCGGGATATTTGTGACTGGTTGATTATGATATACTGCACGGTTTCTTAAAATAATTACTAATATGAACATATTATAACATTATAGAAATATCAAAAACATACTCTTGTGATAACTTATTAATATAATAAAATTAATAATTTTATTATGTTTATTTATTATTTTTTTTAATTTAGATGAAAGTTATAATATCAATGAAATTTGTTTTCAAGATTTATACTAAAACTTGTAAAAGAACATTTTTGTTTTGTTTATATATGTATCAATCTTTATATATGTATATATATTAATGTTTAAAAGTTATAGTGAATATTCTTAATTTAAATTTCTTATAAAATAAGATATGATATTGTCTGTGAATTTGAATTAAAATATAAAGTATATATATATATATATATTATTTGTAATATTTTCATTTTTAATTTTTGATTTAAAAATTTTAAAATACTTTTTAAAATATTTTATATTTATTTTCCAACCGCAACCGTCCGCAAACGCAAACGCTAGCGGAAACCAACTTTTGATTTTTAGAGGTTCGGTGCGATTTGAAACGATGTGTAGCGTTTCTTGTAGTTGTTGTAAAACGCTAACAACGCTACCAACCACAAAAATTGCATTTGCAGGTGGTAACGGGAAAACCAGTCGCCCCCTAAATCCTCGCCAAAGAGAAATTTAAAATTTTATTTTCAAAACCAATCCTACAACTATGATCAAATTATATATTATTTTATGTTCTTTACTTAGTTAAAACATCAAACAAAACCCGTTGCAACGCACGAGTTCAAATCTAGTATCTTATATGGTTTCAAATAAATCATTAATACTCGGTTTGTTGTTATAAGTTATCTTATTAATTTAGTAACTGGTAAGATTGAAATGTGTTTACTTTTTATTGGTCTAAATATTCAGTTATCTTCGATATTTCTAAATAACTTAGGTAAACAGATAATTTGGTATTGACATATTTATAATTTTATTACGAATAATCTATAGACAAGATAACTTTCTTATATAATGTTGCGTTTTTTTTTTACAAAATGAGTTCATGTGCGATATTGCACGAGTTGGTTGCCTAGTTTATAATAATATTATGCTTTTGTCATAGAAAAAAATAAGAGTTTTGATAAATTGTTGCCAGTAATCTGATAAATCTAAACGGTAAAGGTTCCAAACCTTTTGTAAATAAATTATTCCATCAAGCAAATATAAAGAAGCGTGGGGCCATCTTGATCTACCATTCGACGAAGGTAATCCCCAACACTTCGGAATTAAAGAGCAACCAGTTGCTGCTGTACCAATTTTTCACATTTCGTTGCCATCCATCCTGACCTAAACTGCACTTGGTTTTAAAGAGACCAAATGCAGCCACTGCTTCAACAACGCCAATAGACAAGTAAACAACTCAAAGAATATTCTCGAAAGAGCCAGAATGTAACCAAAGTAAAACCCAGGTGAATAAATTTTATTCCCAATCATAACCAAGACAACAATAGTTATCCTTTCTCCCTTCTTACTCCATATCAATAAGTCTCGGAGCTTCAAAACAAAAGAAAACCACATCCATGAAATATACAGTATATAAATAAGTGAATAACGCTGCATGTTACAAGTTACAACATTGCAATGAGTTATGTACTTTCTCCAAAACACCGGTAATGACTGATCCCAATACTTTACCATTATAAACATAGAAAAACACAAGTCGTTACAAAAAGAACCATTTGTTGTTAGATATGCTATAGACACAAAGCATATTCCCATTATCCATCCCAAGCCAAACACCAAATCACCAGTTCCATCGTTTCCTGAATTATCGAGATAACCCTTTAGCGCTGTATTCATAAAGCTCGTGCGTGATGGATGTCTGCAAGCTAGGTCCGAGTAATAAACGTCCACGGGCCTTGTTGCCTGCCATCCTTATATCAAACTGCACCACCAAAAAACCTAGATATATTTCCATTCCAATCATTATAATGACCAAATCGTGAATCGATAACTATGACACTACAAGAAAACTTGCCCATAACAACGAACATTTACGACGAAAATATTTCGTCGTAAATTTACATGGTCTTTACAACGAAATTACGAAGAATCTAACTTTCGTCGTAAACGCCATGTAAATTTACGACGAACTAATTTCGTCGTAAACTCCATGTAAGTTTACGACGAATGTACGTGGAATGAGAAATACGTCGTAATCATTACATCGACATTACAACGAAGCATGTTACCGTTATATTTAGGTGAAAACGTGTATTCAATGTGCTTTAACTTACCTAATTTCGTCGTAAAGTCGTTGTAAATAATATGTTAAAACCATGTAAAATCCATGTAAAATCCATGTAAAATATTCCTTGTAAAATCGTTGTTATATTTCAACTACCCAACTCGAAAATTTCTCTATATATATGTCATTTCCCACAACTCTCTTCCTCACAACACACAAACGGGAGAAAAAAAAATCAGAAAAAAAAATCAGAAAAAAAAGATTTCAAAAAAAAAATCTAAGAAAAAAATGGCCGGTGGCGGTAATATTTACGAGTTACGGAGTTGGATGTATTTGCACAAAGATTCCGACGGGAGGGTGACGAACGCATTTCTGAGAGGGCTAGAGACATTCACGCACCAGGCGGGCTGTACACCGATCACACAGGAAAGCGGTAAGATGTTCTGCCCCTGTCGGAAATGCAAGAATTCAAAATTTGCACATAGTGAAACTGTATGGAAGCATTTAGTAAACAGAGGATTTACACCACAGTACTACATTTGGTATCAACATGGAGAGGGTTATGGGGGAAATGAAGCTAGTAGTAGTAATAATAATTTTGAGGATGGTCATCATAGTGAAGAACCGAATCATTTGCATAATGAATATAATTATCATCAAGATCATGAGCAGATGGTAGATCATGATAGGGTTCAAGATATGATTAGTGATGCATTTTTAGAAACAACTACAACAATAGCTGATGGAACTGGAAATGTAGAAGAACCTAATTTGGATGCAAAAAGGTTTTATGAAATGCTAGATGCTGCAAATCAACCAATCTACACTGGTTGTAGAGAAGGTCTCTCTAAATTGTCTCTAGCAGCTAGGATGATGAATATTAAAACGGATCATAATTTACCTGAGAATTGCATGGATGCATGGGCGGAGTTGTTTAAAGAGTATTTGCCAGAAGACAACGTGTCTGCTGAATCTTATTATGAGATTCAGAAATTGGTTTATAGTCTTGGGTTGCCTTCGGAGATGATTGATGTTTGCATCGACAACTGCATGATCTACTGGAAAGAAGATGACAAGTTAGAAGAGTGTCGATTCTGCAAAAAACCACGATTCAAACCGCAAGGCCGTGGGAGGAATAGGGTACCGTACCAAAGGATGTGGTACCTACCAATTACAGACAGATTGAAAAGATTATATCAATCTGAGAGGACTGCTGCATCGATGAGGTGGCATGCAGAACATGTCCAGAGAGATGGTGAGGTTGCACATCCATCAGACGCAAGAGCGTGAAAACATTTCAACAAGGTACACGCAGATTTTGCTACAAATATTCGGAATGTCTATCTTGGGTTATGCACCGATGGATTTAGTCCATTTGGAATGTCTGGTAGACAATATTCTTTGTGGCCAGTCATTCTTACGCCGTACAATTTACCGCCGGATATGTGCATGGAACAAGAATTTCTATTTTTGACCATATTAATCCCTGGGCCGAAGCATCCAAAACGGTCTCTTGATGTTTTTCTTCAACCGTTGATAGAAGAGCTAAAGCAATTGTGGTCAGAAGGGGTGAGGACGTACGATTGTTCCTTGAAAAACAATTTTACGATGCGACCAGTTCTGCTGTGGACGATAAGTGATTTCCCTGCTTATGGGATGTTGTCTGGCTGGACAACACATGGAAGATTATCTTGTCCATATTGTCTTGGATCGACATATGCTTTTCAACTGAAGAATGGTATGAAGAGTTGTTGGTTTGACTGTCATCGTCGCTTTCTTCCACTTGCCCATCCGTACAGAAGAAGTAAGACATTGTTTCGGCACAAAAAAATTGTCAGAGACGGTCCTCCTCCATATCTCACCGGCCAACAGATCGAAGCAGACATTGATTATTACGGAGCTCAGGAAACAGTTAAAGTTGGAGGAAATTGGCATGTTCCTGGAAATATGCCTGATGGATATGGTGTGTCTCACAATTGGCATAAGAAGAGTATATTTTGGGAGCTACCCTATTGGAAGGATCTTCTCTTACGCTACAATCTGGATGTCATGCATATTGAGAAGAACTTTTTTGAGAACATCATGAATACATTACTTAACGTCCCTGGGAAGACAAAAGATAACAAAAAGTCAAGGATGGACTTACCTGATATTTGCTCAAGAAGTGAGTTACATATCAAGAGCAATGGAAACGTTCCTGTTCCCATCTTCCGGTTGTCATCAGAAGCCAAAACAACCTTGTTTGACTGGGTTGCATCAGAAGTTAAGTTTCCTGATGGTTATATTTCAAATCTGTCAAGATGTGTTGAACGAGGTCAAAAGATCTCCGGAATGAAGAGTCATGATTGTCATGTGTTTATGCAACGACTACTTCCATTTGCTTTTGCCGAGCTCCTTCCAGCAAATGTCCATGAAGCACTTGCAGGTAATTATAAAACGTTAATATATATACATATGTTATGAAATGTTATTAATTTGATTACTTTTGCAATATACAGCCATCGGCGCTTTTTTCACGAATTGGTTCAAGGTCCAGTTGCAAAGGTCACCACATCACCTATGTATTTCACACGAGGATTTGCCTTTCACACATACGAGTATGGGAGACATCGGGCAACGAGTAACTACGGAATATGTGTGAAAGGTGAAACGGACTTTTACGAGATCTTGATCGACCCGCAAAACTTTCAATATGAAGATATTCCCGAAGATGCGACAGATGAAGCACGTGAAGACGAGTTCGAGAGAAGCGACGATGATGATTGTAATGATAGTGATGAGAACGAAAACGATTTAGAGTGATGTAATATTGATGAGAACGAAAACGATTTAGAGTGATGTAATATATGTCTCTGATGTTGTATTTCTCTATTGTAACGTATATTTAAAGAAATATTGTTTTTTTACCATCCTAATGTATGTGTAACAAATGTTGTTTTATATAATATGTATTTGTGTTAATTTTAAAAAAATTATTTGGAGTTTTAGGGTTTTAGAGTTTAAGTTGGAGAAAGAGCACAAAGTAGTAGAGAAGAAGAGATATGATGTTAGATGATATGTGACTTTGGGGTTTAGGGATTTCATTCTCGGTGTTTAGGGTTAAGCGTTGTAAAATCGTCGTAAACCGATGTTTCCACGTAATTTCGTCGTAAATGGAAAAACGCGGGCCTGGTAACTTCGTCGTAAACGTGGGCCTTGTAAATTCGTCGTAAACCGATGTTTCGACGTAATTTCGTCGTAAATCGAAAAACGCAGGCCTGGTAACTTCGTCGTAAATGAAAAAACGCGGGCCTGGTAACTTCGTCGTAATGTTACGTCGCGTTTACGACGAAACATTTTTTATATATTGGGACGCCGAGACGAGGCTGCCTCGTCCATTCCTCCTAAACTCCTCTCCTCTCCCTAAGGTACATTCTCTTCCCTCTTTTTTTTTTTTTTTTAAGTTAGTTTAGGTTATTAATTAGTTAGGTAATTAGTTTAGGTGATTATTTAGATAATTAGTTTAGGTGATTAGTTAGATGACGGAATCCTATAGTTTAGGTGATTAGTTAGGTAACAGAATAATTTTTTAATTATGTCGTCATAATTGATTAAATTTATTTAAAATTTTTTTAGATGGCTCCTAGACGAAAACCAGCAGCACCTACTTATGCCCAGTTGTTTGGCGATGGCTCCGGTACATCTTCTTCCGGTCCATCGTCTTCCGATGCAGTTCCAGCCTCTCAGACTTCTCAGAGAGTTTTTTCGAGTCCTCCTCTTCCACCGCAGATGCCTTCACCTCCTCCTCCAGCGGCTGCACCTGAGCCTGTCCCAGAAGGTGCAGTTCATCCGGATTTGCGTGTGCCTTCATATGCTCCCTTCGCGAGATATACGGTGGAGGATTTGCTTGCCCAGCCTGGACGGGAGGGTTTGGATGTTCTAGACCCCGATAGACCCCGAGGAACTTATTGGTAAGTTATTAATTTTTATTACTTTAAAATTTAATTAATTTTTATTTTGTAACGGTTAAATTGTTTTTTTTCAGGTTTGGGGCTAACAACCGTGTTAGCCGGAGCGTTTCGGCGACGATTAAGGGTTACTACGACGGGGCATACCCGAACTGGAGCAAGACACCAAATCACGTTAAGATCACGTGGTTTAAATGTTTTGCGGTAAGATTTTTAAATTTAATTAAATTTTCACTTTTAAATATATATATATATTTTTAATATTTATTATTAATTGTAATTTTTTCAAAATTTTTATGTTTCAGCAAAAGTGGCATTGGTCTTTGGGAATCACCGAGAGGGTGAAGGCGGAATTCGTTGCAAAGGCAAAGATACGCCTCTGCAACACAGTCTCTGATTGGAAGGACAAGTGGGAGATCTACGGGTATGAGGGAAAGCCCACTGAGCTCACGACGAATGTGTGGGATGGCCTCATCGCCTATTGGGAGCACCCCTCTTCGATCAGAAAGGCCAATTCGTGCTCGGCTTCTCGAAGGACGAAGGATAAAGATGGTCATTTGCCCATGCTTCACAGAACCGGACAAACACCTCATGCATGAGTCCGTCTAGAAGCTGTAAGTTTTGTTTTAAATATATATTTTAAAATATTCAATTAATATAATTTATAATATTTAATTTAATTTTTTTTTGTAGTTCGAGAAGACGGGAGTCTTACCTTCTCTGTCTGACCTATTCAAGATGACTCACGCCACATCCGACGGAGTTTTTGTGGATCCTGCATCTGAGAAACTCTTCCGAACAGTGGCTGGTCGGATTGAAGAACGGGAGACGCAACTAACCCAGGAGTCTCCCGATGGATTACCAGTCACATTGTCCACCCAAGAGGTCGACAGAATCTTCGAAGAGGTAACTTAAAATTTTAGTTTACATTATTTTAAATATTTTAACATAATTAACTATATTAATATATGTTTTGATTTTATAGGTGGCTCCTAAAAAGAAGTGACGGATAGTCGGTATAGGCTCTGTTAACGAAGTTGCAAGGGCAACTTCGTCATACACTTCGAGACGGGATGAAGAGACTGCTCAGATGAAGGCTCAAATGGATAGCCAGAAGGCTCAAATGGATAGCCAGCAGGTTCGTTTAGACTCTCTTGAGAATTTGCTAGACGTGATGGCCGTGGGAAACCCGGTTATGCAGAGAATGTTGAGTGAGAGACGAGCCGCTCTTGGAATGCCACCACGAGATCCCCAAGAGTCCGATCCAACCCGTCAACAGCCGAGCAACCCCACCAACTACTTCGACAATATGTAGTTTTTTTTTCTGTTTGTATTATGAATTTAAATATTATTGTATGACTTTTTAAAAATATGTTTTCCAATTTCATATTTTGTTTTAAAATTTAAATTATTTTAAATTCTGAATATTAAATATAAATTAAAATCTATTATATACTAATTAATAATAATATAATAAGAAACGATGTAAACTCCTCGTAAACATTACATGGAGTTTACATCGAATGTTTACGAGTGATTAACATCGAAATATTTACGAGGATTTTACATCGAAATGTTTACGAGTGATTTACAACGAAAGTATTTACGTGTGCTTTACATCAAAACAATTACGTGGGCTTTACGACGAAGTCTTACGTGGTGTTTACGACGAATCGTTTCCCTGCGCTTTACGAGGAATATATTTTGTCGTAAATGTAACGAGTCGTTAACGACGAAACCTCCGTTACGACGGACGTTTAACAACGAAACGTCTTTCGACGTTAATTCGTCGTAACACCCCGTTTACGACGAATTTACAACGAATACTGCCCTAGTAAAAAATATGTTTTCTTGTAGTGTGATCTCCATATCAATTGAATAAGATTCTGTTTTGATGAGAACGAAAATCATACCTCTACAATCTTCGGATTGATCCTCTTGATTCCCATGATGACTCTATCCTTTCGATCCCCAGCTTCCATCGAAATTGTTGAAAAATAAACTTGATTTGGATCAAACATTATTGGGTTAATCATGTGTTGATCCAAAACTTAGCCCAAATTCTAGAAAAATCATCCACCTCCTTAAAATAAAAATCTAGATATTCTTATAGAATTATCTAGATAATTAAGATAAAATAATCTAGATTTTTAAGTAGAATTCTCTAGATTTAAGATTAAAATATGTAAGATATTTTGTACTTTGGAGGCTATAAATAACTCCACTCTCTTTTCATTTTGTATCACCAAGAAATAATCCAAGTTTGTAACAAGTAATAAAATCCTCTTCTAAGTTATATAATCTTTCTTCTTCACAAAACTTCTTTCTCTTCAAACACTTAAACACTTTCTCCATCCTTATAAAGTTTTTCATTCCAACAAAGTGGTATCAGAGCTACAAGTTCCTTTTGAAGATGGCAAACAATGGTGTTCCCTTCCAAGTTCCATTGCTCACTAAGAGAAACTATGACAATTGGAGTCTTAGGATGATGGCTATCTTAGGAGCACATGATGTGTGGGAGATAGTCGAGAAAGGCTTCGTTGAACCGGAGAATGATGGTGGTTTATCTCAAACACAAAAGGATGGTTTGAGAGATTCAAGGAAGAGAGACAAGAAGGCTCTCTTTCTAATCTATCAAGGATTAGATGAAGATACATTTGAGAAGGTTGTTGGTGCAAGGACGTCCAAAGAGGCATGGGAGAAGCTTCAAACATCTTACAAGGGAGCGGAACAAGTTAGGAAGGTACGTCTTCAAACTCTAAGAGGAGAATTTGAAGCGTTACAAATGAAGGAAGAAGAACTCATCTCAGATTACTTCTCAAGAGTCTTGACGGTTACTAATAACCTAAAAAGAAATGGTGAGAAGTTAGATGAGGTGAGAATCATGGAGAAAGTTCTTAGATCATTGGATTCAAAATTCGAGCATATCGTCACCGTGATTGAAGAGACAAAAGACTTGGAGACTATGACAATTGAGCAACTTCTTGGATCACTAAAAGCTTATGAAGAAAAGAAGAAGAAGAAAGAAGATATTGTGGAGCAAGTTCTCAAGATGAGAATTGATCACAAGGAAGAAAGTGGCCGAAGCAATCTAAGACGTGGTGGCGGTCATTTCCAAGGACGAGGCCGTGGTGTAAATGGACGAGGTTGGAGACCATATGAAGACAACTTTACCAAAGAGGAGAGAACTCATCAAGAGGTCGTGGAAGAGGAAACCCAAAATCAAGGTACGATAAATCAAGCATCAAATGCTATAGTTGCGGAAAGTTTGGACATTATGCTTCTGAATGCAAAACTCCAAACAACAATAGAGTTGAAGAGAAGTCCAACTATGTTGAAGAAATGAGTAAAGAAAAAGATATGCTATTGATGGCTTACAAGAAGGATGAACCAAATGAGGTTCACAAGTGGTACCTTGATAGTGGTGCAAGCAACCACATGTGTGGGAATAAAAGCATGTTCGTGGAGCTCGATGAATTGGTGAAAACCAATGTGGCTTTGGGAGATGAATCGAAAATGGAGGTGAAAGGTAAAGGAAATATTCTCATCCGCTTGAAGAATGGAGATCATCAATTCATTTCCAATGTTTACTACATTCCAAGCATGAAGACCAACATCTTGAGCCTAGGACAACTCTTAGAGAAAGGTTATGACATTCGACTAAAAGATAATAGCCTTTCTTTAAGAGATAATGCGAATAATCTCATCACAAAGGTGCCGATGTCAAGTAATAGAATGTTTGTCCTAAACATTCAAAATGACATTGCACGATGTCTCAAGATGTGCTACAAGGAGGAATCTTGGCTTTGGCATCTTCGATTCGGGCATCTCAACTTTGGAGGCTTAGAACTACTTTCCAAGAAAGAAATGGTGAAAGGATTACCTTGCATCAATCATCCAAATCAAGTGTGTGAAGGTTGCTTAATTGGAAAGCAATTCAAGCTGAGTTTTCCAAAGGAGTCGGAGACAAGAGCAAGAAAGCCACTAGAACTCATACATACAGATGTATGTGGTCCGATCAAACCAAATTCACTTGGTAAGAGTAACTACTTCCTTCTCTTTATTGATGAATTTTCAAGAAAAATATGGGTTTACTTTTTGAAACAAAAATCAGAAGTGTTTGAAAATTTCAAAAAGTTCAAAGCCCATGTTGAGAAGGAAAGTGATCTTAAGATCAAGTCCATGAGATCGGATCGAGGAGAAGAATTTATGTCCAAGGAGTTTCTGAAGTATTGTGAAGATAATGGCATCCGAGGACAATTGACGGTGCCAAGAACCCCTCAACAAAATGGAGTAGCGGAAAGAAAGAATAGGACAATACTTGAGATGGCAAGAATCATGCTCAAGAGTAAGAAGCTACCAAAGGAGTTTTGGGCGGAAGCAGTTGCTTGTGCGGTTTATATATCAAACCGTTCTCCAACAAAGAGTGTTTTAGAAAAGACACCACAAGAAGCTTGGAGCGGAAGGAAGCCTGGAGTCTCACACCTAAGAGTCTTTGGAAGCATTGCTCATGCTCATGTTCCAGACGAGAAGCGGAGCAAACTAGATGATAAAAGTGAGAAGTACATCTTCATTAGGTATGACGCTAACTCCAAAGGCTACAAGCTCTACAATCCTGAAACAAAGAAGATAATCATTAGTCGGAATGTCATCTTTGATGAAGAAGGAGAATGGGATTGGAGATCAAATAATGAAGACTACAACTTCTTTTCATCCTTTGAAGAAGAGAATTTGGAGCAACCGAGAGAAGAGCCAGCTACACCACCAACTTCACCAACAACAAGTTCTCAAGGAGATGAAAGCTCAAGTGAAAGGACTCAATGTTTTAGAAGTCTACAAGACATCTACGAGGTAACCGAAAATCAAGACAATCTTACTCTATTTTGTCTATTTGCGGATTGCGAGCCTATGAACTTTGAAGAAGCCCAAGAAAAGAAGTCATGGAGAAGTGCAATGGATGAGGAAATCAAGTCGATTCAAGAGAATGATACATGGGAGTTAGCTTCACTTCCAAATGGACACAAGGCAATTGGTGTGAAGTGGGTGTACAAGGCAAAGAAGAACTCTAAAGGAGAAGTTGAAAGGTACAAGGCAAGATTGGTGGCAAAAGGCTATAGTCAAAGAGCCGGGATCGACTATGATGAGGTATTTGCTCCAGTTGCTCGCTTAGAAATGGTTAGACTAATCATTTCATTGGCAGCCCAAAAGAGTTGGAGGATACATCAAATGGATGTCAAATCAGTCTTCTTAAATGGAGACCTTGAGGAAGAAGTCTACATTGAGCAACCACAATGCTACATAGTTAAAGGAGAAGAAGACAAAGTTTTAAGGCTGAAGAAGGCGCTTTATGGATTAAAGCAAGCACCAAGAGCATGGAACACTCGGATTGATAAGTACTTCAAGGAGAAATGCTTCATCAAGTGTCCATATGAGCATGCACTTTATATCAAAACTCAAAACAATGATATATTGATTGCATGCTTATATGTTGATGACTTGATATTCACTGGCAACAATCCGATTATGTTTGAAGATTTCAAGATGGAGATGACAAAGGAGTTCGAGATGACCGACATTGGATTGATGTCATACTACCTTGGCATTGAAGTAAAACAAGAAGAAAATGGAATCTTCATTACTCAAGAAGGCTATGCTAAAGAGGTGCTTAAGAAGTTCAAGATGAATGACTCAAATCCAGTTTGCACGCCAATGGAATGTGGAGTCAAGTTGTCAAAGGAAGAAGAAGGAGAGAGTGTGGATCCAACACTCTTTAAGAGTCTAGTTGGAAGCTTACGCTATCTAACGTGCACAAGGCCCGACATCCTACACGCAGTTGGAGTTGTGAGTCGATACATGGAGCATCCAACAACAACTCATTTCAAAGCAGCGAAGAGGATCCTACGCTATATCAAAGGTACAATCAACTTTGGCTTGTACTACACTATTTCTGACGATTACAAGCTTGTTGGATATAGCGATAGCGATTGGGGTGGAGATGTAGATGACCGGAAAAGCACAAGTGGCTTCGTGTTTTTCATTGGAGAAACCGCTTTCACATGGATGTTAAAGAAGCAACCAATTGTCACTCTTTCTACTTGTGAAGCGGAGTATGTGGCAGCTACTTCATGTGTTTGCCATGCTATTTGGCTACGAAACTTGCTAAAGGAGTTGAACCTACCACAAGAGGAGCCAACGAAGATCTTTGTGGATAACAAGTCGACAATAGCATTGGCGAAAAATCCAGTCTTCCATAATCGAAGTAAGCACATCGACACTCGTTATCACTACATTCGAGAATGTGTTACTAAGATGGATGTGCAATTGGAGTATGTGAAGACAAATGATCAAGTAGCTGATATCTTCACCAAACCACTCAAGCGAGAAGACTTTATCAAGATGAGGAGCTTGCTCGGAGTAACCAAATCAAGTTTAAGAGGGGGTGTTGAAAAATAAACTTGATTTGGATCAAACATTATTGGGTTAATCATATGTTGATCCAAAACTTAGCCCAAATTCTAGAAAAATCATCCACCTCCTTAAAATAAAAATCTAGATATTCTTATAGAATTATCTAGATAATTAAGATAAAATAATCTAGATTTTTAAGTAGAATTCTCTAGATTTAAGATTAAAATATGTAAGATATTTTGTACTTTGGAGGCTATAAATACCTCCACTCTCTTTTCATTTTGTATCACCAAGAAATAATCCAAGTTTGTGACAAGTGATAAAATCCTCTTCTAAGTTATATAATCTTTCTTCTTCACAAAACTTTTTTCTTTTCAAACACTTAAACACTTTCTCCATCCTTATAAAGTTTTTCATTCCAACAGAAATTTCATATGATATCTCCGTGATTCCGTATCTAACCCAGATCACCGTGATTGCGTATCGAAACCATGTCTTCTCGATCTTACCAAAGAGATAGATCTGCTCGATTCCATTCACTACCTTCGAAAAACCATGGAAACCCTCGCCGTCGCCATGTTTAAAAAGGGAAGTTTTTTTCCGTTATTTCATTTCAAAAAAAAAAAATCTTTTCAAAATTACATTTCTGCTTTTTGAGAAAATTCAATTTCTGTTACGATAGTCAAAAAAAGAGGAGCCGTGATGTTTGAAAATATAAAAAGATGTGGGCCCACTGCACTATTTGCACAGTAAATTTCTTTCTATATATACGAACGTTTTCGTTCGTTGTAAAACACCTCAATCTCTTCTCTCTCTATAATCACAAATTCTCTCTTTCTATATCAGTGTTAAAAATTCTACGGGTATAAAATTTCGTCCTTATTTAAATTCCTGCGATACAATAAAATACCAGTTCTTTTTATAACACGTTATCAGCACGATCACTCTGCGATTCGGTAAAATTTATTTGTATCATTTATATCATGGTCGGTATACCGCCTCTACTATTATATATATCATGTTATAATGGCCGGAATACCGCCTATATTATTTACTAGTAATTTAATTTATTTATTGGTCGGCCTAGCCGCCTTATATCCTGTTTATTATTTATTGGTCGGCCGAGCTGACTTATATCCTGTTTATTATTTATTGGTCGGCCGAGCCGCCTTATATCCTGTTTATTATTTATTGGTCGGCCGAGCCGCCTTATATTCTGTTTATTATTTATTGGTCGGTCGAGCCGCCTTATATTCTGTTTATTATTAATTGATCGGCCGAGCCGCCGTATAATTTATTTATTACTCTGCATTGATCGGCTGAGCCGTCGCATGATTTGTTGTCATAACATAAATATTTCATTGCCATAATTTTTACTTTTATGAAATTTTATATATTTGATTGACTGTTTAATACGATATTTTCATACTGATTTTTGGTGCACTCGATTTAACACCAACGGTCACAAAGAAAAAATTTCAAAAAATTTATCCTTTCTCCAACGGTCATGAACAGTAATTTTCATCTATAAATACAACTCATTTTCACTCCATTTCATCATCCAAAACATTTCATATTCTCTCAAAAAAATTTCAAATCGCTCTCCTCCGATTTTTCATTTCAAGAAAGATGATTCGCGCACTTTTGTTTTTATGTGCCATTTTTATTTGTATTTCTATTTATGGTTTATTCGTAGGAGAATTTACTCCGAGTGAATTTAAGATGAATATCGGTTTAATTTTCTTTACATCGCTTCTCCTTGTAATTGCTTGCATGATTAATGTAAACGGTTCCTTTTAATATGAATAATATTCTAATAATTTTTATTTATGTGCTTTAGAAATACAAATGGCAAAAATCGAGAAACTTCAGTTTCCGGCATTGGAAGTAACTGGGACAAACTACACGGCATGGGTTACAAACATGGAGCTTCATCCAGATTCCGAGGAAATACTCGGAACAATAAAAGACGGCAATATATCAACCTCTCATGAAAAGGCTAAGGCCGTGATATTTCTGAGAAGGCATCTAGATGAAAATCTTACGCATGATTATGCGAGAACCAAAGATCCCTTAGATCTTTGGAAAGCTCTGAATGAGAGGTTTGATAACCAAAGAAAAATTACTCTCCCCCATGCACTTGATGAGTGGAAAAATCTACGATTTCAAGATTTTGAAAAAGTGGAAACGTACAATTCCGCTATATTGAGAATAGCGGCGCAATTAAATTATTGCGGTAAGCCTGTCTCGGAAGCAGAAATGCTCGAGAAAACTTACCAAACGTTCCACAAAAATCATTATGTTCTACAAGAACAATATAGAAATTGTGGGTATACGAGGTTCTCTGAACTCGTTGTGGCGCTTATGATAGCGGAGAGAAATAATGAACTCCTCATTAAAAACCACAATGCTCGACCCACGGGAACCAAAGCATTTCCTGAGGTAAATGCAACGGATATAAAAAATCTGGAAAAAGGAAATTATTCCTATTGTGGGCGTGGGCGTGGTCGTGGCCGTGGTCACAATCGTGGTTTTGGTCGTGGTCGTGGTTATCGTTTTAATCTCAACCATGAAGGGATAACAACCCAAGAGGAAGGAGATCCAACACATGGAATCGATCTGATCGGGTAAAAGGGAAAGAAACCCAAGAAAACCCTACTCATAAAAATGAGAACGTCTGTCACAGATGTGGATCGAAGGGACACTGGTCTCAAGTATGTCGAACTCCTCGGCATCTATGCCAATTGTACCAATAATCTATTAAAGGCAAGGCAAAGGAAGTAAATCTCAATGAACACCTTGTGGGTACAACATCGACATACCTCGAATCCTCTGACTTTATGGGAGATTTCGACGAGGCCACTCATCAAAAATAATTGAAGTGCTTGTACTGATCAAGCTTAATAATGCCTAGTGATGCCATAAAATATTATGTATTTCACTTTCAAAATAATGTTGTATTTCAAAATATCTAATGTATAATTATTGTGTACTTGTTATTGATGCATAATATGTTTACTTATGAAAGTTTATTTTCTTTATTAATATTAACTGTGTGTTACAGAAATGGATAAGAAAGCAAATAGAACAACAACTAAACAAATTGGTAGAGAAGTTTGCATACCAGATAGTGGCATAACGCACACTATACTGAAGGATAAGAGATATTTCTCTACTTTAAAGTCAGTAAAAATGACTATAAACACAATATCAGGTCCTACAGACCTGATCGAAGGAATTGGCAAGGCGAACTTTTTGTTGCCTAATGGAACAAAGTTTTCCATAGATAATGCCTTATATTCTCCAAATTCTAAGAGAAATTTGTTGAGTTTCAAAGATATATACCGTCAAGGTTATAACACTCAGTCTGCAACTGAGAATGGAAAGAAGTATTTGTATATAACTTCTGAAAAATCAGGCAAAGGCCTTGTACTGGAAAAATTTCCAGAACTTCCTTCTGGATTGCATCACACTTATATTGATGCTATAGAATCACATCTTGTGATCAAAAGAAATCCAGAAGATGTTACATTATGGCATGATCGCCTTGGTCATCCATGCACTACAATGATGCGAAAAATCATTGAAAGCTCACATGGTCATTCAATAAAAACCCAAGATATATACCAAAGTAATAAAATGACATGTGATGCGTGTGCTCTTGGGAAATTAATCATAAGACCATCACCAACCAAAATTGACAAAGAATCACCAAATTTTTGGAAAGAATCCAAGGTGATATTTGTGGACCAATACATCCACCGTGTGGACCATTCTACTACTTTATGGTATTAATCGATGCATCGAGTAGATGGTCACATGTTTGTTTGTTATCATCTCGAAATATGGCATTTGCGAGATTTCTAACTCAGATAATCAAATTAAGAGCACAGTTCTCAGATTATCCAATTAAAAGAGTTAGATTAGATAACGCTGGTGAATTCACATCCCAAGCTTTTAATGATTATTGTATGGTATCAGGGATTGAAGTAGAGCATTTTGTTGCTCATGTTCATACACAAAATGGTTTGGCAGAATCATTAATTAAACGGCTGCAGCTAATTACAAGGCCATTGATCATGAGATCAAAACTCCCAACCTCTGTATGGGGACATGCTATTTTGCATGCAGAAGCACTAATCCGGATAAGACCAAATGCATACCACAGATATTCCCCATTACAGTTAGCATTTGGAAAAGAACCAAATATCTCTCATCTAAAAATCTTTGGTTGTGCGGTTTATATTCCAATAGCACCACCGCAACGTACAAAGATGGGACCGCAAAGACGGTTGGGAATATATATTGGCTATGATTCTCCATCAATAATAAGATACCTAGAACCACAAACTGGTGATGTGTTTACGGCACGATTTGCCGATTGTCATTTCAATGAGAAAGAATTCCCAACTCTAGGGGGAGACAATAAACAAGTAGGAAAAGAGATCAAATGGAGTGTACCATCGTTATTACACCTTGATCCTCCTACGAAACAGTCAGAACTAGAAGTTCGACGTATCATGCATTTACAAAATATAGCAAATCAGCTACCTGATGCATTTGCTGATACCAAAATGGTAACTAAATCACATATACCCGCTGCAAATACTCCTGCTCGTATTGAAATACCATAAAATGGTGGAACGGCAGTTGATACACGTGAATCAGGAACACGTTTAAAGCGCGGTAGACCTATTGGTTCAAAGGATAAACTTCCTAGAAAACGTAAGGAATGTGAAAAGCATGATATTCCCAAAATAACAGAAAATATTTTGGACGAAGAAAATTGTGAATCTAACGACGATATAAAGCATCTTGAATCTGAAGGAAATCATGAGATTTCTATCAATTACATCCATAATGGAAAGATATGGAAACGAAATGAGATAGATGATATTGATGACGTTTTCTCATACCTTTTAGCAAAGGAAATAAATGAAGAAAACGAAGATCCAGAACCAAAGTCTGTATATGAATGTCAAAAGAGACATGACTGGATAAAATGGAAAGATGCAATTCAAGTCGAATTAGATTCGCTTAACAAACGAAATGTATTCGGACCTATTGTGCTCACACCCAAAGATGTAAAACCTGTTGGGTACAAATGGGTGTTTGTCCGAAAAAGAAATGAGAAAAACGAGATTACAAGATACAAAGCTCGTCTTGTAGCCCAAGGTTTCTCTCAAAGGCCAGGAATTGATTATGAGGAAACTTATTCTCCTGTTATGGACGCAATCACATTTAGATTCCTGATGAGCCTAGCGGCCAATGAAAATTTAGAAATGCGTCTCATGGATGTCGTTACGGCATATTTATATGGATCATTAGATACTGATATCTATATGAGAATCCCAGATGGATTTAAAATGCCAGAAACGTTAAGTTCCAAACCTAAAGAGTTATGTGCAATAAAATTGCAAAGATCATTATTTGGGTTAAAACAATCTGGACGAATGTGGTATAATCGTCTCAGTGAACACTTAACAAAATAAGGATACACAAATGATCCTATATGTCCTTGTGTTTTCATAAAGAAAACAACATCCGGATTTGTGATAATCGCGGTGTACGTTGATGATCTTAATATTATTGGAACTCAAAACGAAATCCAAAAGGCATCAAACTATCTGAAAGAAGAATTTGAGATGAAAGATCTCGGGCAGACAAAATATTGTCTAGGATTACAAATTGAGCATTCTCGAAAGGGTATATTTGTACACTAGTCTACATATACCAAACGAGTATTGAAACGCTTTAACATGGATAAAGCAACTCCTCTTAGCACCCCGATGGTCGTTAGATCACTTAATGTTGAAAATGATCCGTTTCGACCATCTGAGGAAAATGAAGAAATACTTGGTCCTGAAACTCCATACTTAAGTGCAATTGGAGCTCTTATGTATCTTGCAAATTGTACTCGACCTGACATATCTTTTGCCATTAATCTTTTAGCAAGATTCAGTTCGTCTCCTACGCGAAGACATTGGAATGGAATTAAACATGTCTTTCGTTACCTTCAAGGAACAACTGATTTAGGCTTGTTTTATCCTAAAAGTTCAAAAGGTCAAATGATTGGTTTTGCAGATGCAGGTTATTTGTCAGATCCACACAAAGCTCGATCCCAGACAGGATATGTTTTTACAATTGGAGGCACTGCCATATCTTGGCGTTCTCAGAAGCAGACACTTGTTGCTACTTCTTCAAATCACGCTGAGATCATTGCACTCCATGAAGCAAGTAGAGAATGTGTATGGCTAAGATCAATAAGCCGACACATCTGTTCAAGCAGTGGGATTGACGAAAATACGGAGCCAACTATTCTATATGAAGATAACGCGACATGTGTTGCTCAAACGAAGGAAGGATATATCAAAAGCGATATAACCAAACATATACCTCCGAAGTTCTTCTCATACACTCAAGAGCTCGAGAAGAATAAAGAGATCGAAGTAAAATATGTTCGATCATGCGACAATGCAGACGACCTCTTCACAAAATCACTACCTACCTCGGTATTCAGAAAACACATCCATAACCTTGGAATGCGTCATCAGAAGGATCTATGACTGCTTATTCGAGGGGAGCTTACGTGGTTGTACTCTTTTTACCTTACTATGGTTTTTCCCATTGGGTTTTATGAGAAAAGTTTTTAACGAGGCAACAAAGACGTTAAGCGAGAGCGGATAGTGACACCGGCCCCCAAGGGGGAGTGTTACGATAGTCAAAAAAAGGAGGAGCCGTAATGTTTGAAAATATAAAAAGATGTGGGGCCCGCTGCACTATTTACACAGTAAATTTTTTTCTATATATACGAACGTTTTCGTTCGTCGTAAAACACCTCAATCTCTTCTCTCTCTATAATCACAAATTCTCTCTTTCTATATCAGTGTTAAAAATTCCACGGGTATAAAATTTCGCCCTTATTTAAATTCGTGCGATACAATAAAATACTAGTTATTTTTATAACAATTTCTACTTTGTTAGATAAAACTGTCTTTTTTAACACTATTAGATCAAATTGTCACTTGTCATTTATCTGTATGTTTCTTTTCTAAATATATATTATATAAATTCTGATTAAGTGATTTAATCGAATTGGATTGTTTATGCATATCAAAAATATTTTAAATAAAGTTAAGTATAAATGAGTTAATTTTTATTAAGTAAATAAATAGCCAGAGATCGTAACATTTTTGGTCAAACTAGATCCTTTTGTATCGGAATTTGAACAGATGTATAGCTTAAATTAGACATGTTTCACTTTGTGATTCATCTATAAATGTACTTTTCTGTATTCTAATTTTTAAAACATCATTATTTCATTATCGAAAATGAAAGTTGCTTTCAAATCTTGGTTTATTGGTTTCATTATGCTCACAATTTTTCTCCTCGGTTTGTATTTACATTTACAGCTTTATTAATATATTATATAATATTGGGAAAATTTTCATGTTTACCACATTGTTGATACTATTATTCATGTTACTTTTACTAAATAATCATTTTCACAAATATATTCTTCATTGGAGAGGAAAAATACTCTGTTACCCTTGCTTTATATATATAATAAATAATTGTATAAATAAATATATAAAAATTTTGGTTTTCGGATTATATGTTTTCAAATTCGAACTTGTTTATAAATTTTGTTTTCAATTTTTTTTTCGAAATTAGTTTTTTCAAATTTTCTTTTTGAAACTTTTTTTAAAATAATTTTTATGTATTTATTTATGTATTTATTTATGTATTTATTAGAATCCTAAATTTCACATTCCAAAACTCTAGACCACTTCTCAACTCTAAACCATAAGTCTAGATTAGTTAACCCTAAGGTTATAAATGTTTTTTTACCTATTTAAAAGTGCGGGTAAAAGTGTTTAAGGAAAACATGAAAAATGGTATTAGAAATATGATAGTTTAGGAAATTTCTCTATTATCATCCAAAAATAAATTTTATTGCCATTTATTTTATACCTACATAGATTATATGTTTAATTATATTATTGATTTTAATGATTTTCAAGAATAATCAATGATTAGAAAAGTAGATATTAGACTTTCAGTTTTTTTTTTGGGAAATCAGCCAAAAAAACACTGAACTTTGCGGGAATTGCCAAAAGAAACCTGGACATATGGGCTAGCCAATACAATCCTGAACTTTTGTTGACTTTTCGGGTTTATTAAGAAACTTACGATTGACTGACCAGATAAACACACCGTTAACCGAGTTAACTGTTAATTAAGCGGACGTTAATTTTGGGTGTTAAAGTATACGACGTCGTTTCATCACTTTGTCTGATTAAAGACAAACGACGTCGTTTATATAGCTGTGTTATTAAAAATATGTGTTTCCTACGGCTCGAACTCGTGTACTCGGGTTTAATGGTAGGGGTTTTTGCCACTGAGCTAGTGGACTTTGCAATGGCTATACGAACACAATATCTTTTATTCTTCGAATCCGAGTTAAAGACAAATTAATGAAACGACGCGTTTTACATTAACTTTTTTATTAAAAAGATGGGGTTCCATCGACTCGAACTCGTGCACTCGGGTTTAATGGTAGGGGTTTTTGCCACTGAGCTAGTGGACTTTGCAATGAATATACGAACACAGTTTCTTTTATTCTCTTTGAATCCGAGTTAAATGAATCAAAAAGAAACGACGGTTTTCTCCTCCGATTGGTATAAACCCTAAATGGGCGAAATCATAAATCCAGTTCGCGATTCTCTTCGATCTCGTCCTTAAGAATCTCGATTCTCATCTCTCCTTCTTCGAGTATCGCATGATGAGTTCGGGTTGTGAGGATTCGTCTGTGAATACGATGGGAATTCGTGGTATCCCGGAGCAATGCGGTTGTGGTCGAAGAACTGGGATATACACATCAAAAACGAAGGTCAATCCAGGAAGAACTTTCTTTAGATGCCCAACGTTTCAAAATGTAAGTGTTTAATTTGATTGTGTTTAAGATAAGAACATAAGATTCAATGGCTAGGTAGTCAGTGAGAAATTGTTTGAATATAAAGATTGTGTTCATGATTTGTGTCTAGGATCACTTGTATAAATGGGTAGATGAAGCTGTCTACGAAGAGGTTCAAGATGCATTGCCAAAAGTTGAATGCTTTGCATCAGATGTTATGAAAATTAAAATGGAGATCGAAAGCATGAAAACCGTGGAGGAAGACTTGAAAGAAGATGTCAGGAAGGCGAGCAATGAACTTAAGAAGCTGAATGTGATCATGAAAGTGGGTTTTTCGGTGGTTTGTTTAGGCGTTGTGATATGTCTTGTGTTGATCATGTTTGACAAAGCAGATGGGTTGTCTATGAATAGCTACTAGGAGACTGTTTATGTAAGGCTATGTTTATGTAAGAATCATGGTTCATGTAAGGCTATGTTTTAAGACAATGTTTCAGTAATGTTTATGTTTTACTTCTTGATTGTTTATAGAAGGACAAATGCACCATTGAACAGACCATCAAGATAAACAACATGATGAAAACACAAAGATAATAACCAAGACTATCTTCATTGAGAGTTTCAAATTAAAACAGCTGGAAGAGAAGAAAGAAAAAGGTAGTTCTTGTTCCAAAAGCATTCAGACAGAGACACCATCATAAACAACAGACAACGAATGCATTCAGACAGAGACCATCATAAACAACACACAAGCATCTAAAAAAACCATCTTCCCCACGATGCTGTCTGCGATGCTTCAGCTTGTGAGGATTGACCTTCTGAAGATTGAGGAACTTCCCATGGTGATGCTTGAGCTTGTGAGGATTGATTTTGTGAGGTTTGAGCTTCTGAGGATTGAGCTTGTGACTCGCCAAAGTGTAGTCCCTGCAACATATAAATGAATTGTTAGACACATTACCGAGAGCTAAAAAACAATGAGATAGAAACTAAGACCCTAACCTGATATTTCCTTGGTCTGCCTCTTGGTTTCTTAGGTGGGCTCTCAACAAAAGCCTTCCGACATGTATTCTTGTAGTGCCCTTCTTCTTTGCAATTAGAGCATGTCATTACCCTGTTCGCACGACTCAGCTTGGTAGTAGACACTGTCTCATTGGTTCCCTGTGAACTTCGACTTTACCATCTCTACAAGAGAAATCCCCAAATCGATTTGAGAAATTAGGGTTACGTTCAAACACGGGTTTCATTTTGTTTGATTGCAATCAAACACATCTTTTGATCAATAAAAATAAACATGTGTGATAACCTTCCGAAAAGTCCACTAGCTCAGTGGCAATACCCCCTTGCGACCACGAGTGCACGGGTTCGAGTCCAGGCAACAACAATTTTAATTAAGCAAAACGACGTCGTTTTGAGATTTTGTGTTTAACAAAACAACTGAATGAAACGACGTAGTTTCACTAAACGGCAGTAATTAACGGTGAGTTAACACTGTCTTAACTGTCGGTTAACGGTGTGTTAATTTGGTTAGTCAACCGTAAGTTTGTGAATTAACTAAAAAAGTCAACAAAAAATCGGGGTTTTATTGGTCAGGTTCGAGTACAGGTTTCTTTTGGCAATTCCCGCAAAGTTCATTGTTTTTTTGGCCGTTTTCTCGTTTTTTTTTAAATATAAATATGCAGAAAAAAACTCTAAACTATTGTAAAACTTAGAGTTGGAATCTGTAAGTTCTGTATTTTATTAATCATAAAGTGTTCCCTTTATATAGGGGATTACAAGATAAATAAAAAGGAAATATTACAAATCATAAACATAAAGGAAAAAAGAAATCCCAATCATAGGAAAATGAAATTGAGTTTTCTTTTCTCCTAAACCGCATCTATCTCTTCTCTTCTCTTCTCTTCATGCGGCCACCTCTCTCTATCTCTAGGGTTGGCCGACTCTCTCTCTAGATGTTGGACCGGTTATGGATCGGGCCGGTTAAGGACATCCATCAATTGATTTATAACACTCCCTCTTGGATGCCATAACCATACAGGGATTGCAATACGCTTAATGTTGCCTAACTAAAACCTTATCTGGAAAACCTAGTGGGAAAAAACCATGATGAAGGAAAAAGAGTACAACACGTTCTACTCCCACTGATGTGAACCTCAGTGGAAGTCTTTCAGCCGACGCATCCCAATCTGATGCGTGAGCTTCCTGAACGTGCAGGTCGGAAGTGCTTTAGTAAATAGGTCAGCTAAATTGTCACTGGATCGGACTTGGACAACCAGGACCTCGTCGGCTTTCTGAAGCTCGCGCGTGAAGAAGAACTTAGGCAATATATGCTTCGTTCTATCTCCTTTGATGTAGCCGTCCTTGAGCTGAGCAATACACGCAGCATTGTCCTCATACATCACGGTTGGCTCCTTGCTCTCGGACATCCCACAATCAGCTCGGACATGTTGGGTCATCGACCTCAACCAAACCCACTCGCGGCTGACCTCATGTATAGCCAAGATTTCCGAATGATTGGATGATGTGGCCGCGATGGTTTGTTTCATGGAACGCCATGATATGGCCGTACCTCCATGTGTAAAGACATATCCTGTCTGTGATCGAGCATGATGTGGATCTGATAGATAACCTGCATCAGCAAAGCCAACTAAACCATCTTTGTTATGGTTAGTATAAAATAGACCCAAGTCTTTCGTTCCTTGCAGGTAACGAAGAACATGTTTAATCCCGTTCCAGTGCCTCTGGATCGGACAAGAGCTACACCTAGATAGTAGGTTCACGACAAAGGCTATATCAGGTCGTGTGTGAGTTGCCAAGTACATTAAAACTCCTATGGCACTGAGATATGGTATTTCGGAACCTAAGACATCTTCATCGTCCATTTTGGGACGAAATGGATCAGTGTCCAGACCGAGAGATCTCACGACCATGGGACTGGTCAAAGGATGACAATCGGCCATTTTAAACCTCTTGAGTACATTTTCTGTATATGCCATTTGATGCACAAGGATACCATCATTTATGTACTCAAGTTGTAATCCCATACAGAATTTTGTTTTCCCGAGATCTTTCATCTCGAATTCTTTATTAAGGTATTCAACCGTTTGGGAAATCTCTCCAAAGGTTCCTAAGATATTCAGATCATCAACATACTGCTATGATCACAATCCTTTGTTTTCAAATTTCTTAATGAAAATACATGGACTGATAGTGTCATTTCTATATCCCTCTTTTACTAGATACTCACTTAATCTATTGTACCACATCCGACTGGATTGTTTCAATCCATAAAGAGGTTTATTCAACTTAATACAATGTTGTTCTCGAGAACTCTCTTTGTTTTTCAATTCGATACCTTCTGGGACTTTCATGTAAATCTCATTATCCATTGGACCATATAGGTATGCGGTTACAACATCCATTAACCGTAAATCCAGACCTTCTCTCACGGCCAGACTTATTAAAAATCTGAAGGTCGTAGCATCCACCACAGGGGAGTACGTCTCTTCATAGTCTATTCCTGGCCTCTGTGAGAATCCTTGTTCAACAAGCCGAGCTTTATACCTCAAGACTTCACCATTCTCATTTCTCTTTCTCACAAAGACCCATTTGTATCCAACTGGTTTGATATCATGAGGTGTCCGATTTATTGGACCAAATACACCTCTTTTTCTCAATGATTCTAACTCCACGTTTATGGCTTCTTTCCACTTAAGCCAATCTACTCATTGCATGCATTCATATATAGATGTGGGTTCATGATCCTCATTATCCATAAGTTCAAGTGCTACTTCATAAGCAAATATATCATCCATGTCGACATGTTTTCTGTTCCATTGCTTTCCAGACAAGACATAGTTTATTGAGATCGCATTATTATCTACACCATCAGTACCATGAATCTTGGCGTCCCAAGAATCATTGTTTGGCACATCAGGGCCGGCCACATCAGTGGCATCAGGTCCGACCATGTCTGAGGCCGTAGGGTTGGACTCGGCCACATCACGGGCTGGATCGGCTGCGGCCATGTCTGGTATCTTATGAACCTCGATTTCATTTTCTGCACCTTTTTTTGTTTTCCGAGGGTTCTTATCTTTGGAACCTATTGGTCTACCACGTTTCACACGTTGTCTAGACTCTATAGAAATTTGATTGTGTCCCTCTTGAATATCAATTCTTATTGGTGCATTAGCAGCTGGTATGTATGACTTAGTCACACTTTTCAGGTCAGCAAAGGAATCTGGCAATTGATTAGCTAGCTTTTGTAAATGTATGATCTTTTGAACTTCTAGATCACTTTCTTGAGTTCGAGGATCTTGCCAAGATATGGATGTTTGATTCCATGAAATTTCTTTTACCATTTTACTGCTATCTCCCCTAAATGTTGGAAGTTCGGATTCATTGAAATGACAATCCGCGTATCTGACCTTAAATAAATCACCCATAGTTGGCTCAAGATACTTTATAATGGTGGAAGAATCAAATCCAACATATATCCCCATCCTTCTTTGAGGTCCCATCTTTGTTCTTTGTGGTGGAGCAATTGGAACATAAACGGCACGGCCGAATGTCTTAAGATGGGAAATGTCTGGCTCATGACCCGTAATCAATTGTGATGGGGAATACTTATGTTCACTAGATGGTCTGATGCGTATGAGCTCGGCTGTGTGAAGGACAGTGTGTCCCCACGCTGAGACCGGAAGTCTCGACCTCATGAGTAATGGTCGAGCTGTGAGCTATATGCGTTTTATAAATGATTCAGCCAAGCCGTTCTGTGTATGTACATGTGCCACGGAGTGTTCCACACTTACCCCATGGACATACAGTAATCATTAAACGCTTCGGAAGTGAACTCACCAGCATTGTCAAGACGTATAGTCTTCAAAGGAAAATCTGGAAAATGAGCTCGTAATCGAATTATCTGAGCAATGCCAAGTTTCTGGTCGAGAGGAGACAGACATGCGACCATCTAGTGGATGCATCTATGAGGACTATGAAATATCGAAATGTCCCACTAGGTGGGTGAATTGGTCCACAGATGTCTCCTTGAATTCTTTCCAGAAAGTTTATCATTTCCTTAGTGACTTTAACTGGTGATAGCCTAGAAATGAGTTTCCCATGGGAACAAGCAACACATGATAGGTGCTTAGGGATAATTCGTTTCTCTTTAAGGGTATGGTCGTTAGTGTTCAGGATCAGTTTACGCATCATGGTCGAACCGGGATGGCCAAGCCGGTCGTGCCATAAACTGAAGTTGTCGATTGCCTCTTTATTAAAAATGGCATTGGCCTCGATCATACTGACTTTAGCATGGTAAAGACCAGTAGATAGTGCGGGTATGGATTCTAAAACTTTCTTATTGCCATGGACGATTTCAATGATCTGAAGGGATTCTTTGTTTCCTTCGCCTGTGGTTTCAATATGAAAGCCATTCATTCGAATTTCTTTAAAACTTAATAAATTTCTCATAGATTTGGGTGAATACAAGGCATCTGATATCTCAAGATGTGTACCCATAGGCAACATGATGTTAGCCTGGCCGTGACCCTCTATGAGACTAGCTATTCCCGCAATGGTGGAGATGTTGGCATTTTTAAGAGTTAGGTTTATGAAGTATCTCTTGTCTTTTAAGATCGTGTGGCTTGACTCACTGTCCACAACGAGTACATCCTTGTTCTCGTTCATTTCTAAAACAAGATTCAAAAGAATGCTACTTAGAGACTTCATTTATAAAAACCATTCATTTATTATTAAGTTTCAAAAGTTTGAAAGAAATAAAAAAACACCAAATCAAAGAACACCAAAATTTAGATTACAAATGTCGAAATCAATCTTCAGTCTTTAAGACAATCTGAAGTTTCATAATCCATAAGATCGTCCTTTTCATGATCGAAGTCATGTTCATCATCTTGATAGGTCATATGGGCTTCTGGATTCTTCCCTTTCAAACTCTCTTGATAGAGGTCAATTAGATGCTTGGGAGTCCTACAAGTCTTAGCCCACTGATTACTCATTCCACACCTATGGCATACGGATTTATCTGATTTGGTCGAGTGTTGGGGTTTGAATGAAGATCCACGGCCGCGACCATGACCTCTTCCAAATGAGCCACAGTCATGCCCATGGTCTCTACCATGTTGATTCCCTCGCCCGCGGCCAAAGAAGCTTCGGCCACGTCCACCTTCGTTCCACTTTCCTCGACCACGGCCATTATGGCCATTTCCTTGGACGTGATGGGATTCTTTTTTTTCTCTGTCGTGCGTGCTTCAGGTAGTGGAGCCGATCCAAGAGGTCTCATCTGACTGTTTCTCATTAATAATTCATTGTTCTGCTCAGCGAGCAAGAGACAAGAAATAAGATCAGCATAGGTTTTGAAACTTTTCTCACGGTACTGTTGTTGTAACAATAAATTGCTCGTGTGAAAAGTGGAAAAGGTTTTCTCAAGCATATCTTGATATGTAATACTTTCACTACACAGTTTCATTTTAGAAACGATCTTAAACAGTGCAGAGTTATACTCGTCAAAAGACTTATAGTCTCGGATCCTGAGATTCGTCCAATCAAACCGAGCTTTTGGTAAGATCACCGTTTTCTGGTGATCATATCTCGATTTCAATTCAGTCCAAAGATCTAGTGGATCCTCAATGGTTAGATATTGATCCTTGAGACTTTCAGCTAGATGATGACGAATGATCAAGATGGCTCTGTAACGATCTTTTTCATTGGCATTATTGTTCTCGGTGATACATTCACCGAGACCCTTGGATTTCAGGATGATCTTAGCATCGACGCCCACTGAAGATAATTATCTTCAGAGAGATTTAGGGCAGCAAAATCAAGGTTGTTGATTTTCGACATCTGAAATCATAGATTAATATTTTTAGATCTTTTAGGAATATTATTAGTGTTTAAACAATTAATATGCCTCACGGCCAAAGACAATGCCTCATGGCCAAGAATAAACCACACGGTCACAATAGGAAACAAGCCGCACGACAGATGGATTCAATTCAGTTTTGTTCTAATGCATATGGTTCATTGTGTAATTGCAATCTTAGCATAGACGTTTCTATCAGTTCATATGATGCAATCAATACAAACAAACTCTCGGCCAAACAAAAGAACAAACCACATGGCTACTTGATTTTGATTCAATACCATTCCTAGAATAAAGATCTAAGTGCAATTTGCAATCAATCAATTGTGATCAGATTAGGGTATGAATGCAACAAGGCCACATGGCCACGAGGTATGATCTAGAACGATTAACCTAGTATGCAGTTTCAGATTCAAGTTTAAACAATCTTAACAATAGTTCTAGGTGATCAAATCAATCAATCAATATTCAATTTCAAACAATCAAAATTGATTTTCAGAATTAGGGTTTTAGGGTTTCGATTTGATTAACAAGCAATTACAATTTCAGGATGATTAAATTCAATCTTAATCAACATTCAATTAGTTTGATTAATCAATTTAGTTTTCGAATTAGGGTTTTAGGATTTTCGAATTTTAGGATTTTCGAAAAATTGATCTTAGATCAATAGGAATTTGATTTGAGATTCAAAACCTTCAAGGGTTTCGATTTTAATTGATCAATAGATCAATCTCGATTTTAGGGTTTGGGATCAAACTCTTTAGAGCTTCGATTTACTCATCTAGGGTTTGATCTATTATCCTATGGCTTTATCTTAGAGATTAGGTTTTAGGGTTTCTTTCTTTACAATCAATCCAAATTCGATTCATGTTCTTAGAATTCGGATTACCTTTAGTTTAGTTGATTGTTGAAACCGGACCACCAAGGGAATGAACCTCGAGCTGGACAGGAACGAACGTGAGCTGGACTGATGCTGAGAACGCACGCCAACTGCTATCGGGGACGTTCGTCGGCTTCTACCGGGAACGCACATCTACGAGCTGGAGCGGAGATCGTCGGATGCGAGCTGGTCCTTCGGGAACGCGAGCTGGCTGAGATCGTCGGAGTGATGCGCTGAGACGGAACCGGGAACGCCTCGGGTTAGGGTTCGTCGGGTTAGGATCGCCGCCGGCTTAGGGTTAGGATTTTAGGGTTTTGGTTTTGGCTCAGAGTGTTTAAGAGTTTCGTGCTGATAAAGTGTTGTAAAAGTTAGAGTTGGAATTTGTAAGTTCTGTATTTTATTAATCATAAAGTGTTCCCTTTATATAGGGGATTACAAGATAGATAAAAAGGAAAGATTATAAATCATAAACATAAAGGAAAAAAGAAATCCTAATCATACAAGGAAAAGGAAATTGGGTTTCCTTTTCTCCTAAACCGCCTCTCTCTCTCTTTTCCTCTCTTCACGCGGCCACCTCTCTCTATCTCTAGGGTTGGTCGACTCTTTCTAGGTGTTGGGCCGGTTATGGACCGGACCGGTTATGGACCGGACCGGTTATGGACATTCATCAATTGATTTATAACATAAACGTATGTTTTACAAAAAGTTATGCTTTAATTATTATAATAACGGGAGAAAAAACGATTGCAAAGAAAGAAGAGGTGCTTGTGAGGGTGAAATTATACAAAACAAAAGAAATAGAAATACATGTGATGACAATAGCTGTAAAGCCGAATGTTTGAAAAGGAATAAAGGTATGCACATGTCGTCAGCAGGACTGCCCTCCTCTTACTCCTCCTGCTCCTCGCTGAATAATTATCTACATTGAAACTCCAATAATATTTATAATAATACTATGCCTTTGTCATAGAAAAAGATAAAAGTTTTAATGAATTGTTGCTGGTGTTTTGGTATAATAAGGTGTCCTATGTTACCGAATTCAAATCAAACAAACATTTATACATGTCTCTTTTTTTGTACAAATACATAAATTAACAGAAAAATATATTGGAATTTGTTATTTTTCATATAAAAATTGAAATAAAAATGGTAAAAGCTTCATATACTTCTTCATTCTATGTCGTTTGAGAAAGAAAAAAAAGAAAAGGAAACATTCGAGCATACACTTCTCGTGGTACGTTAGGTCTTGGGATCGAACTACATCTGTGGGATACAAGTGTGGTGAAAGGCTTCAGTCTGATAAGATCTTGTCCGGTAATCTCACTCAAATTACCCTAAGGATCAGCTGTAGTACTTAGGGATCGAATCCACAAGGAGCTAGGGAACCTAATAGATCTAATCAGGGTGATTAAGCTAGATTGATTATAATTAAAAGTAAATAACAGGTTGTGAGCAAGGTAGTTGCTCGGTTGATTGATTGGGTTTTAAGACAATTAAATGAAATAGTTAGACTTAGGGTTTCTATTCAGGTAATCAGGATTATAATCGTGTAGGTGCTTATTAGTTGTATGAATGATATTATAGAGCTCAAACTCTTAAACAACAAACCGATCAGCGTTCGCTTTCTAGGTTTGTCTATTGACACGACTTTAGTGTCTATCGATGATTCTAGAGGAATATCGATCGATACACTTATCTCGCTGTCGATCGATTATTCTATAGGAATATCGATCGACGAGCGTTAATTACGCACGGGTTGAATTATGCTCACTAGGCTGCCTAGATCAGCTTTCGCCTTACTCTAACAATTCTAGCTCAGTTAGGACGGATTCAGGGCGAGATGCAAGTTATCACTTGTGTCTACAACTCCTAGGGAAAGTTCTAGGTAGTTAATCTAGAAACAAGCATTAGTGATGATCCTAATGATGAATATCACAACTTAGCAATCTATAGTTGGGGCTAATCCTTCATAACCTATTTGAACCATAAACCTAACAACTGAACTATTCAGACATAGCTAAGCAATTCATAACAACAAGGAATAGATAATAAAACTGCATAGAATTAATAAGAAGAACCAATGGAGTTCCAATCACAAATCTCTCTGGATCTTCTCTCCAACTCTCCTAAAATCTTAGAAAAACCTTAAAACCTTTTGCTGTGAAAAACAAGGGAACAAGAAAGCACTCTTTGCCTATAACATGTTGGCAAACTATAAGTATTAGGTTAAAACTCGTCAGGGGTAATCTTGTAATTTGGTGAAGTCTTGGGCTTTAAGTTGGCTTGGGCCAAACGGGCTTCTGCGCACTCGCTGTCGATCGATGTCACGATGTGAACATCAATCGATGTCACGATGTGAACATCAATCGATGTCACGATGTGAACATCGATCGATTATTCCTCTTCAATATCGACCGATGGTCGTTTTCGATGGCCAGCTCAGGTGTCTTCTCTTTTTATCTCCAAAATGCTCCAAAATCATCACTTTACTCCAAATCACTCTTGAATCTGTAAATATACTAAATAGACTCTAGAATGTAGTAAATAATAGGTAAAACACTTGTAAACCATGGGTAAAAGTGAGTCTAATCCATGGCCTATCAACTCCCCCAGACTTACCCTTTTGTTTGTCCTCAAACAAAACATACAGGCAGTCTCTCTGAAAAAAGTTTTGAAAACATCAGGGACTCACAGATTTAAAACTTAAAATCAACACCTTAGGCATTCCTACTCTCTGAAGCACATTATACATTATCCTAGTCTAGCAACCAAGTTCACCTAGTCAACAACTTAGCAAATCCTGTATGACAATCCCCTCAACCAACCTCATTTCTTACATAAATAAAAGTGTAGGTTTTACCTTGGGAGTATCAATCACAGGATGCAAGGATGCTCAAACAAGTATCTGGATCTGCAGATAAACAATAGTTCATTTCCTCTCTCTCTACTAATTTCTCCTTGAGTCAAAGTCTGCTTTATTGCAAGATCATTGACCAAGGTTGGACAGGCTTCCATGAATCAAGATTTAATGGTTTTACCCACCAAATCCTTTTCATTTCTTTTTGACCTATATCATAGGATTTTTGTGAAGCAAGCCTTAATGGTTGTAGCCACCAAGTCCTGTTCAAATCCTTTACCTATATAATTCTTATGAATCAAGCCTTAATGGTTGTAGCCACCAAGTCGTGTTCGAATTTTTTTCCTAATTTTTCTATTTCTAACTATATTGTTTATTATTGTTATTATTATATATATATATATATTATTGTTTTATATTATAAACCTAAATTTCGAAATTGAGAGAGAGAGGGTAATATTTCTACACAAGGCTTTACCTTCCAGACTTGTTTGAAGAATCCGATCTCATGTATACCAAGCCCCAAGACAAGCAAAGTTGAGCTCATTTAGGTTGGAGGTCAGCTTTGGTTCATTCAAACATTCTCAGCAAGTGCAACATAGTTGACAGGTTGATCCACTTTAGTATCTTAGTGTTATCTGCAACTAGTAAGACTACAATGGTGTGGTTAGATAATAAGCAAAATCAATAAGTTCATTGTCCCTTTCTTGACTCGATAAAACTTATTTGAAAACATTTTAAATAAGACTCTTGAAATTAACTAATATCAGTAAACATCCCCCAAACTTAAACTACATTGTCCCCAGTGTAAATTAAGTCAGAGTTATGTGAATAACTAAAGTAAAAAGACTCAATGTAACAAGTTAGAACGATATACCAGACTAGAATAGATGTCGATTGATATAATGGTGTTGTCATCGGTCGTGGCAGGTGAGCTTCTGTCGATCGATGTCGGCGACCTTGTTTGGACCGTGTTCTGACGTTTTATGAACGTATGGGTGTTTAGTTTCGATGAATCAGCCGAGATTAGGGCAAGATTTCACCCCAAAGTTCTTCGTAAAGATTTCTTTACGAAGATTACTTTTCGTAAAAGTGTTCATGCTGATTTTTACGGATATTTGGATGTTAACTTCGTCGTGTCCGTTTTTGACCCGAACAGTCATACAAAATATGGAAATTAAACATATTCTATAAATATATAAAATTAACAAATTGTACATGTAAACAATGTTAAGTATTAATTTTTATATTTTTGGATTTATTTTCCCGCACAAGGTGCGGGCCACCAGCTAGTATATATTAATCAAGGAGCATTACAACATGTTTTCTTAGCTACATATCATCATGAGGTTGATTCTTAGAATTTTTAGAAAAATAATTTGGTCGATATGAATATATAATATGCTTTATAATAAACTAACTATCAAATTAATTAGTAGTGTACAAAATAATATTTTTATTTCTTTAAATAAAAGCAACGGAATTACCTAATATGGTTAACATATATATGATAATTAATGATTATGAATAATACATATTTGATAACAATTTTTATATCTTCTCTCTTTTTTGTTGAATTTTATATTATTACAAAAATTAAATAATCACATTAAGAAAATAATAAAAAAAAATTAGATCTTTTCATATATGTTATATTTTGAATTTCTAAAAACGACTATAAATTACTACACATGGTAAAAATCTCACACTGAAAATTTTTTGATCAATGGTTTAATTTTTTTTTTTTTTTAAACAAGATACAAATGATCATATATCATAGGGATGGGCGTTTGGATACACATTCGGGTTCGTATAAGGTATTTAAGATTTTTGGGTATTTCAGTATAAAGGTATAGAACCCATTCAGGTATTTCTACACTTTGGGTTGGGTTCGGGCTTTTTATGTTCGGGTTCGGATATTTTGGATCGGGTTCAGATATTTAAAATTTGAAGAAAAAATAAATCATTGTTTAATTTTGTGTATTTTATATTTTTAACTTAAATGGTTTTCTAATTTTTAAAAGATTAAACTATTAATAGGTTTGGAGATAAAACTTCTAAAATAGATAGACACTAATTTAGTTGTTGTTTTGAAATTTTGGATGCAACTTTTGTTAATGCAAGAAATAAGAGCTTGATATATATTTTAAGTTAGTAGCAAATGATTTTGTCTATAATTATATGTATACTAGGAGTTTTCCTGCGCCATGCGCAGAAATAGTAATTTTTAACATAACATTTTTTATTTCAAAAGAAAATTTTGATTTATATTTCAACATTATTAATTTATATTTTAACTTCAATTGTTATAAAAAAATCATAAACGTATTTTTGTAATCTTATTTCTTTTGATTTGGTATAACTATTTGAATTTGATTTTATTTAAATTTTAATAAAGATAAAATTAGATTTTATAAAATAGTTTTAATTATATTATTGTGTTTAGTGATTATTTATTTTAAATATATATATATATATATATATTTATTTACATATAAATATAAATTCTAATAAATTTGAGACTTTGTTTGTTTTAGTTAAACTGAAAAATCTTTTTGTTAATTTAAACGATGAAGATGAACAGATAAATTTAAATAATGTTTAAATATTTAACTATCAATTTTTTTTGGATTAGTGTTACTTTATTTAGTTTATTTTTATTAATGTGAGATACATATATACATATAACATTATTATTTTAATTGTGATATATGAATTATTAATATATTTAATAGTTTACCATAAATAAATATTTATATGGAAAATTGACCTTGATGATGATATATGAGTTATTTTTATTACCATATTTAAAATCCCTGTAAAAAAATTTAAATTTTTATAAGGAAATTTTACATCTCACAATTAATATGATGACATGTCACTATTTTCTAAAACCATGTCATCTATTTTAAGTTTCATGTCATCTTTTTTTCATCGAGAATGATTGTAGTGACGACATGTGTATAAATCACTTCGCAAATATAGTATACGGGATTATCTAATTTTGAGCAATGTGCAACATTAGTATAAATATTTTAAATAAAATGAGAGAAGTAAACTAGAAATATAGGGTTAAGTATACTTATTTTTGGTTATCTTTGGATATCCATTCGAGTTCGTATATTACCCGTTCGGGTTCAGATATCCAATCTCTCCGAATTCAATAACCGTTCAGGTATTTTGTTACTTCGGTTCAGATTTTTGGATCAGATTCAGATACGGATTCGGATATCGGATAAAATTCTCAGCCCTAATAAATCGTATGAATATGAAGTCTCATTAATAGATATTCATATTTTATATATATATATATATATATTAATATCATTTGAAATAAATTATATACTATATAAAAATATGTAAATTTGTTAATTTCAAAATTTGCAGTGAAAAATTATTGAGATCTTAATATTTTAATTCTGAAATTTGTATTGAAAAATTTCACATTAAAAGTTTTGTGATTAACGGTTTAAACTTTTGTTATAGTAAATATACAAATGTTAAAAAAATCATATGAGTAAGAAGTGTCAATAATAAATATTTATACTAAAATATACTATATATCTATGTCAATATAAATAAAGTTTAATTTATACCATATAAAGTAAATAAAATGATTGTTTTGAATTATTTACCAAAAATGTGATTGTAAATTAACAAAGGGTATTGGTTTTGATTTATGTGTTTACTCTAAGTATATACTTTTATGTATACAAATTATTTTTCAAATAGGTGGTTTCTGATATCTTATTTGATCTTTGACAATCCCAGAAACACACTTATTCAAATCGCAGTGATTTTTAATATTGGAAGCACTATATATATTATTTCATTCAGATTAAATAATTTAGTCTTGATTTTTATTCCTAACTCGCAATGCTAAGATTTTAACAATAAAATTGGAAGTCCTCCTCATTTTCTTCGTACTGCGGAGATTGAAGGTGTCTTATGGACTGAATCCCAGACTAAAGAGGTTACAAAGGGTTTCTCCATTTGTTGGGAATTCTATCTTACAGGGGGTAAATCGGTGTTATATCGATGGCACATGAACAAGATTCTTTCACGGGACAAGGATGGTTTTACAGAAAAGAAGGATCCATTGATACTATGATGGGTGCAATGTCTATTCGAGGAGTTTATCACCTTTACATGCAGAATGTGAAGCTTTGATATGGGCGATGAAGTGCATGAAGACCCTACATATCTCAGAGGTGGTGTTTGCAACAGACTGCTCACAATTGGTGAAGATGGTCTCTACATGAACAGAATGGTCGGCTTTCACTACCCACATGGAGGAGTTTTTACGATGTAAGGAATACTTACCCACCTTCACTATTCAGCACATTCTAAGGGCACAAAACACAATGGCGAACAAACTAGCACGAGCTAGGACTCAGCCTTCTGCTATGGTTTATGTTGATTCAATTCCCCCGAAATGGCTCTCGGTTCCGGAATCTGCCTCGTCTAGTTTTTTCTTTTGTTTAAAAAAAAAAGTTTTTAATGAAATATCATGATTCCAATCACTTCTTTTTGAGTTTGTTCGAAGAATGAGATATTTGATCATTTATCTAATATTGTTTCTCTCTAATACACTATCAAACTATTATAATTGTAAGAATGAGATATTTGAACTATTTATTATAAGTTTACCTGTTTATCAGAATACATTTGCGGTTTTATGAACGTTGCTAGACATTCTGTGTTTGGAAAAGATGCTGCTGAGATTGTTCTCTCTGCAGGAGTTTGGATAAAGAAGAAGAGGTCGGAGATTGACGAAAGCATGTGGTCGAGTCACAAGCCGTGGATACCGAGGCCAATGCTGAGCGTGCATGTGCGTATGGGAGACAAAGCTTGCGAGATAAGAGTCGCACCTTTAGAAGAGTATATGCGTTTGGCTGATAGGATCAGAGAACGGTTTCCGGAGCTCAACAGGATCTGGCTCTCTACGGAGATGAAGGAAGTTGTGGACAGAAGTAAAGAGTATGGTCAGTGGAGATTCTTAGATTCTATTACGTGGAAGTGGCAAGACAAGTTGGTATAACTTGATGGCTGAGTATAAAGCTATCCTTGAGAGAGAGAGATGAGCACGAACTATCCTCTTGTTAAATTTTTGATGGCGTCAGAAGCTGACTTCTTCATCGGAGCTTTGGGCTCCATTTGGTGTTTCCTCATTGATGGTATGAGGAATACCGGTGGTAAACTCATGTCCGGTTTTCTCAGTGTCAATAAAGACCGGTTCCACTGTGTACAGAACTTATCCACTCCTTGTTTCTTCAGCTGTTGTACAAAGTGTTTTTCTGGTTTGGTTTAGGCATTGGCTTTCGGATGTCCAATCTGTTTCGGTTTGGAATCAATTCAGGTTTGAGTTTTTTGAAGCATAAATTTACACATTCGGGTATATATAAGTTCGGTTTGGTGTCGGTTGGGGTTTACTCGGGTTCGGTAACACATTGAAATCTGGTTAAACCCGTTTTAAATTTGGGTTTAGTTCTCCAAATACTTATTTCTAACTCGAAAATACATATTTAAATGGGAAAAAGATCATAAAAATCCTGAACGTTCAAAAAATGGCTATTTAAAGCATGAACTTTTTAAGGGACAACTTAAAACATGAATTTTTTATTGACTTTTATTTTAAATCACAAAGTTTCGTTGACTGGGCCATATTAGGCATATCGTTAAATGAATTAACAAAAATTTAAACGTTGTTAACTAAACCGTGTTTAATCACTGTTAATCTAAACTACGTAGTTTTGGTTATGTCCAAAATTATCTATTCAAACAAAATGAACCCAAAAAAAACATAAACCACTTTGTTTTAAAAGTTTTGATTATATTTTTTCACATTACGATCACATGGACATCAATCACACCCACTTTTCTTTGCCTCACGTCATCTAATAAGCCACGTCATCATCTGTATCCTTCTCTACTCTCTTTCTTGTTGAAGTCTTCCTCTACAACTACACGGTGGCCTCTTCCTTTGCATAAGTTCCTCATTATCTCTTTGTCAATCAGATCTGTGAGCAGGGCCGTGCTTGATACCAAGCAGATCAAACATTGGCTTCAGAGCCGATAAAGTGATATTAATTTTAGGGGCCAAATGCTGCTGAAGTTCCTTCCTAGTTCTGTCGGTATAACTAGGGATAGGTTATCTCGAGGTTTTGGGTTCGACCAACTTATGTATTTTTAATATTTTTCGTGTTGGATTAGATTATGGGTCAAAATGTTTTGTTTGCTTATGGGCCAGAAATTGTCAGGCCCGGCCCTGTCTATGAGAAATATAATGCGGAATTCATAAACCTTTTTATCCCATGATAAATTATGAAGATCTTTGAGAACACTTGTCGACCCTATTCAACACAACACTCTGAGACTCATCAAGTCTTCAGAAACTGAAAATTTGTTACTGACTCATTTGTCGAACCCTTGGCTAAAGATATTTACTTTTGAGTGCTCATCAAATGAATTCTTCTCCAGTCTTGGTCTTTGTCTTGGAAGACTAGAATGTTATAGAATATTATCGCTTGAGCTAAACATCAAGGTCCTGGGAGACAGTACGATGAAAGTGCTAAAGAGTTTGTTTACATCAAACGCTTAGCTCTTTATTTACTTGGCGTCTGTTTATGATGCAAAACATAACATAATTTAAACAAAAACATAAATATGCTTCACATTTTTACCAAAAAAAAAAACATAAATATGGATTAACTTTCAAAGTAACAAAAACACAAGAAAAAAGAATTGGATTAATCTGAATGAAATGGATCCAATCCTATGATAGGTCTGCACGTTTGTTTCCAAGGTTCTCTTTGTGCTTTAAAACAAACGTATAGACGATAAAACCTCTGTTCGCTTCCAACAGTTGTTCCAGGAACAGTCTCAATCTCGAAAGTAGTTCCTTCATTCCGTAGATATATCTCAGTTTGATAATCTCATATTCTTGAAAATGATTTTCATGGCTAGCTTTCCTTTCTCTCAGAACTTTCGACTTCGCCTTCCCACACTGGTTGCCAGTCACTTCCAAATTGTATTCCCTCTTGATCTCATGAACATCTCCTCTTTTGTAAGCCTTGGATTAACTCTCAGCATTTCCGAGAACAGCCATGCAATTGTTGATCGCTTCAACATCTTAGACCTCCCTGATCTAACACATATATGGTTATTCACATAGACTTTTATTTGCATCTTATGTCTCCTCTTCTCATACGAACAGTAAACTCTCCATGGACATTCAACATCCGTGTCAGCACACTTCGCACCAACCTTCATATCCTGAGACCTATAGAGCTTAATGTCGTATCTAAATTTTAGAGAATACTTCAGAATGGCAATCTTGAAATCATCTGTAGAATTGTAAGTCTTCCCTAATGTGAGCAGCTCTTCTGCATCTTCATTCTCTCTAAACTTTTGCTCTGCCTCTTCTCTGTCGCTAGATGACAAAGGGTCAGGAATCCTCTCATCATCCCAAATATCATCACCACCGTCTAAATCACTCTCATCTTCCTCATCTCTTACAGCTTCTTTAAAGTCATCTTCTAAGTTTCCATCTTCTTCAATACCTAAACCAGTATCAGCTTCTTCATCATTCACAGCATCACAATCATCATCACCATGAACAGCACAATCGTCTCCACTGTCTAACTCATGTTCGCCGTCAGCATCTCCGTCTTCTTCCAACTCTGAGATTCGACGCTGTGGCTCACGCTCGGGCTCAACATATCTGCCTCCTTCCAACTCTGAATTGCGACAAGGAGGAGCTATGTCTTTGACACTAGTAGCAATTGTCTCATATTCTCGTTGAATTATTGTATCTTGCTTCTTCTGACGTGTTTCGTGCTTTTGTCGATGTGTACTTCCTCGTCTAAACGTCACCATAGGACAATAATCCCAAACGAAACTATAGAAGGGAAGAAGAACAATAAACCGACAAAGAGAAAACAAAAAAAGAAATAAAAAGGAAGAAAAAAAATTAGGGTTTGATTTGTGAATTGGGGATTTTGGACATAACCAAAACTATGTAGTTTAGCTTAACAGTGATTAAACATGGTTTAGTTAACAATGCTTAAATTTCTGTTAACTCATTTAACGACATGTCTAATATGACCCAGTCAACAAAACTTTGTGATTTAAAATAAAAGTCAATAAAACTTCATGTTTTAAGTTGTTCCGTAAAAGGTTCATGCTTTAAATAGCCATTTTAGAAAGTTTGGGAATTTTATGACCTTTTCCCCATATTTAAATTCACAAACTTGAAAATCTATACTATTATTTGAGAAGTGAATTTGCTTATTTGTCACATTCTCCATAATTTTAGGATTGGGTCATTAGTTTTTATAAATAATGTTAATTAAACTATAATTAAAATATAATTCATTATTTATCTGATTACAAATTAATATTATAAAATTATCTCAAAACAATAAATGGAAAACATTTTTGAAAAAGAAAAGATAATTTCATGTATTTATTTTGTGTTTATCTACATCTTTCTTTCTTAAAATACTATAAAAATATCTCAAAACAATTTGCTTATTTCTACATTTTTCTAAATTATTACTTATATTTTAGTATTAAAATACTAAAAAGAGGTATATAAGTAATAAAAATAATTTTATTTATATTTGTTTGCTTTCGTGATTTTTCTAAATATTTTTTATTGGGAATAGAATTATATATTAAAATATTTTAAAAATATATGTCTTCAAAAGAGAATATTTTCAAAATATTAATTTAAATTAACTCTAGTTACTTTAATGTTTTCAAGAATTTCAGAGAATTGTAATTTTGTTTAAATTGCAATTTATTTAAGGGACTATTATGTAAAGAAAAAATGTGATTCTATTTTATAAAAAACTGTATTTTCCTAATTATTTGTTTTAGTTATAATTATTAAGGTTTAAAAGTTAAAAAACCATTTTGAAAATAAAAATTATGTTTTTATACTAAAAATATTATTTTAATATCTATATTTAGAAAAGAATACCATGTTTCTATTTTAAATGAAAAAATAGAGATTGACTATAGCATATTTTTCCTCTATTATAGCATTTAGAATTGAATATAAGAATAGATAACGAAGGTTCTTATCTTATACATTATATATTAATATTTTATTTATTAACATGTTTGAGTGAGTATTCAGTTATTGTGGAAGGTATTTCATGATATAATTATACAATTCAATCATTTTATTTATTTTGATTAATATAATATGTAAAGTTGGGTTAGTTGAACATTTTTTTTTTTGCTTTTGATTTATTTTGAGATTTTGTAGGTTTTGCTAATTTCAATAATTTGGTTTAATAACATCACTTTGTATTAGCAGTTATATATATTTTCTTTAATTATATAATTGGTTATAAATTAATGTAATGAAATTTTTTTAAAGATAATAACCTATTTTAAAATAATAAGATATTGACATTGTTATCAAAAATAATGTTTTTAAATTAATAAAAGATAAAAATTAAGAAATTAAAAGATTCATGAAATATTATAAATTTAATGTTTGACTTTAAAAAATTATCTTTAAATTTAATAGTATATTTATTAATAAATATCTATGAAAACAATTATACCCGCATGTGCGGACAAAACACATAGTTTTAAATAATTTGCATTAACAAAAACTTAGACACAAATATAAGTAGCTATTAAGAAGAAGAAAAACATAAACAAGATAAAACTAACAACTTTATAGATACTTATTAATACTTATTCATGATCGAGTTTGAGTTTGGTATGAGTTTTTTTGGATTTTTCGAATATCCGTTTGAATTCGGATCGTATCGGATAAAATCCAAATTATTGTAGAATAAGATCTATTTGGATATTATGTCAGGTTCACTTGGTTTGGTTTTACCCTTTAACCGATTGGAACAGTTTGGATTTTCGGGTAAGGCTTTTTTGCCCAGCCCTAGTTTGGTTCATAAACAATTCAGAGCAATCACGAACCAACTTCACTGATTAACTGAACAGAGCAAAATGGCTGTTTCTTATGTAGCAAACGTGTGTTCCTTAAGAATCTCACAAATAACATGGCTTACTACAAACAATAACACAACTAAACCTTCTCTCATCTAAGTGACACCCTGTTCTTCAAGGTGGCAATTATTTTATTCCGGTTCTTGATTGGAACGGGAACTCGAGGAACTAGGTTTCGAAGCACCCTGTTTCCTGTTCTTCCTGATTCTAGCTTTCTTGGCTTTCATTCTGCGTTTCTTCTCAGCTGAGTCGACCCATTTGTAATCTGATGGTATCATGAAAGGGTCAACTTCACTATCCCTGTACCGGTTACTGTCTCCGTCACTTGATTGGCCACCACCGCGAGTACCTTTCATTTAATGAATAGTATTTAATACATTTCCAAAATGTGTCTGTAGTGTATATTCTGTGTATCACATTTCGACTCTACGCAGAGTGGACTCTCCCCTCTCTACCCTAAAACACACTCTCCCACTTCCTCCTCCTCTTCCTCTTCCTCTTCCATAAACCCCTCTCTCTCTCTCTCCTGCCATGAAAATCGCAGCTCTAGGAAACATAAACTCCTCACAAATCTCCCTTCTTGATCACTTTTGAGTTTTGTCCGAACGCTCTGAAACTTTTGAGACCACCAAATAAACGATAAAGAAAACGATTGAAACACACATAACAAAAGATCAAACACATATAATGTATGCGTTGCTCATTGGTTCATATCGTTTCTCCCTTACAATCCTCTGTGCATCTCTAGAAGAGAAACAAGCTAACCAATGTGAGAGACAATTAGCATAAGCATCCTACTCTTATCTATGGCGTCGGCGACGAGCTCCGACGTTTCTCCGGCGAGAGTGGTCAGAGCCGTCGGAGAGTTGGCGAAAGCTATAGGAACCGAAGGGCTGGTAGCGGGACAGGTGGTGGATCAGCCGCTGATCCTAGACGAATGTAGTTACGCGAGCCGGCGGAGGAAGGCCATAAACATACAACATGGGCATAGCTTTGTTTTTTATATACACATACTTATCGAGAGCCTCGAGATACTTCTGCTTCCTAATCTCAAAGAAAATCTTCATGGAGTATCTGTTATCATCAAGCTTGGTGAACCCAGACAAGTACTTCTCAACTTCATCCCACTCTCCCGCGAGCACTTTCTCGTCAAAGTACTTCGTATTGAAGAAGAACCCAGACTCTTTCTCCAGCCTACAAGATTAACAACAAAGAACACTTACCAAATCAGGAAAAAACCCCTTTCATTACCAAACATCAAAAAACCAGACACAAGTATTGTCTTGTCTGATTCAAATCCAAATTAATTTTATAATTTTAATTAATTCAAATACAACTTTTTATTACAAGAACAAATACTTTTAGTTTGATTTGTGAATTGGGGATTTTGGACATAACCAAAACTATGTAGTTTAGCTTAACAGTGATTAAACATGGTTTAGTTAACAATGCTTAAATTTCTGTTAACTCATTTAACGACATGTCTAATATGACCCAGTCAACAAAACTTTGTGATTTAAAATAAAAGTCAATAAAACTTCATGTTTTAAGTTGTTCCGTAAAAGGTTCATGCTTTAAATAGCCATTTTAGAAAGTTTGGGAATTTTATGACCTTTTCCCCATATTTAAATTCACAAACTTGAAAATCTATACTATTATTTGAGAAGTGAATTTGCTTATTTGTCACATTCTCCATAATTTTAGGATTGGGTCATTAGTTTTTATAAATAATGTTAATTAAACTATAATTAAAATATAATTCATTATTTATCTGATTACAAATTAATATTATAAAATTATCTCAAAACAATAAATGGAAAACATTTTTGAAAAAGAAAAGATAATTTCATGTATTTATTTTGTGTTTATCTACATCTTTCTTTCTTAAAATACTATAAAAATATCTCAAAACAATTTGCTTATTTCTACATTTTTCTAAATTATTACTTATATTTTAGTATTAAAATACTAAAAAGAGGTATATAAGTAATAAAAATAATTTTATTTATATTTGTTTGCTTTCGTGATTTTTCTAAATATTTTTTATTGGGAATAGAATTATATATTAAAATATTTTAAAAATATATGTCTTCAAAAGAGAATTTTTTCAAAATATTAATTTAAATTAACTCTAGTTACTTTAATGTTTTCAAGAATTTCAGAGAATTGTAATTTTGTTTAAATTGCAATTTATTTAAGGGACTATTATGTAAAGAAAAAATGTGATTCTATTTTATAAAAAACTGTATTTTCCTAATTATTTGTTTTAGTTATAATTATTAAGGTTTAAAAGTTAAAAAACCATTTTGAAAATAAAAATTATGTTTTTATACTAAAAATATTATTTTAATATCTATATTTAGAAAAGAATACCATGTTTCTATTTTAAATGAAAAAATAGAGATTGACTATAGCATATTTTTCCTCTATTATAGCATTTAGAATTGAATATAAGAATAGATAACGAAGGTTCTTATCTTATACATTATATATTAATATTTTATTTATTAACATGTTTGAGTGAGTATTCAGTTATTGTGGAAGGTATTTCATGATATAATTATACAATTCAATCATTTTATTTATTTTGATTAATATAATATGTAAAGTTGGGTTAGTTGAACATTTTTTTTTTGCTTTTGATTTATTTTGAGATTTTGTAGGTTTTGCTAATTTCAATAATTTGGTTTAATAACATCACTTTGTATTAGCAGTTATATATATTTTCTTTAATTATATAATTGGTTATAAATTAATGTAATGAAATTTTTTTAAAGATAATAACCTATTTTAAAATAATAAGATATTGACATTGTTATCAAAAATAATGTTTTTAAATTAATAAAAGATAAAAATTAAGAAATTAAAAGATTCATGAAATATTATAAATTTAATGTTTGACTTTAAAAAATTATCTTTAAATTTAATAGTATATTTATTAATAAATATCTATGAAAACAATTATACCCGCATGTGCGGACAAAACACATAGTTTTAAATAATTTGCATTAACAAAAACTTAGACACAAATATAAGTAGCTATTAAGAAGAAGAAAAACATAAACAAGATAAAACTAACAACTTTATAGATACTTATTAATACTTATTCATGATCGAGTTTGAGTTTGGTATGAGTTTTTTTGGATTTTTCGAATATCCGTTTGAATTCGGATCGTATCGGATAAAATCCAAATTATTGTAGAATAAGATCTATTTGGATATTATGTCAGGTTCACTTGGTTTGGTTTTACCCTTTAACCGATTGGAACAGTTTGGATTTTCGGGTAAGGCTTTTTTTGCCCAGCCCTAGTTTGGTTCATAAACAATTCAGAGCAATCACGAACCAACTTCACTGATTAACTGAACAGAGCAAAATGGCTGTTTCTTATGTAGCAAACGTGTGTTCCTTAAGAATCTCACAAATAACATGGCTTACTACAAACAATAACACAACCAAACCTTCTCTCATCTAAGTGACACCCTGTTCTTCAAGGTGGCAATTATTTTATTCCGGTTCTTGATTGGAACGGGAACTCGAGGAACTAGGTTTCGAAGCACCCTGTTTCCTGTTCTTCCTGATTCTAGCTTTCTTGGCTTTCATTCTGCGTTTCTTCTCAGCTGAGTCGACCCATTTGTAATCTGATGGTATCATGAAAGGGTCAACTTCACTATCCCTGTACCGGTTACTGTCTCCGTCACTTGATTGGCCACCACCGCGAGTACCTTTCATCCACGACACCCATGACGCTGAAGATGAACTATCTGATGACTTTGCGTCATGAAAAACAGGGCTCGTAGGAGGTGTTGAGAATTCCTCAGATGGTTGGAGCTCTTCAAATTTAGTAAAAGTGATGAGTACACGGACGGTTGGTATAATGGGGATCGCAATCTGCACAATAAGTAAGACAAGACTCGATAAGATTGTGTCTGAAACGGAATCCACAACAGGGCAAAAGATATTTACCTTGACAGGGAATGTTCCTGTGGGGAGTTTTGTGGTAAGGAGCTCTCTGAGCCTCCTCACGGCTTTGACCTTATTGGCTAATATATCGAGCAGCGGAAGAAGCTCTTCTGTCTTAAGAGGGAAGTCAGGTGTTAACCACAGTACAGGTCTTAACCCTTTCTTGTACTCGCTTTCATTCTTCTTCTTCTTGGCACCGCCTTTGTCTTTTCCCTTCTTGCCATCTCCAGCATCCTCCTTGGAATTATTATCAGATAGCGTTGACGATCTTTGGCTTTTCCCTTTCTCTTTCTCTTCTGGTGCCAACTTGGAGCCTTTCTTAACCTTTGCTGTTGTTTCTTCACCACCACCATCATGCCCAGGCTTAGCGCCTTTCTTGTTCCAACCAAACCACCCTTTCTTCTCCTTGAGAGGAGCACCGTTGGCTTCTCCTCCCGAACCATGATCGTCCACGTCATTCTCTTCATCCTCAGCAGCTTCGGAGTTCCCCATCCGCAAGGCGGAATCCAGCTGCTTTCTTTCCTCAGCGGTTAAGACATCCTCAAACCCATCGTTCTCAGCACCATTCGCCGTTCTGTCCTCATCAACAGCGAAGAGCTCCTCATCAGTCATCGCTCCCGGAACTCTTCTCGATTTCACGCTCACCATCACATGCATCATGTCATACACTTTAGCTTTCCAGCTCCCAACAGTCTCCGTCCTCTCTTGCCGTCTCCAGTTCGACTGAGGAACCAAATCAGCCTGAGTAACATCAATGCCAGGCCTATACATGTTGGTCTGAGACATGTGCGCCACTTCATGAGCAACCTCCGCTTCCGTCGGTTGAGCCCCCGCCCCCTCCAAAGCGTTCGTCACTTCTTTCTCCTTGTGAGAAAGAACAATCAAGGAGCCAGGAGGCAACGACACTTTCCCATCATCCGACGCGTAACCCTCCCCAAGAAAAAGAAACGTCTGATCCGACCGTTGGATACGGAACCCATCGAAACCAGCAAGTGTCATATCAGCACGGAGGTTCGAACCGCGCTTCCATATCCTATACGTATCCGAGGGAGCAATACGGCTAATAAAAGGAATCACCGAGCTCTCGAAATGAAACGTTATCTCCATGTAAAAGTCACGAATACGAGACGCTGAGGCAGTTATCCTCGGAAGCCTACGACACCATTTAGCCCAAGCGAGAGGCTGGTAGTGCCTCGCGATGATCATAGCGATGGCCTCCTCTCTAGTGCAAACGGCTTCCTGCAAAGCACTCCAGCCGTTCTCGTTCTGAAGGCTCCAATCCGCACCAGCAGACATTAAAATCTCAGCGGAGACGGGATCTCGCATACGTACAGCGAGATGGAGAGGGGTTTCGCGGCCGGGGACATCGCGCCGGTCGATGACGGCGGTGACAGCATCGGCGCGTGACTCGGCTTCTAAAGACTCAGCCTCGTTGGTAACCTCGCCGGCCTTGGCTAAGCTGGGGAGGTCAATGACGATTCGTCTAAGAGCCGCGTGGTCGTGAAGCACGACGGCTAGATGAGCAGGACTATGTGTGTACTTTGAGTAATCCTCCATAGGGTGGGGCGGGGCAGCTGCTTCACTTGTGTTATCTAAAGAAGTCAGGTTCTGTCTCTTTCAAGCTTTACTTCCTTCCATTAGTAGAGACTTTGCTCTCTCTCAAGTAAAGATATGACCTTTAAGAGAGGAGAAGAGTCTCAGGACTAAAAACAACCTATAGATTACGGAAAAAAATAATAATTCATCAAATCTAATAGCAAAAACGAAAGTTGTATTTTTTTTTTTTTATCTATATTCTAACCTCATAACAAAACGTGAAAAAAAAAAGGAAAAGTCACCTGAGGAGGGAGGCTCGAAGAAGACGAAACACGGAGGGGCTTTGATTCTCTCTCCCAGACCCGATCCAAAAACACGGAGAAAGGAATATGAGGAAGAGAAAATGCCAACGGTTGACAATAATCGTCTGAGGAAGGTTCGATCTAGCGGCTAGGGTGCTTACTTCGCCATTAAAAGCCTTATAAAAGCTTTTTTTGCTCAGATCTCTTTCTCTCTGCAATTTGTAATTTGCAATTTTTTTTTGTTGCAACTCATTTGGGGGTTGGTTGCTATACGCTTCTCTGGAGAGAGGGGTATTGATTATTATTACCCTTGGATTTGGTGTTTATCTACGACTTTGCCATCTGATTTCTCCTTGTTTAAATAATGTCTCTCAGATGCTTTTTACATTTCCAGAGTGGCTAGTTCAGCTTTCATTTAATAGCTTATAAGCGCCCATCACTCCTTTTATAAATCAGATCGAAACCGGAGATTTAATTTCAGTTTTGGACCCGCAAAACTGCAGAGTTAGGACAAAGATTCTGTGGTTTCTTGTCTTGGTGAATGAGAAATCATAGTTATTGGTGGGGTTATTGGAGCCATGTGACCTATATAAAAACAACCACTACCTGAAACTAAATTCATTGGATTCCTCTAAATAACAGAGCAAATTTTATTATTAAAAGAAAAAAAAAAAAAAGAATCAAAACGAACTATGGCAATGGTTTTCCCAATTCTCAACAAGTGTAAATGATGAAGCAGCACATCTACAAAGAGTATAGACAAACCCAGTGTGAATGTACATACAAGCGCCATGAGCTAGACGATTCTTATAAATAGAGTTCTGTATATTTTAGCTATAACATTGAAGTGAACGTTGGGAACACAAGTCTAGAACTTGCTCGCCAATTTTCTTTCTCTGGACTCTAAAAAGCAATCTATATTTTGATAATCTCTCTTTCTACAAACCCGCAGACGCATGATTATGATTTTAAGTAGAGCATTATTCCCAAACCAAAAACCTCTGAATTAAAACCTGACGGCATAACGAAACTATCTACTTTCTAAGAAGTCACCCAGTGAAAGAAAAAAACCCAACCAATTGATTAAAGTCACATTAACAATTCTAAAAACAACAGAAGATCCTTAGCTACAAAAGTACAGATATAGAGAGAGGAACACAAGTACAGAAAATACAAAACACAGGATGAACAAGTGCCAATTGTGTAACTTGCAAATCAGCACTGCTCGCTGATTATTTAAATTAAATAAATGAAACTCGTGCGCATAACAATAGCTATAAACTGAAAGGAAAACAGCAAATGTTGAAGCAGATAGAGGATATACTCTCGTCTTTCTCTTTCGTTACTTCACAACGCTCCCAAGATTTTTCTTTATGATTTCGATATTTCTTCTGATAAACTGAACATCCTGCATGATTTACCAATATGATGAAATCAATTAGACAAACCGGAGATTTTCTTTTTAACTTTTACGTTTTTTTCCTTTCCCTTTTTCAATAATCCCACTGATTTAACTTTATGTTGCTTCGACTCCCATTAGATGAAGATTGCTCGATCTCATCATGAAGGGTTTATAAAGAGAAGAGTGAAATCCAAGGGAAGTTACCTAGATGAACTCAGAAAGGAGCCTCCAATGACTCATCCCAAACCTCAGCACTTCCATTGGATGCATCTTCAACATCTTCTTCCATTGAGAGCCTTATGTACTCTCTATGTGCAAAACGGTCCCACTCTGTCAATGTAGGGTTCTCACGCTCCTGTTTCCATTTTGACATTCAAATATTTACAAGAGGCCACTCGCACCAATAAGCAACAATGATGACATCTCAGACAATAGAATACCTGACGAATGAGGAAGGGATCCCGCGTCTCAAATGCCATAAATTTATTAAGATTAAAAAGGATGTTGAAGACGTTTCCAGATAGTTTGGAGCCCTTCAGGTCATTCAGGGTTATATAGCTTTCATCCTGCGATAGACAACAAAAAAGTAAGAGTCAGTAAAGAAGACTGGAAACATCAACTACTTCCTCCTATATATTCCTTTAATATAAAAGAGCTCAAGCATATAATATCCAAAAATAGCAAGAGAAATAGTGTTGAACCTCTGGTCCGATCATATCAATTAGCTGACATAGTATATCCTCAAAAAGAACAGCCTCTTGCGCCATACACTCCATTCGATGTAACTGCTCCTCATAAAAGAATTGCATCTCGTTTCGCGTAAGAATCCCATTTGCATCCAAGTCAATGCACTTAAACCTAGTCCAATATATACTTGTGTCAGATAAAACACTCAAAATACTATATCTGTCTGCTACCTTTCAATGATCACAGCTTACCAATATTCAAGGCTAGGCTCTGACGATTTATCTTCTTCGGCAAGTATGAAATAGACAAAATCCTCATACCCCATTTTCCCTTCAACTTTGCTAGTGAACTTCCTAGCAACCTGAGTAGAAATTGATTAATGACATTTATATTAAGAGACGCAATAACTTTACAATAAGAAGCATGCAAACAGATCAAGATTTTTTTAGACGAAACCTGGGAGAATATTCTGTCGACAATCCGGTAAGTAAGAGCATGGTTGCCATATTTCATAAGGTTTTCTTTGTCAATCAGGAAATCATGGTCAGTATCGAGCTCCCAGAACTTGCAGTATATGACATAGAAATGCTCGTATGAGAAGTACCTAGTTTTCACATTACATAGAAAAGCGTTAATGCGAAAGAAGTGACAAACATGTAATTTGCAGATTAAAGCAATTAGAAGTTTGACTCGATATTTACAACAATAGAACAAAATATTTATCATTACCGTAACACTTTGTTGATATCTTCTTCTTCATCAGCATGAAGCATAGCATCGATTAAATTTCCACGTTTCAGCTCCCTAAATGTAAGTCGACCGTTTCCAGATCTATTTATGTAGTAAAATATTCTGTATGTAACAGTTTCAGCTGGCCATCAAAATACAAACTGTTAGAAAGCAGTATTATTTGAAAGTTACGAGAAGATGTCTAACATAACAAAGCAATATTTGCTCAGAAACTACATATGCAAGCTTGTCAAAGTCCTACACAGCAATGCCACATAATATTAGGCCTCTAGCAATGATAAAAACAGGAATAATCACTAGCAAGATCTAAACGACATTTTACCGCACATAATAGATTCATTCTTCCTAAAACAGCAGCTATTAGCTAACAATATACATATAACTATATAAGGAAAAGATATACTACCAAACTCCAGCCCAACTTCCAGAAATCAAAACACCATAAGGTCCATAACTCTAAGGAATGCCCAAGAGGGAAAAGCCAAGATGGGAAGATGAATTAAGATCTAACCATATCTTTCTTGGAATTCAGGTGTGCCTTGCAAAAATTCAAGCCCAGGATGTGTGGCCAAAAGTTCTTTAAGTAGTGGCTTAAAGTCATCCTGCGAGAACAAAAGAAAGCTGAGAACGAAAACTCCAAACAGAAGAGAAAGGATGTTGGAGAGAGAAACTAATTATCATCACTGAATAAACCAATCAAAAGAAAATTACCTTCACAAGGAAATTCTGATTTTGCTGCTTTAGTATCTTGAATATTTGGGTAGTTTTATCCATTATCAACATGTTCCCGTTTACCCAATAATCAATAAATGCTTCCCTGCATAAACGAAAAACTGTTAAATGGTTTAACAACATTGTCAATACCATAAACATAACAGAGCGGCTATAAAATGAGAAGAAAGCTTGAAGCACGCACTGCAAAGTAAGATTCCACAAAATAAAGAGTATAGAGGCACACACACCTGGTAACAAAACCTGTGTTATTGACATCGATCTTCCTAAAAAGTGACGTGGAGAAGAAAGATGGAAGCTTGCAGATCTCACGGGTGACTAATTTGAATTCTGAGTATTGAAAAGGGAATAACGTTAACAAGACATTCCGTATAAGTCTCACTTCAGATATCAAAAAAACTCATGAATCTGTTACCTTGTATTTGCAGTCCATCCGTGTGGCCGTAGAAAAAGTGGTTGACTCTAAACATACATTGCTCTTTTATCTCGCTTGGAGGTGGACGGCCATTTTGAAAATAAAACTACACCCATTTCAGAAATGACTCTGTTAGAACATAACAATGACGAGATGCACTTATTAAAATTTTGCAGTGGAAGCTCCAAAACCTGAGGTATCGACTCCTTAACAGGCTCGTTGAGTACTTTCAACGGAGAGCCTAAATTAGAAGGGGCCCTCTGTTTCATCGTACGAGGCGAACCGCAGCTTCTTGGTGAAAGCGGAGGAGCACTTCCCGCAGGAAACATGGACGGTAAAGAGTTGCTGGTACCAGGACCTGAACCAGATGCACTCCCAGGAACATTCAAAGGAGCTCCAGCTACTGCATCTTGAAGCAACGATGCAACCTATAAAACAGAGTATAAATTTCGTGAAAACTGTTTACAATTAAAACATTTACAACAAATCTGATCTACACGGAAGCAAAATCCCAGCAACCTAAAGCATCTCCCTTGTGCTCAGCGCTCACACAACAAACGAAAGATCATAGCTTTGAAGCTGGAACTCTAGTAATCAATCGAAGCCAATAAGTGAATCCCTAATCGAATCTACCTGACGATGAGCTTCGGGGAGAGAAAGCCACTGATCGAATAGCTTCTGAGTGAATTCGGGTCTCGATTTCAGGACAAACGTGGACATCTCCTGAAGCTGGAGCAAATCGGCGTCGAGAGAAGCCATGTCTCCGGGAGCAACCGCGTCGAGCATAGTCGGCTTTTCCACGTGAATCTAAGATCAGATCAATCGAATCGGAACAACACCACCAATGAAGTAGAAGATAGAAAGAGAGAGGCGTGGAGGAGGGGGGCAAATCGGAAAGGGGCGAAGAAACCCTAGATCTCAAAGAACGGAGAAAAGAATCTGATTCCAATGAGCTTCCTTCTCTCCGAGACTAAAAAGTGAATGGGTCTCGAGAAAGTTAGGAAAAAAATAAATTAATGTATATTATTATTATTATTTTCTCTCTTTTATGACCTTGTAGAAAAAAAGAGAAATAAATAATGGTATTATTATATTAGTATACGTGAAAAATTAGACGGTGTGTGTGGTCAGGAAAAAATGTATGTGATCCGCCTTTCTTTTCTTTTTTTAATTTTATGATTTTTTTTTATTTTAAGGAGAATTTAGGAGATAACTAAAATTATAAAGGAAATTAAGTGCATGTCATTGATTTTAACATAACGAGAAAACTAACAATTATGCATAAGTTGAACCGGTTTTACTTTTTTTAGATACAAATATCCGGTAAATGAGAATTGCAGAGATGACGTTGACAAAATCAAGTATGGCTAACATTTACCATAAATTGTTCACAGCTAAGAAAAATGAAGGCGTCCACGTCACATGCATAATAATCGAATACGTTATTACTGAAAAGAATGGATAGAGTACAACATTATCACACTAAATAGTGTATTATATCTATTTACACTATCAGTCTATTTCACGTCACTTATGTTTTTACCAATCGATTGTTTAGATATTTTATTTCATATCACCAAAATAGTACAGGACACTAATTCTATCTCAAACTTAAAATCTAAATACTAAACCTTATTCCAATCTTTCTTCAACCCCTAAATACTAAACTTTGAACTCTAATCAGTAAATCATAAACCCAAAAATATAAACCATGAACCAAAATATAAACTTTAAATTCAAATAGAATAAAACAAAATACATAGCATAATACATATTGGTGAAATTATGAAATGTTTTATGATTGTATGGAAGAAGTTAATGTTGACCACAACCATACATCCTTACCTTTCTAATATTAAACTTCAAACCCTAACCACTAAATCCTAAACCCAAATATCAAAATCTAAAAAAATACATAATATTACGTAATATTAAATTATTTTATGTAATATTAAACTGTGTAATATATATCATAATACAATTTTTACAGGTTTAAAAACATATAACGATATGTAGAACTTTAGAAAATTACAAACTATATTTATAAACAAAATATAACACTCTTTGTTAATCATCAAATAGAATGGAACAATGTTAAAATAATATAGTGACAGAATATATTGCATTATATAACATGAATAGAACAAACATAATACAAATAGTTTTACATTTCTATTCTATATGCATATAATATAATACAATACAATACGATTTAACAAAAAATGTCCATCTTCTCCGGTCAACTTTGGATCATTCACAGCGTCATTATTCTTCATCACCATATAGAGATCGTTTTCATCTCATCTCTCTTATCCCGACAAAGCGACACTTTTAATGACTCGCTTTTGTTAATCTTCACCACTGGATATGTATATTAGTATGGATCAACCCTGATGCGGTAATCTCAATCTCATTTACAAGATTTAAATACAAAAACAATATATGAAAGCAAAAGTATGATTGTGAGAATCAATGATTTAAGAGAATGGTAAAAATAAATGAAATTTTTTTTGTGTCTGTTCACTGTCTACGCCTTCGCCATTGCCTTTTTTTACCGCAACTGGTCATGTTTTTTTTTCACAATCACTAATTATTATTAAATTTGTTTGTAGATTTATCCGGTTGGATAAAATGGTAATATGACAATATTATATAAAAACACACATAATGTATCAGTATATTAGAAAAATTAATCATAGAGAATTATAATTTTTTTAACGTCAACGATGCAGTTTCCTTTTATTCTATTTCATTTATGGTTAATTAATTAAACCAAAATGAACTGCAGACTGTGCAGTGTATGAAGTCATCATATAGAGGTTTCAAGATGATAAAAAGATTCAGTCAATTACAACTTTAAATGAGCTTTTTTTAGAGAGTTTTTTTTGATAACTTGATCATTTGAAAACGTGAAGTTTTATGAAAATATTAAAGATGATATCTACCTTATAGGAAAATAGTTACGACAGGTTGGTTTTGACGAGATCTAGTAAAGTTGACTGGTTGGTTGGTTCTTTCTTTTTCCTCGGTGGACTTGTACGATATGGCACGACAGATGGTAGAAAAAAGAAACAAATGAAGATTCATTCATGGTAAATGTCTTTGTCAGTTTTTCATCTATCTTAATAAAATATAAATTGATTTAATTTTACTCTTATTGTGAATTATGGTTTATAGAATTTAAATGTAAATATTTTATTAAATTAATTTGATCATTATTAGAATACATCAGTACAAATGAAAATTATCTTATTATTAGATTTTTTTGAATATTTCCAAATTTACTATAACAAATCTTACAGAAAAACTTTCAATTCGTATTTTCAAAATAACTACTTAAATAATAAACATTAAAATATACTTAATTATTAAAAGAAATAAAAAAATACAAAAATACAGATTAAACTTAGATATATTGATTAAAATACTTTAAGTTAGCTATCACTCTTCCAAAATACAATTAATTAAAAATAGTTTAACATTCAATTCTAAAATTTAGTGGTTATTGTTTACGGACAAAATAAAATGAACCAATGACAGTAACGAGAGCGAGCATCTTAAAGAATATACTAATGTTAGTCACCAAAATCATTTTATCAAAATGTGAAATATGTTTAATATACGGAAGCAAAAAAAAATATATCAATTATAAATTGACATATTATGTCAAGTATACAAGGAAATTGATATCGATTTTGAAGGGTATATTCGTCTTTGAAGAAGAAAAAACACCAAAACTAATAGGAGTTGGGAAAAATAATAAAACGAGCGGTGTTGCTGTGTCCAAGCCTCCTCGTCTTCTTGTGAAAGCTTGTATATATACGATTGCTCTCCCTCCTCCGCTCAAATCCTTCACCTCTCTCTCTCTCTCTCCCTGCATTATTTCTTCACATTCTCTAAGGTCTCTCAGGTAAAGATCTGAACTTTCCTCAAATCTACGGTTCCTAATACCACTCACGTTCAGATTTAGGATTCTGTAACAATTGTGTGTTCTGGGTTCATTACAAAACTTGCGTAATTCACCTGTACGAATCTGAGATTTGTTGCATCCTTTTGTTTTAGAGTCTATAAAAAACTGTTTTTTATAGAATTTTATCAGATAAAAATCATGTCTTTATACCTATTTGCATGAGATCTGACTTGTTCCCAAGTTACTGGATAATACTGAGACTACAAAGTCTCACTCTTTTGACGTTTCTGATTTAGATTTGCGTGTTTTGTAGAATGGCTGCAGCTACCAATGGAAGTACTGACTACGGTGCCTACACATACAAGGAGCTTGAGAGGGAGCTCTACTGGCCTTCCGAGAAGCTCAGGATCTCCATCACCGGCGCTGGTGGTTTCATCGCTTCCCACATTGCTCGCCGTCTGAAGCACGAGGGCCACTACGTCATTGCTTCTGACTGGAAGAAGAACGAGCACATGACTGAAGACATGTTCTGCGACGAGTTCCACCTTGTTGACCTCAGGGTCATGGAGAATTGCCTCAAGGTCACCGATAAAGTTGATCATGTCTTTAACTTGGCGGCTGATATGGGTGGGATGGGTTTCATCCAGTCCAACCACTCGGTGATTATGTATAACAACACCATGATTAGCTTCAACATGATTGAGGCTGCTAGGATCAATGGGATCAAGAGGTCAGAGTTGCTTTTTCTTGAGTTACTTATCTAAACAGAGTTTAAAGATTGAAAGTTTTTGTTGTGGGTGTGTGTTTCAGGTTCTTCTATGCTTCTAGTGCATGTATCTATCCGGAGTTCAAGCAGCTGGAAACTACCAATGTGAGCCTCAAGGAGTCAGATGCTTGGCCTGCTGAGGTTCGTGTCACCTTGATGATGATTATTTCTTTTATCTGTGACGATAATGTACAATAATCTCTAATGTTATTATAGCCTCAAGATGCTTATGGTTTGGAGAAACTTGCAACGGAGGAGCTGTGCAAGCACTACAACAAAGATTTTGGCATTGAGTGCCGCATTGGAAGGTTCCATAACATCTATGGTCCTTTTGGAACATGGAAAGGTAAGTATCAGACAAACAAACAGTTGACGCTGAAGTATTGTTTGCTTTTACCATTGTTGTTTAATATTTTGATGTGACTTTGTAGGTGGAAGAGAGAAGGCTCCAGCTGCTTTCTGCAGGAAGGCTCTGACCTCCACAGACAGGTTTGAGATGTGGGGAGACGGGCTTCAAACCCGTTCTTTTACCTTCATTGATGAGTGTGTTGAAGGAGTACTCAGGTGAAGGCACTAGCTCCAAATCATTAATGATATGTTTGAAGACTTGTATAGTTTTTTTGTTCTGAAATTGTTTTTCTTTAGGTTGACGAAGTCAGACTTCCGTGAGCCAGTGAACATTGGAAGCGATGAGATGGTGAGCATGAATGAGATGGCTGAGATGGTTCTCAGCTTTGAGGAAAAGAAGCTTCCAATTCACCACATTCCAGGCCCTGAAGGTGTTCGTGGACGTAACTCAGACAACAATCTGATCAAAGAGAAGCTTGGTTGGGCTCCAACTATGAGACTGAAGGTACCAAGTCATTCTCAAAGATAGGATGAGAGTTTGCACCTTATGTGACTTGTTTTTTGTGTGGTTTAAACAGGAGGGGCTTAGAATAACCTACTTCTGGATAAAGGAACAGATTGAGAAAGAGAAGGCTAAAGGCAGTGATGTGACGCTTTACGGTTCATCAAAGGTGGTTGGGACTCAAGCACCGGTTCAGCTTGGCTCACTCAGAGCTGCTGATGGAAAAGAGTAAATGGGATGGGGTTCACTACTATCAAGCTTGGCCTTATTTAATAATTAAGGTCAGGAAATTATGTTTTAGATATAAGGTCTTAGGTAAGCTTTCCTTTAAAAAGAAAAAAGCCAATAATAAGTGTTTTTGGATTTTGAGTCTCCTTCTCTTCTTCCTCTTCTGCTCATCTTTCTTTCTGTAGCAAACTTCTTTTATTATTATTTTTTTAGTTGAAGAAGTCATTTTCTTGTGGTCCTTTTACAACATTTTCACCATCATTGTCAACTTGATGATGCTGTGGTGGTACCAACAGTCAAGTTGGCAAGTCTTGTGATATTTATCTTTCATCTTGTCATATTATCTTATATTATGTATTTCACACATCTCTAGGGGTTAGAGATCACTTCCCATGCTTTTTCTGCCATCCATTCCTCGGCCAAAACAATCATATCTCCTCTTGGATCTTGTTCGCTAGCTATCGGATCAATAAAATAAGTAGGGTAAATGCAGATTGTTAGACATTTAAATATCCATCCACACTGATCAAGAATAATAAAAGTCACATGATGGTACTCTCATTTTCAAAAACTAGCTTTTCTTGTATGCTATCTGCCTTATGACATCACTTCATATATACATCAAAAGTAACACATTACTGCCTCATTTATCATTTATAGTCGATATCAATCAGAGTGTTACTAAGATACTAGGATATACAACAATAATATAACTCAAAAACATTATATGAATCTTTCCTCTCTCTCTTTCTAGTTAATGAGATTGATAGCCAGCTCTAGAGATTGGTAGCAGAATATACAGGTGCGGATTCAAGAGAAATTTCCTGAGTATATCCTTTAGAACATCCATAAGCCCATCTTCTGAGGTTTCTTTCTCTCCGTTACTCAACTGAGAAAATATGGCCTCATAGAGAATAGACACTGATTCGTTCTCTGAAGATACAGGAAGCAGTTCCAACTCTTTTCCCAGTTCTTTATTATTAGGATCTTTATGAGATTTGCCCGTCCTTGCTTGTCTTTACCGTTTGATTCCTCCAGGATCATTTTTCTCTACGAGTGACTTGAGTGTCTTCTCGTCTGTCAGAAACTGAGAACATAATCTATAGAAAGATATGTTGAAAGCTTCTGAGTATGTGTTTCTTTGGATACTCTACAAGTGAAAGAGAATGCGGACGAAGCCTTGATGGCTTGATCCAGTGAAAATCTCAACATTGTGGAAAATGGTTGTGTTTCTCAGAATGTGCTTGTCCAAGTTCTTCATCATCACCAGCATCGTGCTTCGTACTGAACCATCTAAGATGAAAATTTTGTTCCAAACTAGCATGAAACAAATTCAGAGGACTCTTTCTTTTCATATAGTTAAGGCCTGCGTTACGGGCCTGCATTATTGGGCTACAAAAGTCCTTATGAGCCCAATAACTCTTTGTGAAAGCTCTTTAATAACCTTCTTTTTCCCAGGCTGGGTTCTCTCCCTTTCAAAATTACTGAATTAAGTAGAGGAGAAATCACCCAAACTAGTCTAATAAGATGGCATCAGAGTACATGTTGGGAGCAATATTAGTATTGTAAGGTTGAGGAGCTCAACTGTAATCGTACACAATCTTCAGATTATAGTCAAGTTTTAATTATTTACAGTAGATATGATCCGCAGATACTTAAAATATCTCTTATATTAACTAACTGTATGAAGTCTACACTAATTAATGCGACTATTATATTTAGTAGCAGTTTCATTCTTAGCCATTGCAACAAACACAGAGGCTTTAAGATAAACCATAACCACACAAAATATGAATAACACAATACTCGATTTTATATGAATAGACCAAACATTGTGGACCAAGAAAAATGTGGAGCAAATGACATTCAAAAATATTATTGCTCGTGGAAATACATAAACAAAAAAATATTTCATGTGGTTCTAAAGGAGTGAACACTGCGGGGGGGCCGTGGAGCATTGTTACTCCCAAAGATGGGCCATCACCTTTCACGTCTGGCCTATACAACCCTTCCGCAACTGAAAGATCGATAAAAGAGTAAAAACTAGAGCTCGACGTACACTACGTTCTTTTATAGTTGTTAGTAAAATAGTTAAATACGTAGTCTCTTACAGAGAAAAGACCACCTGACTTAAGAGGTGCATCTTGATGTAGTCTCACTTTTCCAGCATTTATTTGTTTCTAATATAAAGTGTTTTGCTCACGTTCTTGAAATATATTGGGTTATTCAAGAACCAAAGATAGATTGAAAAGTGTGGAAAATCTGTCAATTCCTACATCAAATAGGCCCAACGGTCCCGATACATACAAAATTTAATTTTCATACTTGAACTTTCAAAATTTGGATTTATCATACATTGACCTAATTTCCGTTTGTCAAACGTTGAGTTGTCGTTAACCAAAAACAAAAAATCGGTTAATTCATATATCAACATAGACCAATGGTTCGGATCAATACATAAACACTTCACATGTGCATAAATATACATCAACTAATACAAAATTTAAATTCAATACATGCGCATCCGTGTGGATATTTGTTGTTAATTTTTTATAAATTATTTAATGACATCTTTAAATATATAATTTTTTGTTCATTGTTTTGTTCCTACACATAAAAACCGAACCCACCCGGATCTGGAAAGATCATGTTCAAATCTCACCCGAAAATTTATAATACCCGAACAAAGCATAATTTCAAAACCCAAAAAAAAAAAATTCGATATCCGAAAGAACCAATCCATACCCAACCGTATACCTGATATCCATATATAACTGATTATGTTAAGAATTAAAAAGTTTTTGTTAACTGGTTTGAATTTTTTTCGCGGATGGAGAAAATTCATTCAAACGTATGGAATTATTATGGTTAACACGTAAAATAAACGTTGTTGAATTATTATGACAAATATAATTAATGAAGTAGTTAAGAAGTATGAAAAAAGAATGTAAAAGATATAATAAAACATTTAAATATAGGTAAGTTATGTTTTATATTTCTATAAGACATGCTGTCAAATTATTTGGAAAAAATGCAATTAAAAAAGTAGTTAAGTTGAGTGAAAATAAGAAAAAAAAGATATAATAAATCTATTGAAAATAATTTTAGTTTTATTTTGTACTTAAATTTAATAAAATAGATTTACCTAATTTCCACTAGTCAAATAATACCGAAAATAAATTGTTTGTCTCGTGTTGATTAAGTAAAGTTTTTATTGTATTATGTAATAATTAAACCGTAGTAGGTAGGAATTGACAGAGAGAAACGAGAATGTTTAGCTTATCGAAGACATTCTCTTCTCTTTCTGTTCAATTTTGTCTTCTTTTGTTTTCTCGGTGCTAGTGTTTTTTTTTTTGAAGAAAAAATTAAAGAGAAAAGCTAACTAATGAATTACACAAGAAAGAAATCGTTTGACCTAAATTATTTATTTTTCTTATTCAATTACCACATAATACAGTTTAATTACCACGAAATATAATAAAAACCTTATTTAATCAACACGTGATAGACAATTTATCTTCGATATTGTTTGAGTAGTGGAAATTAGGTAAATGTCAAGCTTTAGTGTATGGTAAAACCAGATTTCAAAAGTTTATGTATTGAATTTAAATTTTGTATTAATTGATGTATGTTTCTGCACAAGTGAAGTGTTTATGTATTGATCTGTACCATTGGCTCATGTTGATGTATGAATTAGCCGATTTTCTATTATCGGTTAACGACAACTCAACGTTTGACTAACATAAATTAGGTTAATGTATGATAAAACCAAATTTTGAAAATTAATGTATGAAAATTAAATTTTGTATTAGTTGATGTATGTTTTCGCACATGTAACATGTTTATATATTGATCGGGACCGTTGGACGTAGGAATGGACCGATTTCCTTGAAAGTGTCATTTTCTTATCTCCCACTATATCATTCTCTCTCGACGAGATATTTAGTGCAAGTGAACCATATAATATGCAAAAATTAAATGGACCCACGATAATGAACTTGAGTTTTGATAGATTCTTATCCAAAAAGACGTTAAAGTTTAGTACATTTCTCTAAAATCTAACTTCACTTACTAAAAAAACAATATCTCATGTGTCTCTCTCTCGGATCTCTCCTTATAGAATGCAACTGGGAATATTAAATGGATCCACGTATTGAAGTATAAGTTTCAAAACCAACAACGACGACTTGTACAATTTTAAATCTTCTTACCATGCCGATTGACTAAAATACCCTTAATAACACGTCAGTCTGACTTGGATTTGACCCCAAAAGCGTTGGAAAACAATATCAATTCCAATAAGGCAAAATAATATTATTACGTGTAGGCTTGTGATAGAAAGAACAATATTACATCAAAGGCCCTCTTAGTCTTATCTTTTCACAGATTATATTACTATTGTTATAATAAAAACATAACCCACTAATGTCTTTTTATTATAAATATTTGTAAAATAGAATTGGCCGTGAAGCACTGAAGAAGAACATACATTTACGATAAACTTATTTAGGGAAATCCTGTATAATTTTGGGCAAAATAATAAAGTAAAATACACAAATATTGGGATAAAACAGTTTAAATAAGAAGTTTTTGGTGTGAATAAGAATACGAAGACGCTAATCTTGTCGGGGGCCTTAAGGATTATATCTGATAATTTTTAATATCTTAACAAAAAAAAGTATTATTAAAACGCAAAGGCTGCCCAATCGGATAAGAACAAACGTTGTAGGGAGAAGTCGAAGCAAAGAAAAAATTACAACAAAATTAACAAAAAAAAATGGAAAAAGTTTTCTCTGTCGAAGAAACCTCCTGTAATAACCATCTTTGGTCGGAGCCGGCCAAAGAATCTGATGGAACGTCGGGAATGAACCGCAGTGACTCCGAGTGGGCATTCCATCGCTCCATTCAAAAATCCTCCGCCGGAGAAGATGCGACGGCGCATGGCGCGTCCGACTCTGGACCGTCTTCTCCGGTAGATTCTCATGAATACAGAGAGATTCTGAAGAGTAAACTCAATCTAGCTTGTGCTGCTGTCGCCATGAAAAGGGTAAAACACTAACCTCTCTCTCTCTCTGCTCATGCTTCGTTAATGATATAACCGACAATATTTTTTTTCAAAGTTTTAAGGAAAAAACAAACAAACCTTTTCTTATGTGAGGTTAATGTTGTGTAGTAGCTGAGTCGAACAGCCTACATGCTTTGGATTTAAATGTTGAAAGTTTCTGAAATTGTTTTGAAAAAGAAAAAAAAACTTACTTAATTCAAGAACTGAGCTGGTTATGTTCTTGATGAGTATTGGGATGTATAGATCTATATTATATAATATGATTTGAGTTTGTGAACTTTATATGTTCTTTGGAAATTGGTTTTTAGCTGGAAGAAGAAAGCTATTATCTTCCCAAAGACTTAACACTTTTTTTTATTATAATTATTGATTTGTTGTTGTGTTAATATTTGAAAATTTGATAGGGAGCTTTCATCAAACCTCAGGATACCTCTGGTAGATCTGAGAATGGTGGAGCTGCGTATGCATCTAGTGCATCAGACCAAGGCTCGTTAGCTTCTTCTACTAAAGGTTTCTTTAATTGCTCAAACACTGCTCTTATGTTTGTTTACCTCTATCTATGCTGAGCCCTTTAAGATGTTCTTGATAGTTTATTGACACTTATTGTGTGTTGTTCATTGCTGTGTTCCAGAGTTCTTGCATATAAATAAAACTCAAGCTATAACGGAACCAAACTGTATTGATTTTCATTTGCAGCTACACCAGTGATGAGCAGTACCGTGACAAGTGGATCCGAGCTCTCTTGTGATGACGAAGAAGCTGATGGTGAAACAAATATGCATCCTACCAGTGTTAAGCGTGTCAAAAGGTAAAAGCATCCTTTCTTGGATTTATAATCTCTCTCGCAAGAACAAAATCTTGCTTGAACATTTGTTTTGTTTACCTGTTGTAATTACAGGATGCTCTCTAACAGGGAATCAGCTAGACGATCCAGAAGAAGAAAGCAAGCACACCTTAGTGAGCTAGAGACACAAGTATGTTTAATCTCCCCCCACATTTGTTTTCTTTCTCAGCTCACTTATTATTAACAATCTCCATCTCTCTGGTAGGTTTCACAGCTGCGTGTAGAGAACTCAAACCTCATGAAAGGTCTCACTGACGTAACTCAGACTTTCAATGACGCATCTGTAGAAAACAGAGTTCTTAAAGCCAATCTAGAGACGCTACGAGCTAAAGTAAGTAAAAAAAATCCATTTCCATCTCCTCTCAGATTAAAAAGTTAACAAAACTCATTTAACAAGACTCTTCTGCTGAAACCTTTTTTCAGGTGAAAATGGCTGAGGAGACAGTGAAGAGAATCACAGGCTTCAACCCAATGTTCCACACTATGCCTCGGGTTTCAACCGTCTCTAATCCTTCAGAGACATCGAACTCTCTAGACACAAGCTCCCAAGTGACTACACCGGAGATCAGCTCAAGCAGCAACAAAAGCAAGGCCTTGATCGGTTGCAAAATGAACAGAACAGAGTCGATGAGGAGAGTTGCGAGTTTGGAGCATCTGCAGAAACGTATTCGCAGCGTTGGGGATAAGTAGCTTTGTGAAGAAGAAGAAGAAGAAGAAAGTTGATTTGTATAACATTATCAAGAATAGAGAGAGGCATTGAGACAAAAGTGTTATATGTGTTTGTGTAAAGAATTGTCTGACCTAGTTTATCTCTGATTAGGTCCCTCTTAAATGTGTTTTCAATCTCTTTTTCAACATCTACAGTTTGTATCCTGTAAACTACTACAAAGTTATCAAACTCAAAGCTTCGTTGGTAATGTAAAAACAATTAGAAAAGACCATTTCTTGGTAGTGAACTAGTAGAATTAATAATGTTTTTATCTACAATTAGATAAATTTTGTAAATTTTTAAAACATTTTTATTAATTAATATAAGAAGTTATATACTGTTATGATACATTAACCGAAAATATTTGACCGATTAAATATTATTGTTTGATAGTTATTGAAATATGTATATATTAAAATAAATAATAAATTTGATTATAAATATTTATTATATTTTACATGCATAAATATTTTGAAAATATTTTTCAAGAACTGATAAAATATTATCTTTTCATTATTCACTACTTATAAGAAAATATTAGCTAATAATTTGTTGACAAACAAAAAAGCTAATAATTTTATTATTTTAACTGAATAAAAGAATAACTTTTCGATGTCAAAAAAAAAAATAGCTAAGAATTTTATTATATTTTAATTGGATAAAAGAATAAAAAATAAAAAACAGAGATAACGTTAGGACCAGAAGAAGAAGAAAAGATTAGAAGAGAGCAGTAAGTAATGGCGACATCGGTTGCGACTCTATCTTCTCCGCCACCAGTTACTCTGCATCTCTCTTCATCTCGCTCTTCCTTATTCTCCAACTGTTTCATAGCGACCACCCGAAGACCAAAGACCCGTTCTTTGGTGGCGATTCGACCGGAGCAGAGGAGAAAGTCGCTCACTTGTAATGCCCTGTTTGGTCTCGGTGTCCCTGAGCTTGCTGTGATTGCTGGCGTCGCCGCGTTGCTTTTCGGACCTAAGAAGCTTCCTGAGATTGGCAAGAGTATTGGCAAGACCGTCAAGAGCTTTCAACAGGTTTGCTGTCCGATTATTAGAAAAAAACTGATATCATTTGGAATCTTTCAACTATAGTTTTGGTCTGTGTCTTCACATGATGTGTAAAGCTTGTTGATTGTAGTTGTAATTGATGTTAAAAGGTCTCAAGGAGAAGTGTGTTTTTTTTTGGGGAATTTTATGTTTCAAGTGCTTAGTAGTATGATTCATGTCTGAATTTGTTATAATTGATAAGAACACTCAGAAGATTTGAAATTGAATGTGTGTAAAACAGTTCACTATTATACAATAAGCTCATTGATAACTTTGATGTATAAATCATTTTGTTATGTAGGTTAATAATCTCTTTCCAACAAGCTGCTGGTAAATTCGTTAATTGGAGTGATATTAGATTTATATTTTCTAGAGAAGTTACTTGATAATTCTCAGATATATAGCTTCTACTTGTATGTTTTGTGTTCCTTTCAGCTCTTCTCTTTAATATTTGAATTGATGAAGGGCTTGTGGGGGTATTGTAATGATGCAGGCTGCAAAAGAGTTTGAGTCTGAGCTTAAGACGGAACCTGAAGATTCTGTTGCTGGCTCGTCGTCTCCAGTAGCAATGAGTAACAAGGAAGAGGAAAAAACTGAGGCTTCGTCAAGCTCAAAGGACAATAATGTATGAAAGAATGATGAGACTTTTTTTTTTGCTTTTTCTGTAGTTAAATGAGTTTAGATCAAATACTCTTTGTTGAAGGAAGCAGGCTTGTCTTCCTATGAAATATGGTTCCATGGTGTTTGAATCTATATAATCATCTTCTTAAGAAGAAAGAAAACCTTGCAAAACTTTCATTTTCTAACATCAGATGAACCTAAAGACAGGCTGCATAAACAGATTCAAGATGTTGTTTACTCGGTGGGTGGAACTGTGAGAGACGAAAACAAAAAATACAAAATTTCTCATGACACAAAGAGTAATTTGTCTACATGATTTTTAATTACTGAGCTAGTTTCCATCTCTTTATCCTCTCTAACGCACCCAGAGTCTTCTCACCACCTTCCTCAGCTTCTTCTTCCTCTCTCTTTCTTGCAAGTCCTCCAAACACAGCAGCAGGGACTACCTTCTGAGCAATCTCTACTCTTTCTTCCCCATCAGACTCATCGTCACTCTCTTCCGGAAGCTCAATATCTTCAGCCACTGGCCTCATTCTCACCAGACTGTGAGATGACCCCCGCGCTCACAAACCCAACTCTTCTCCCACCAACCGTGGTAGACACTGGAGCCGCCATGGGCTGCCTCTCCAGCGCCGCCATCTCGTCATCCGGCAAACCCGCCTTCTTCGGCTCATCTTTCGCCTCCTCCACGTCCACCATCTTGTCCCTCTGCATCATGTTCTCCGTCAGAATGAAATGAGTGTGGCTGTAACTGGCGGAAACGCTCCGTTTGATCCGTAGCATCTCTCTGTACGTGTCCTCGTTCCCGTGCTGCACCTCGAACTCCGTTGGATCAGCGTACTGAGAGGCGTACTTGTAGACTGCACGAGCACGGTCGATCTCTCTCTCCCAAGCTTCTCTCCAGCTCTGCGAACTGTATGCACATGATCTTCACGTCATTGTGTGGGAGACCAGAAGACTCTATCGCTTGCTCGTATATCGAAATGTATATCTCATACATCTCCAGCCTCTGGAGCTCTGGAACCTTCTTGGTTGCTTCCTCGTAAACCTTCATGGCTCGCTTGGCCAGACCGTAGTCCTCTTCTATCTTAGCGTAGTGTAGATATAACGTCCTCACAGCATCAGATGGAGCCTGAAACAAATATAAAGACAAGTTAGATCAAGAAACAGCCTTTGAACCAAAAAGAATGTGTTAAGCTTACCATTGAGATAGCATGTTCAAACAACTCTCTAGCCCGCTCCAGCTTTGTGTTACCATACCTCTTGACGAACTTTGTAAGATAAGTTACCCAAATGTCTTTGACGTGAGGATATATGAACATCTTGACGCGTCTCTCATAAACCTTGAACGCATCTTCAAAGTACTTATTCTCCTCGAGGAGGAAAGCGTAGTTGAGTATCTTCCTGATTAGAGATTACGTACTGATTTCTAGTGACCGATTGGTTAGTTTTACGAAACCAATCACTTGCACAGTTGCACATCACTAGCTAGGTAGCCGAACGTTGAGAAGGCCCATTTCATTTCTTCATGTTCCTGGCCTGACGAAAGGTGAGAGAAATGATGTAAGCTCGTGTGATTGGTGACTTTGGTGTGTCTGTAATACTGGAGCTTTTGTGTTGATGCTGAAATGGATTTTTGGGTTGATTGGTAGTTTGAATCTTAAGTGCACAATATGAAATTTATTGTTACTTATTTCTCTCCATTATTACGTAGATCAAGTAAATGATTAATTCACAAGTAAAATACGGTCAAAAAATTCTTCTGAAACCACTCATATAATAGATCCGTGCATTTGCATAATACAAGGCTCTTATGAAAAACATACTTCAAAATATTTTTCATCGTAACCATCATCAAGTCCACGACCATACATTAAAAGTCTATATGCATACAGTACACGAATAAGAAAGGCCGTCCTCTCTTCATCTTGTTACTTTTGCAAAACTATGTAGAGAGAGAGAGAGCCATGATGATCTCTTTCTCTATCTTTTTTTTTTTTTTCTCCCAAAACTTTCCTTTTTTTTTGTTATTCCCTCCTTCAGAGAGATCCTACTTGGTAGGATTCTTTCTCTGTCCTATCTCACCAGCAATAGTAAAAAAACAAGTGTTTCAAGTTGAAACTTAAGAGTCACAACGTATACACTCATTAGTGAGACTGCATCACAGAACATGCAACAGCTTGTGCCCAATGCCTTAATCTTTGTTTCACTTGTTGTGGACTGTCCCCTGCACAACTCAATTCACAATGATTAGTGTGAGAATATAAGCTCCAAGAGTTTCGATGGGACATGATTAATATACAAAACCTTAGCTCAATCCACTTATCCTCAATTGGTTTTAAGTTAGAAGTCTAGGAAACTTAACGATTAGTCTATGCATGTAAATACTGACCATAGAAAATCAGCATTTATAAGAAGATGAAATGAAGTTTTTGTTTTTACCTGGACATAAGATCTTTAATGAATCCGAGTCGGTTCTTGGGCTACAAGGAATGCTGCTTGAGGAAGCAGATGTAGAAGGTAAAGAGCCATCTCCTCCGTTGCTGCTACGGCTGCTACTAGGTGAAGGGAGAGGCGAAAGCTGCCTATTCACAGCAAAGTAAAGATCTAATGCTGGTAATGTGTTGCACAACTTCAGTCCTGCTTCTTCCTTGAATCCAAACCCTAACTCGATGGACCCTTTGAGCTCCCTTAAGTCTTCATCGGTTAGATCAGTAGGATCATAATCGCTGTCAGAGAGGCCTTTCTGCTTCTTTTCCTGAATCTTTAACATCTGACGGCGCCTTTTCTCCCAAGCAACATCTCTTGGTGTCTCACGCATTGATAGTTGCTTTGATAACCGCTGTTTTGGTTTCTGCGAGGCTAACGGGGCCACTAGTGGCTCAGGAAGTGATGGTGATGAAGACGAGATTGGTAAGGTAAGGCCTTCTCTTCTCCTCACCATTTTTATATCTTGTAATGCAAGGCAGGGGATTTGTTCTTAGAATTGGGAAAGATGCCTTCTGGTACAAGCTAGGGCTTATTTTACTACCTGTTTTCTTTAGGAGAATATCAAAGCTTTGGAGTTTGCTTATGAGTCTAGATGTATGTTCTTCATCTGCTGGCCGCGTGTGAAACCAATTAACACGGCCAACAAAGAAGCTTCTACGGGTCGGGTTGATCAGAAAATCTTCTGTATACTCTTTTTCTACCTGAAAATTTTGCCAAACCCGACCACATAAACTCTCACAAAAAGAGACTCAAAGAGCCTTTTAATGGAGGATTTGAGAAAGTAGTTTTCACCATTGATTTATGCAATGGAGTCAAAAGCTATTTTCCTCCATTGTTTAAATTTGATATACAAAAGACTCATCCTCATTTATTTAGGGATCTTTCTTTGTTTAGATTCTTGACTCCCAAAAAAGAAAACGTGTTTCATAATTATCCTACTCTACAAGAATGTACATTGATCAAACCTGTTATTTTTTCCTATTTTGAGAATCCAGTCAATATAGTTTTAAGTCATGAATTTTATTTCATTAGTGTAAGATTAATAACTCAAAAGTATATTTTTTCTCTCTTCAAAGTTCTAACCAAATTTGCTTAAAATAGTTTTCTAATATTAATCCTCTCCACCATGGATTTCTCTAACTACTTTCTGTTTCTCTTTCAGACACAACACCAAAAAAATGAGAAAAATTCAATGACCAAGGAAAACGAACGGTTTGTTTTTGTCTTGTTGAGGTTTCTGCTCCTGTTTCCATGGCTCTGATCATACATTGTTAGGTTTGGAGAGAGGAGAAGAAACAAGCCTCCAAGTTTTCTCTCCTGGTTTCTTGAGGTAATAATAATCCCACTAAGAAAATTAACCTTTTATGTTCCTGAAGATTTAAAACACGTAATTTATCTAATGTTTCAGCCATGAACGAGAAAACGAGGACCCTGTGTTCCCTCCTCTGTTTCTTCTCTGTTCTTCTAGTTTCTATCTCTCAATCTAACGGCCAAGATCTCGCGTTGGCATGCGGGGCATCAGAATCATCTGCTGATCCAGACAAGAAGAAATGGGAACCCGACACCAAGTTCTTGAAAACACCAAACACGGATCATGCAACAGCAACGTATCAAGATCCATCTCTTCTCTCAACGATTCCTTACATGACAGCAAGAATCTTCACAGCTCCTGCCACTTACGAGATCCCGGTTAAAGGAGACAAGAGACATTTGCTCCGGTTGCATTTCTACCCATCAGCATATACGGGACTCAACATTGATGACTCTTACTTCTCTGTAGCAGCTAACGATGTCACCCTTCTAAGCAACTTTAGTGCGTCCATCACATGTCAAGCCTTAACACAAGCTTACCTCGTTAGAGAATATTCTCTTGCACCAACCCTAAAAGATGCCTTGACCATCACGTTTACTCCTTCGGATAAACATCCTAAAGCGTTTGCTTTCATAAACGGTATTGAAGTCGTTGAGATGCCGGAACTGTTTGATACAGCTGTTCTCGTTGGGTTCACAGACCAAACAGCTGATGCTAAGTCCGCGAATCTTCAGACAATGTTTAGGCTTAACGTTGGTGGTCAGGACATTCCCGGAAGCCAAGACTCTGGCGGGTTAACAAGAACTTGGTACAACGATGCGCCTTACATATTCAGCGCAGGTGTGTATTTTTTTTTTGAATACCAGGAGGTTCGAGGCCAAAGCCTGTAATACTCTTAGGCATAAAATCACAACATTTAATATTAGTTTCGTCCTAGTGCAGGTCTTGGTGTTACCCTTCGAGCAAGCAACAACTTTAGGATTGATTACCAGAAAATGCCGGTCTCGACCGCACCACCTGATGTCTACAAAACAGCTAGATCACAAGGACCAAATGGAGATCTCAACGTTAATTCTAATCTCACATGGATGTTTCAAGTTGATACTAACTTCACTTACATCATGAGACTCCACTTCTGTGAGTTCCAGCAATCTAAAGTTAATCAAAAAGCTTTCAACATATACATCAACAACAGAACCGCACAAGGGGACACCAACGCTGCGGATATAATCGCGTGGTCAGGAGGGAAAGGTGTCCCAACCTACAAGGACTACGCGATGTACGTTGATGCTAGCAACGGTGGAGCAGGAGGTGAAGATGTTTCACTTCAGATGACTCCTTCTAAATTTGCTCAACCAGAGTATCTCGATTCTCAGCTCAATGGGCTAGAGATTTTCAAGATGGACACGATGAAAAACCTAGCGGGCCCAAACCCTAAACCATCTCCTATGCAAGCTAACCAAGATGGTAAAAGAGAGTTTCGAAGAGACAAAAGAATCACAGCTTTTATCATCGGTTCAGCTGGTGGAGTAGCAGCGGTTTTACTATGTGCATTGTGTTTCACAATGTATCAAAGGAAACGTAAGTTTCAAGGAAGCGACTCTTACACATCGAGTTGGCTTCCTATATACGGAAACTCACACACGTCCGCAACAAAATCTACTATATCCGGTAAGAGCAACACGGGAAGCCACTTATCTAACCTTGCAGCTGGTCTATGTCGAAGATTCACGTTGTCTGAGATCAAACACGGAACTCAAAACTTCGACGAGTCTAACGTCATTGGAGTTGGAGGGTTTGGTAAAGTTTACAAAGGAGTTATAGACGGAACCACAAAAGTGGCCATCAAGAAATCAAACCCTAATTCAGAACAAGGTCTCAACGAGTTCGAGACAGAGATAGAACTTCTCTCGAGATTAAGACACAAACATTTGGTCTCCTTGATAGGTTACTGCGACGATGGAGGAGAGATGTGTTTGATATACGATTACATGTCACTCGGAACACTTAGGGAGCATCTTTACAACACGAAGAGACCTCAGTTAACTTGGAAACGACGTCTAGAGCTCGCTATTGGATCTGCAAGAGGATTGCATTACCTTCACACAGGTCAGTGCTGCCTCTAAATCTCTAATAGGGGAACAATAGGTACGACCACCCCTGGTCCAATCCCATTGTCCCCATGTTATATTAATTAAGACTCTGATTTTAATATATATATATATATATATATATTTTTTTTTATATAAAAATATTAACAAAACAAAAGAGCCGTTTTTATTTTTATTATAATATATAAAATTTCATAAAGTAAAATTTTAGGAAAAGTGTAATATAATATAATTTTTAAGGGCCAAAAATTGTTTTTCCCATGGTCGGTCCACTAACATGTTGAGCTGGCCCCTGACACAGGTGCAAAGTATACGATCATACACCGTGACGTGAAGACAACGAACATCTTACTCGATGAGAATTGGGTTGCGAAGGTCTCCGACTTTGGTTTATCCAAAACCGGACCGAACATGAACCAAGGTCATGTCACGACCGTAGTCAAAGGAAGTTTCGGGTATTTAGATCCAGAGTACTTTAGGAGACAGCAGTTAACTGAGAAGTCAGATGTGTACTCTTTTGGAGTTGTTTTGTTTGAGATCTTATGTGCTAGACCGGCGTTAAACCCTAGCTTGCCTAAGGAGCAAGTGAGTCTTGGAGACTGGGCGATGAACTGTAAAAAGAAAGGGACGTTAGAGGATATCGTTGATCCTAATCTTAAAGGGAAGATTAATCCTGAGTGTTTGAAGAAGTTTGCGGACACGGCGGAGAAGTGTCTCTCCGATAGTGGTTTAGATCGGCCGACCATGGGAGATGTTTTGTGGAATCTTGAGTTTGCGCTTCAATTACAAGAAACTGCTGATGGGTCGCGACAAACAACGCCTAGCCGTGGAGGTGAGTCCGAGGATTTAGCCGGAGAAGGTGGTGGTATGGCGGTTAACGTCGGCGGCGCCGGAGAACATGACGTGAGTGACTTGTCTTCCGAGGAAAGCAGTGGGATATTTTCTCAAATTGTAAACCCTAAAGGGCGATGAGGTAATTTGAAAACCGAACAAAAAAAGACATCCATTATTTTTGTTTTGTTTATGGAAATTAAGAGGAAAATGTGGATCAATCGGTTCTTTTTATTATTTTCTTTATGTAATATGTTAAGCGAACATAACTAGATCTTCTTTCTTTTTAATTTACCCGTGCTTTATGAGTTAAACCCAAGTCAAAACACTTGTAAAACTATATCTATGTGCTGTTGTTACATGTTATAGATATTAGCCATGTTCTTTTTGCAACTGCTGCAACCAGCACCGGCGTTCAAAAATTACACCTATTTCCATGGTAAATACACTCCTGGCAGGACAAAACCGATTTGTTTTTCCAGTCGCTGCGGCGAAAATAAATAATAAATCTGACGCTGAAAAAGGTACCAGCGTTAGCGACCTCCGCTAATTGTGTCTCCGTCAACTTGTTGGCATCAGATTTAGTTTTCAAAACCTGTTCAATTTGCCTTTGTCAAAGTGATTTTTGTTGACGCTACCGCTGGCCGCAGCAACCATTAAAAGAACAGGGCTATTGGTATCGAGTTAAAGTTTTCTAACTATTAAAAACAACAAAAAGGTGGCTTAGTAATTAAAACTCTCAGATAATCTATTAAGTATATAAAGGAACAAAGATCAATTCCCATTGATAATGATTTATCTTCAAAAATGAGTTAGTTTAATAGTGGTTTGAATTTCATCTTATTAAGGGATTAATTGGTGACCATTATATGAACATTAAGAACAAATAGGGAAAAATACAGAGGAATAAAATTATATGAATGAAAAGAAAAATTATTTTTTATCTATTTTTGGATGGAACAAATTTGTTCTATATTACTCTGGAATAAAATGAATGAGAAGAAATAAAAAAAAAATTATTTCCTGTAAATGGTAAAAAAATAATAGGAATAGTGTATTATTCCCTTTCGTTCATTGGTCACCGGTTAGACTATAAGATACGCAGATTCTCATACTTAGATCTATTAATTTTTCAAAAAAGATATCAATACTATTAAAATGGAAAGAATCCTAAAAAAATCTATTTAAACAAAATTTGGTCTAACTAAAGTTTTTGTTTAAACTGTCCTTAATGGGTTTCCAAGACACGATGGGGAAGCGAATATTTTGTTTTTTTTGTGCAAGAGAATGAAACTCATATGTTTATATATCTATTGTTGCAGGTCATGTGAACTATTCAATTTTCTAGAAGAACCTTGCTCCTATCAACATGAGTTTGTATTGAGTGCTTAATGATTTGTTTGTTTGTAACATATTTCAGCAAGGTTGTGCAGTACCACCAAAGGAAGCTCTTGATGGCGCCATTAACACTCACTTTGGTTCTTAGAAGGTTGGTGAGAAAGATGACTGCTGAAGGTGCTGCTCTGCAAGGCTCATGATGAGTGATTAGTATATATTTGAATTCAGCTAATTTATCTTCTGTTTTTTGTGCACCAACTAATTTATCTTTGTTTTTTATATTGCACCTATTATAGATTATAATTAATTTGGGTCAATTGGTTTTTAAGCCTAGAACATAATTTTTTTACACTTACATAGCTCAAACGTTTGGCAACATAATTTATTTATAACATTATACGGTTATACCCATATGTTATTAAATATAAATATATAGTAACATAGTTCAAAATATATTTTTCTAAGATTCAAATTTTACCCATAACCCCAAACTATAACCGAAAACCCGAACCAGAAACTTAAAAATATCTGTAATGGCGAAAACATAAATGAAATACCCAAACATACCTAATATACACAAATCATTCCAGGTATTTTGGGTACCCGATCGAGTCTCGGATAGGACCCAAACTGGAACAGAGATTTGTGATTCAAAAAGATATTAAATAGGTACTTTTCCTTAACTCATACTCGAACTGCATCTGTATTTTTGGTTTGGTTTCAGATTTAATTTTTCAGGTCCGATAAACTGTTGAATCGTATGAAAAAGTTAGATAAAAATGTACAGATAAAATCTGAAATAATAATGTATAACAATCTCAAAACATTAACTCATATAAAACTTTTTTATAATAAAAAAAAATCTGTGCGTTTAAGCGCGGATCAAAATCTAGTGTTACTTTACTCTATAATAATGTTAAACTTTCACAATTAAGTTTAGAAGCTAAACCAAAGTAGCCTAAAGAAAAATTTATGGAAAGTATCGTTCACTCATTTAAGAGTCGGAAATAGGCATTGAGGTTTTGGTTACTAGTTAATTTATTTGTAGACGTCGTTTTTGGATGAATGTACTATGATATCTCTTTGTTAACAACTAAATCAATGCTGCGAAAACTCAAGTGGAATCAAGACGACTTCCCCTTTGGATTGTACTTTATCAGCTTGCGCTATGAAGCCCAAACAAAATACTCAAAACTTACTTATGTATCAACCTCTAAAGCTGTAAGCAATATAATAAACAAACTTTTGGTTCATTATAGAATTAAAATATTTCAAAAGCAATTTGTAGTGGCTTAGGAATTTGTCATTTGTCATATGGCACCGAAGTCAAATCATAATCACAATAACAGGCGTGATTTAGTTTAAATTGATTATATAACTGATTCTTTTGAAAATTCTGCAAGAAAACAGAAAAGTTCGACATACTTTTTTGCAGACTGGGTATTTTACCATTATCTATGAATGCAATATTTATATGGTAGACTGGTAGTGTGTATATATTATAAAATGGCTCAATGATTTTGTCTTGGGGATCATATTCACATTTCATAGTGGATGTGGAACCAAAGGTCACTACCAAAGTGGACGATGGTAGTAAAATCATATTTTATGTCGACAATTATTTATTAGCTTTGCAATCATCCTATATATCATTTTAGACTTTTAGTACGCTCAGATTTAAACGAAAAAGAGACTTTAAGAGAACGTTTTATTTATATATCTAACAAAGTTCCATATATGTAAGTTGTAACATATATGATATATCACTAAGTACTAACATCATACCTAAATGATTTTATGAAGTGTATATCGATTCTTCCCAGATATACATATATAAACGTCGTCCTAATCGGATAACCTAGCTTGGTTATTATAGTTTTCTTTTCTAACTAAATCCAGTTGATTTAACAATACGGGACACGTCATTGTTAAAGTGGCACATGGATGACGGATACATATGTGATACATGTGCATGATTCGATAGGAGTAAAATCGAAGAAAGGAATGGTGATAAGATATGCATCGTGGGCTTGATACGATATCCAAATTTAAAAAGAGGAAAAGAAAAGCTTCATGCGTCAGAAAGATTATTGTCAACCAAATAATCGATTTGATCTTTGGCTTTTGCTCCTAATGTTTTCGACGGTTTCGAGATCCTTATTGGATGCTCCATGTACTAAAATAATAATAATAATAATAATAATAATAATAATAAGGAGGTGGAGTTGGCCAATCTAGCTAGTGTGATGATGATGATAGTGGCTTTGTAGGTGTGAAAATTGACGAAAACGAATCGGCCATTGCTACTTGATCTAACGAGTAGAGGACGAACATACGACGACAAAGAAACGACTATAATACATAAAATATTGCTTCGGACAATACAAAAGTTGAATTTCTAAAATAGACTTTATAGTTTACGAAAAGTATCTCAAATCGTAGTTATAAGTATATTTATTTACTAACGGATGAACAAAATCGAAACTACAGAGTATTAACGAACAAAATAAAATTTATTTTCAATACTGTCGTGTGAAGAAACAATCAGAGTTCATTGCTACTTGACGAGAAGCAAAGAGAATCTTTGCCAGGTCAACTCTGCGACTCTTGTTTCGGTTTGGGTCCAGTTTTTTTTTTTTTTTTGTAATTTTGCTCTTTTTTTTATGGGCGACAAAGAGCCAAATCAATCATCTGTAATTTGCGTTGGAACCAAAAAATGGCCTCAACAATGTGTTCACCGTATGTTTTGTGTATATTATGCGAGACATGTCTCGTTCGATAAATGCGGAAAAACAGCCGGTGGTGGTCTGCACATCATTACCATCTAGCGCTCTTATTCTAGAGTTAATTTTATGTATATGCGTTTTTTCCAATTTTTAGTAATTGGCTGGATAATATTAACTTAATTATTTTTTTGATCTAGAATAAGTTAAGATATGGGTTAGCTCTCGTTCATCGGCTTTATGGCGAGTTGTCTGTAGTTTTCTTTTGGTTTATTTACAGTTTTAGTTTTAGCTATTTTAGTGTTGTTTTTATTTATATATTTTATTTATGATGTAACACATTTAAGTCTAAACTGTTTTAAATTGAATAACCTACTCTAAAAATCAAATAAATTACAAGATTTATGCAAGAAAGTTTCCATTTTACTTCCAGATATATACGCAAACGCAGGAGGAGTGACGGTGAGTTACTTTGAGTGGGTGCAGAACATTCAAGGGTTCATGTGGGAAGAGGAGAAAGTGAACCTGGAGCTTCAGAAGTACATGACTCGAGCCTTTCACAACATCAAGTCTATGTGCCATACTCATTCTTGCAACCTCCGTATGGGAGCTTTCACCCTTGGAGTTAACCGAGTCGCTCGAGCCACCCAGTTGCGTGGTTGGGAAGCTTAATTCTATGGGATTTCCCCATCTATACTCTGTTTCAATTCTCTGTTTTTTTTTTCTTTTTGGTTTCATTGTTGCTGAAAAAGCATTGAGGTTCCGAAATGGAAAAAAAAACAAATCAATTGAATTTAACAAGTTGAATAAAAAATATTATTTTGAAAAAAAAAAAAAAAAAAAAGTTTCCATTTTCAAGATAAGACAAGAATCAGACAACAGTTCATGTTCAGTCAACATTCCAGTTACACGTGTTACGATGAAGACAGGAACATATTGACAGGTGTCGCAATATCAGCGGTCATTTGTCCAAGTTGCATGCCCGAGATTCTAAAGAATACATAGCTGGAACGTGGGGCCAATTAACGACAGTTTCCTATTTTTATTTTATTAAAATTTTAGAATACTTTCCAAGAAGGACTATAAAAATGGCATAAATCTCTCATACATTATGCAGAAACTAATAATTAAAATACATTGATTATCACTATACATTAATTATTTGTAAATATTTTTATCATTTATATAAACATGAAAGATGAAAAATCATGCTACAAAATTTGAACTTTGATCTAAGCTTTTATTTAGGAAAAAAAAAACTTAACTACAAACGAGTAGATGCAAAGTAGGTCCAGTATTGGGACCTACCAAAAAATCTTTTACGGAGGACTCTGTTTTTTTCTCTCCTTCCCCTGTGACTGCGAGTCTGCGACGACCAACTCGCAAAGACCCAACTCCACTCCACTGTCTCTTCTCTATGCTTTTCCTTTTTCCTTTTTATATTTTAATTCATATTGACAAAGCAGAAGAAAAGATTTGTATTTTAATGGGGCTAAGGGAATATTTGTGAAAGAACCTCTTCCTCTCGGACGTAGAAGGCAAGTCCCTAAGCTTGTATTTGTTTCTTCTTACAGTTAGATAAGAAAAAATATATATTTGCTTTTAGGACACTTTAACTTCTGGGAGATTCTTCTTCTTAATCTGTATGGGAAAGATCTCTCCCTTTAATCCATTTCAGGGTTTTAATGTTTTGGCTGTGCTCATGAGTCATGATTATTTGCTTTTCCTTTTACAACAGTTTTTAGGGTTTGAGTTCTAGATCTTTGGAAGCTTCTGACACTTTTGATTTGATTGAATTTGATAGCTCTGAAGCTTGTGTGTGTGGAAGAAAAAAATGGAGGAAGTTGAAGCTGCAAACAAAGCAGCAGTGGAAAGCTGTCATGGAATCTTGAATCTCTTGTCACAACAAACCAATGATCCTAAATCCCTACTGGTTGAAACAAGAGAAGCAGTTATCAAGTTCAAGAGAGTCACTTCTCTTTTGACTAGAGGGTTAGGAGGTCAAAGAAAGATCAAAAAACTCAACAACAACAACAACTACTACAAGTTTATGTCTCCTTTGTTGCCCCAACACATCTTCTTGGAAAGTCCCATTTGCAGTAATAATGCTATAACCGGTTGCGTTCCAGTTCTAGCACCAAAGCCTCTTCAGGTTATACCACCTGCTGCTCCTAGTTATGGTGAACAGAGACCGGTTCACCCTCCACCTATGATGCTTAACCATAAAATGTGTGTTGACAAGTCGTTTCTGGAGCTAAAGCCACCGTCTCTTCGAGCTGTTGATCAAAAGCCATATCAGTATATCCGTAACCACCAGCAAGGAGTGTACTATAGGAGCAACAGTGGTTTAAACCTAAAGTTTGATGGGTCTGGTGGTGGTGGTAGTTGCTATTCCCCAAGTGTTTCCAACGGCTCAAGATCGTTTGTTTCATCTCTTAGTATGGATGGGAGTGTGACGGACTACGATAGAAACTCGTTTCATTTGATCGGATTACCTCAGGGGTCTGATCATGTATCGCAGCATTCCAGGAGGACAAGCTGCTCTGGTAGTTTGAAATGTGGAAATAAGAGCAAGTGTCATTGTTCTAAGAAAAGGTGTGTGTTGGTTTTGTCTTCTTCTTTGAGATAAAAAAAAAAGTGTTTGTTTATAAGATGTTTGGTTATTTTACAGGAAGTCGAGGGTGAAACGATCCATCAAAGTACCTGCAATCAGTAACAAGATTGCAGATATACCTCCAGATGAATATTCATGGAGGAAGTATGGACAAAAGCCAATAAAGGGTTCTCCTCATCCTAGGTTAGTAAACAGTTACATGCTTAGCCAATGGTGTCATTCAATGTTCAAGAAATCGCTAGGAGATAGGCCCTTTATAAGGTTTTCGAGAAAAATATTTAAGAAAGATTGTTTCGTTTATGACTGATTTGCGCCTAGATCGATTTTTAGAACACTAGTTTTTAATATTGCTCTCTCGTTGCAGGGGATACTATAAATGCAGCAGCGTGCGAGGTTGTCCAGCAAGGAAGCATGTTGAACGATGTGTAGACGAAGCTTCGATGCTTATTGTGTCTTATGAAGGTGAGCATAACCATGCGAGAATGCTCTCCTCCCAGTCAGCTCACACCTGATTAGCTAAACCGGTCTAGTAGCTGCGATCTGCAAGTGTAAATTCTACCTTGAACGTAGGTTATCGTGCATCACAAGTTTGGTTTCAGCCTTATCTATATATAGATATTGTTATAAATGTCATAGTCTAGAATGTTTTTTTTTGTATCAGTTGTTGAACTAATGTATCTGATATGATTCGGTTCCTCTCTGTTTTTACAAGTCCATTAGAGAATGTAATTAGTAGTAAACTCTTCTAGAATTAGCTTCACGTTTCTTCAATATTTTTTTTTTTATAAGTTAGGGATAAGAGGAGATTAATCTTGAAACTAATCATCAGCAATGAAATTATTAACCAGAGTTTTAGCATAATCGATTCAATCTTTAGCTCTAAGATTACTCAAACACTTACAAAATACAGTGTCAGGTTTAAACGTTACGTAACATTAAAACATAAATCAAGTAGAGACAAACGTGAAACAGAAAAAACAATCAATAACCGTTCGAGGAGAACGATTGAGAAACTGAACAAATACCGTAGATAACCAGAAATCAGAGTTTGGTTCGGTTTTTTCCGGTATAATCAAATTAGGTTATGGTAACCCCTTCCTCCATGGAAGAATCTTCATTCACACTCACAGGCTTCAACTCTGTTTTGCCGACGCTGTGTCGGTTCTGTGTAGAGACTGACTTCGGATTCTCTTCACCAGAAGAGTTAATGGCATCTCCGCAACTCTTTCTCCTAGAGAAATTGAGTTTGGGGGACTTTGGACGCGTCAAAGGAAACTATGTTGAAACAAAGAACATTTTGATAAGCTTTCTTGTGAAACAAGTAACATATGTGAGGTAATCTAGATACAATTGATACCTTCTTAAGCTCTGGTTTCACGGGAGGTCCTTGGTAATAGAAGTTAGGGACCGGATTAGCCTTAAACTTGAGGTTTTTTCTTAGCTGTTTAATGGCTGCTTCTTGTTCTTCCTGCACATTAAATGTGTTCCCCATTTAGATGTTCTAAAGATAAAAATCATTTACATTTTCTTGATTTAGTTACTTAATGGGACCTTACCTTTTGCCTTTGTTCGAGCTCGTTTCTTTCAGCTTCTAGTGCTTGGTGTTTCTCTTCAAGCTTTTGGTAGTACTAAACCCAGAAAAATGACAGTTAAAATCAGTGAACAGAACAGAACATAAGTGATTGTTAATTGTCTTTGTTGATTATGAGTACATACCTCCTTGCGTTTTTCAGCGCGCTGAGCACTCCTAAACCGTGGAGCAGTTCCATGAGTTACTGCTCTAGACTTAGCATTCCTCAAGGATGTTGCAGCGCTGGAGTAAAATATCGTCAAGAATCACCAACAAACTAAAATACTATTTATCACAAATAATTAGATTTATTGGTGTTTTTGTGAAGTTATACTAAAGAAAGGATACGAAGAAGTAAGAGAAGATTCATCTTCTTCATCCAAACTGTTCTTGTTATCAGGCTCCAACGGCTTCTTCACATCATTCTGATATTGAATTAGAAAAAGTAGGTTATAAACCTTTTTCATAGCTCAGTCAATTACAATTTCCCTCTATACACTACTATATACAATACCTCAGTGATTACACTAGGAGGAGATTGATGATTCTGGGAGAGAGAAGCCTCCTCAGTGCATTCTTTAACCTCATAATCCTCCTCTGCAGCTATCTTGGGAGCCACGTGAACGTGAATCCTTCCATTGGATGCATCATTGTTCACCGACTCAACAACTTCTCTTCCCATTTCCAACAACTAGTCTATTACCATAAATCACCAAATAAATAGACGAGGTAAGAGATTAAACTACGAGAAAAACATATTATTAGAACCTAATTTAATTAATGTTAAGGTTTCAAACTGTTTTATTTTTTGTTATTTCAAATTTTCATCTCTCTGATTGAATTTCCAGCATCCTACCAACCTAAATGGTTATAAAGAAACAAAGGTTTGATATTAATCTGAAATCTGAACATTTCGGATCTAAAAAGAAATGACCAGCATGAATCCAGATGACGATAACATTTAGCAAATATTATTGATTGATACGAGGAACATATTTTTCATCAAACACGATACAAAAACAGGGGAGAACCAAACAAAACAATTTTTTTTTGAAAAAAAAGAAACAAAACAAAAATGGAAAAACAAAGAACTATGAGATAATGTTCTTACAGATCTTGTCTGAAATGAACAATTATTCTTAACAACAAGTCTTCGTGACTAATCTTTCCGGTCTGTCGTGAGCTTTTTTCAGACAATAAAGAACAAGAACTCTCCCTCGCTCTCTCTCTCTCTCTCTCTCTCTCTCTCTCTCTCTCTCTCTCTCTCTCTCTCTATCTATCTCTCAATGAAAAAGAAAGATTGCTTATGTTTCTGGCGGTGACTGTTATTATGGAACTGCGATTCATTTGTTAAGCTGTTGGGTATTTATCGGCTCTGTTTTTTACTTGTTTAATTTATCATTTATTTCTTTTAACAGCTTTTTCTATTATTAGTCATTTCTTTTTGGCAATTAATTCTTCATCTCGGCGATTAAATATTCGAAAAGAATTTTGTCCAACCAAAAAGTAAACTCGTTGTCCGTTGATAACAGTACAAAAGTCTATTAATTAAATTAAAAAATACTCACGTTTTCTTATTTAAATCGAGATTAAATATCAAGAATCAATTTTGCATCTTTATTTTCAGCGACTAAAACTAAAGTACAAACTCTTTGTTATACACTAGATATTATATGCATGTGTCGACAAGTTTGAATAGAAATATTGTCGTGTAAGATAAAACATCCTCGGATAACACGTGAATCGTTGCACTTTTAAATTCGCGTAGTCAATGCTGACGACGGTTAGTTAACGCCGACACGGGGAAGAACACCCTCCGAACCCAACTTTTCTGATCTCAAATCTATCTCTGGGTCCTCTTTGTCTCAACCTTTTAAATCTTTCGGGAACCATTTGTTATGAAATTTTTTACATTTTGTTTTACCTTGAATTGTGGTTGATATGAGAGGTTTTATTCTAACCTGATATGAGAGGTTTTACCTTCATATTTTGAGTTTTAATTTGATGGACTAAAAAAAGTTCTCCATGCATAACCTCGTTATTAGTTAATACTCCCTCCGTTCCTAAATGATAGACTTTTTAGTATTTTCACACGTATTAAGAAAACATATTAAACAACCATAATAAATATATTGTTTTCTGCAATTTTCAATTTTCAAATAACTTTTAACAAATAGTAATTCAAAAAAATCAATTAATTTTCTTGAAGTTTACAATTTTATCATAGAAAACACAAAAAATACATCTTTCAGAAACAAGTTTTTTTTCTAAAATGTCTATCATTAAGGAACGGAGGGAGTACATGTGAACATGTGTCGTGTATATTCCAGTTGGACCAACCATGTGATTACATATTTCAATTGATTTTTTTTCTCCTCTCTTTTGTTAAAAGAACTGAATTCATATCACAGTGCTGTATACCGTCCATTTTGTAACATTAAGTACGAGCTGATTGGATAGCCGTAGAATTTATAAAAAAAAGTGTTTCATTCGATTTATTTTCTATCAAATGTGACAATGTGCGTGCATGGGCCAGTAATTATGTGAAGAAGAAGAGAGCAATATAGAATCCTCTCAATCTGGGCTCATTAACAAATTGTCAAATTTTCCCAAGCCCTAGATTGTTCCGTTCCTCTGACCAATCAAAACCTAATAGGCCTATTATGAAATTACTAATGACATTTAACACTTTTAGATCGAAATTTCGATTTCCGTTCCGTAGCATTTTACAGTTTCAAAGAAGAACTTATCTTTATTAATGTTCTTAAGTAAGCTTAGTATTTATTTATTTATTTCTACGTTTTTTTTAAGAAATTAATACGGAGTCACACAAAGTAGATCGTGAGAAATGCAAATAAGCATATACTTGGAAGCCAGATGATCCGTTTTTCTCTCTTGCTCGGTCAACGTACAACCCGGCGACGAACACGCGTCACTTACAATCACCTCGAAGCGCTGTTTATAATGGTTTACACGCCACTTTAACTATTTTCTAAATTTCCCAAAAAAGAGAAGAGCGAAAGACTTATAATGGCGATGGAAGTAGCAACTCCGGTTCATGCACCGGCGCCATCTCCGGCGACCAACCTCATTGTCTCAGCAACAACAACCGCTGTGGAAACTCATAAGAAGAACAGGATTCAAGTTTCTAACACTAAGAAACCATTGTTCTTCTACGTTAATCTCGCCAAGGTAAGTGCCAAAAAAAAGAACAATCGTTACATTTTATCATAACAAAGGTTTCTTGGTGGTCAAGCATTTTACAGTTTCAAAGAAGAATAAATAGGATTTAACAACGCTGCGTTTTGCTGAGGAGATATTTTAAGCGATTTTGAGTGCGATTTTTCGTCGAGGGTTTCTCATGGGTATGGTGTCGCCGCCGTTCTCTCCGGGTTTGTTGGGGAGCAATAGGGAGAATCGAGAAGTTTGTGATGAAGATCAAGGAGAGATAAAGCGATCGATGGGTGAGGTGACGAAGGAAATTCCAAAATGGATTGAGGCAGTACAAGATAAGAAAAGCTTGAGAAAATATGATGTTGAGGTTACTTCTGTTGAGGGTAAGCATAAGGTGGTGATTCCAAATAATATTCTCTCTGATGCTACTCCATTGTGGGAGGACTTTGTTGTTGGGAAGTTTTTGGACATTGCGCCGCACATCGCTAAGGTTCATATGGTTGTGAACAAAATTTGGAGCTATGGGGATTCAACATCAAAGGTGGAGGTGTATGATGTAAATGCGATGACGATGCGATTTAAGATCAAGAGTCAGAAGGTCCGTGAGAAGGTTATTAAAAGAGGGATGTGGAATATAGCGGGAGTTCCCATGATTGTGAAGAAATGGACTCCAAAGACAGATGAAGAGAATCAGGAAGAGGAGGTTATTCCAATGTGGGTTCATTTGAGGAAGGTCCCACTGAACATGTTTTCTTGGGAAGGTTTAAGTTTCATGACGAGCACGGTGGGATTTCCAGTGCATTTGCATCCAGAGACGCTTGCCTGCTCAAACTTTGAAGAGGCAAAAGTTTTTGTTAATGTAGATGTATCGAAGACCTTACCAAAGGAGATTGATTTTGCAATAGATGGAAAGGAGTTCACTGCTGAATTCTATTATCCTTGGCTGCCTTCTAGGTGCAATCTATGTGAGAAATGGGGTCACACAGATCAGGTTTGCGTGATGAAAAAGAGAGAGAGGAAACAAGGGAGGAGTGACGAGGTGAAGGGTAGTATTTCAGCAACTCAAAAAGATAAAGTCAGGGCTATGCAAGAGACACCAATAGCCAAGATAAATAATGATTTATCTGATGCTAAAGAAGTTACGGGAGGAGTAGTGAAGGAAAAGGCCTGGTCATTAGTCTCTCCAGACAAAGTAGGCAGGACGCAAAATAAAACTCCAAGAAGTGAGGAACATGATATCCAAATATCAGCTTCCAAATTCTCGGTGTTGAGTTTGGATGAAGAAGAGGAGGGTGAAATAAAGGATGATGATCAGAATGGAGAGATGAAACAGAGCAATGAGGATGATATTGTGGAGGACATAAGAGAGGGGGATCTGATGGAGGATGTTTTAATGGAAAGAAAGGATAAGAGTATAAGAAAGCAGTAATGCAAAAGGGTGGGAAAAGAGTTCAGAAGGGTAAAGCTCAGGATGTCAATCCAAAGGGCAAGCGGTCTTCTCGACGTAATCTCTGATCCACGGCGAGTTTTTTCTGGAATGTGCGCGGATTGAATAAAGAGTTGAAGCATTCCGTGATTAGAGAGTGGATAAATAATAGGGAGATGAAGTTTGGATGTGTCTTGGAAACTAGAGTGAAAGAAAAAAAAATCTGGAAGGATTCTAAATACAGTCTTCAGAGAGTGGTCTTCGATCACGAACTATGAAGAGAGTCAAGGTGGAAGAATTTGGTTTGTTTGGAGAGATTCAGTATGTATAACTCCTGTTTACAAATCAGACCAGTTAATTACGGTAAGGGTGGAGATGCAAGGGGTAGAAGCTTTTTACTGTACGTGTGTCTATGCCAGTAATCAAATGGAGGAAAGGAAGGTATTGTGGGAAGACCTGGCTCATCATCACGGCTCTCCTAGTTTTAAAAACATGGTGTGGATGATAATGGGTGATTTCAATGAGATTTTGGAGGGGGAAGAGAATTCGAGATTCGCATATACGGGGAGGATCTCAAGTGGTATGAGGGACTTCCAGGAACTGGTACTTAGATGTCATCTCATGGATATGGCGTTTCAAGGTCCTAAGTATACATGGTGTAATAAGAGGGAGGAAGGAGTAATATGTAAAAAATTGGATAGAGTTTTGTTAAATGAAGAAGCAGTGTTGAGGTTTAGTAATGCGTACTCGGTGTTTGAACCTGGTGGTTGCTCTGATCACTTGAGGTGTAAGGTTCAGTTAACCCCACCAACAGAAAAGATAAAAAAACCATTCAAGTATGTCAGCTCGATGGGTAGTATGCCGGCTTTTCTTCCTCTGGTGAAAGAGTATTGGGATTCTACACAAAGGCTGTTTCACTCCACCTCAGCGATGTTTAGGTTCTCAAAAAAGCTTAAAAATTTGAAACCATTGTTACGAGAGATGGGTAGGAGGGAGTTGGGCAATTTGACAGTTAGAACTAAAGAGGCTTATGAGGTTTTGTGTGGAAAGCAGAAAGTTACGCTGAGCAATCCGAGTGATGTTGCTATAAAAGATGAAGCTGATGCTTATGGGAGGTGGCTCCATGTCGCTAGCTTGGAGGAAGAACATCTGAAACAGAGAGCTAAATTGCACTGGCTGGACATTGGTGACCAAAATAATAAAACCTTCTAGAGGGCTATAACAACAAGGAAGGCTCAAAATACGATTAGGGAAATCAGATGTGGGAATGGGAATGTAGTAAAATCTCATGAGGAAATAAAGCAGGAGGCAGAACGTTTTTTCTCTGAGTTTCTTAATAGAAATCCAGAGAGTTATCATGGGGTTAGTGATGAGGAGTTGCAGAATCTGCTAAAATTTCGTTGTTCGACGGAGGACTGTGGTATGTTAGAAGCTGAAGTTACTGATGAAGAAATCCGTAAGGTCCTTTTTGCGATGCCGAGTAATAAGTCACCGGGTCCAGATGGGTTTCCTGCGGAGTTTTTTAAAACTACTTGGCAAGTGCTTGGCCATGACTTTACCATTGCGGTACAGTCAGTTTTCAGATTTGGTTTCCTGCCTAAAGGAGTAAACTCCACGATCCTGGCATTGATACCTAAGAAGCTTGACTCGCTTGAGATGAAAGACTACCGGCCAAAAGCGTGCTGCAACGTATTGTATAAGGTAGTCTCAAAAGTCCTGGCCAACCGGTTGAAGAAGCTACTACCAAGAATTATTTTGGAGAATCAATCAGCATTTGTACAAGGGAGGCTGCTTATGGAGAATGTTCTTCTTGCTTCTGAGCTTGTAAAGGACTACCACAAAGAGGAGATAGCTCCAAGATGCTTGATGAAAGTCGATATTTCAAAAGCTTTTGATTCGGTGCAATGGTGCTTTGTCTTGAAATGCTTAAGTGCGTTAGGCTTTCCGGAGAGTTTCATCCATTGGATAAAACTGTGTATCACTACACCATCTTTTTCAGTACAAGTAAACGGTGATCTAGCTGGTTACTTTCAAAGTTCCAGAGGCCTTCGTCAAGGGTGTTCACTATCACCGTATATATTTGTGTTGTGTATGAATGTGCTTTCATGGAAGATTAATGAAGCAGCAGCAGCGAAGAAGTTTAAATTGCACCCGGGTTGCCAAAAGTTATCACTCACGCATCTCTGTTTTGCTGATGACCTCATGGTGTTTGTAGAAGGATCTAAGGAGTCTGTTCAGGGAGCCCTCTCTGTTTTTGATGATTTTGAAGGTTGGTCAGGACTGAGCATAAGTGTGGAGAAATCAACCATCTATATGGTCGGGGTAGCAGAAGTAGAGAAGAGAGAAATCCTAACGAATTTTAAATTTGCTTCTGGGGAACTCCCCGTACGTTACTTGGGACTACCACTTATGACACAAGTGATGAGAAAACAAGATTATCTACCCCTTTTGGAGCAGATCAGAGGCAAGATCAGTTCTTGGACATGCCGGTTCTTATCATATGCGGGTAGGTTGCAATTAATCAAAGCCGTGATTACTAGTATTATCAACTTTTGGATTACTGTGTTCAGACTCCCAAGAGGTTGTATTAAGGAGGTGGAACAGATATGTTCGGCGTTTTTATGGACTGGACCGGTTCTTAAATCAACAAACTCCAAAGTGGCATGGGAGGAAATTTGTAGTACAAAGGGTGAAGGCGGATTGGGAATTAGAAACTTGAGGGAAGTTAATATGGTGTATGGGCTTAAGTTGATCTGGAAAATGCTATCTGAAGACTCTTTATGGGGTAAATGGATTCAGGTGAATCTTCTCAAAGGGAAGTGTTTTTGGGAAGTAAAGTTAAATGGCCAAATTGGATCTTGGATGTGGCGCAAGATGTTAAAACTGAGGAGTATTGCAAAGACTTTCTACAAGAGAGAGCTGGGGAATGGGAGGCAAACTTCATTCTGGTTTGACAATTGGTCAGAGAAGGGCGTATTGTCTGAAGTGTTGGGGGATAGAGGAATTATTGATATGGGGGTTGCTAAGTATGCGACGGTAGAAGAAGCGGTTCTTAATACAAGGAGGAGAAAGAGACATCGTATGAGCATTCTAAAAGATATTGAAGCAGAGCTGAGTGTCATAGTGAGTAACTTGAGGTCTGAAGAGGAGGATGTGAGTTTATGGAGAAGGAAGTCGGGGTATAGGAAGACATTCTCTACTCAAGAAACTTGGTTGTTGTTGAGAGTGAGCAAAGTTTACTGTGACTGGTCTCGAGGAATATGGATGAAGCAGGCCACGCCTAAATACGCTTTTATGACATGGTTAGCAGCTCGGGACAGATTATCGACGCTGGATAGGATTGCTAAATGGAGCCAAGGTACTGTCACCACTTGTGTGCTTTGTAACTTGGGCACTGAATCGAGAGATCATCTGTTTTTTGAGTGTTGTTACTCTGCTCAAATGTGGGAAAAGGCGGTCAAAGGTATTATGGGGAGTTGTTATACTAACGTCTGGTCCGAGATTATGGAGCTTATAATAGACAGAAATAAGGAGAAGAAGTGGCTGTTTTGCATACATTATGCTTTTCAGTTAGTTCTTTATGTAGTGTGGAGGGAACGCAACAAAGTGAGGCATAGGGATAAGTTACTTCCACTATCTGTGGTGCAGAGAATGATAGACAAATGGATCAGAAACAAAATCAGTGTCTTGAGAAGGAAGGGAGTCAAAGGAATGGAAGAGATGATGCAATTTTGATTTTCAACTAGAATTACAAATGTTTAAGATGTTTTTGGAGTTTAAAGTCTTAAAGTAAACAGTATGCACTAGTTGTAAAAAGGTTTTTTTTTGTGAATAAATTTAACATTCATTCAAAAAAAGAAAAAAAAAAAAATCTAGTGACTGTAAATTGATTAGGATTTCATTATTTTCGTGTGTATCTATGCAGAGGTACATTCAACAGTACAACGAGGTCGAGCTTTCTGCACTTGGAATGGGTAGGTTGCTTACAAGTTACAACCATTTTCGATTTTCTTTATTTTTATTTTTATCTCACTTTGTTTTTCTCCGTGTGTGCTTTAAATACTACGTTTCATATATATAACGCTTAATTGTGTATATGCAGCGATCACAACAGTGGTAACTATCTCAGAAATTTTGAAGAACAATGGACTTGCAACAGAGAAGAGTAAGTATAACGTCGTTTCTTCGTTAACTTTATCTCTTCCTTATTTTATTTTATTTTTTTGCTGAAAATTTCATTTGTGTGAAACAAACAAACAGAAGTTCTGACATCAACAGTGGGAATGAAGGACGAGAACAAAGGGAGAGTAGTTCAGAAGGCCAAGGCCAGTCATTTATTTCTCTCTTAAAATAGCTTTAACTAAGATCTTATTATTAAAGTATTTTCGATTTTATTATATTGCATTTGTGTCATGTACAGATTGAGAATTTTTTTTGAACTGATGTTCAGATTGAGATTGTATTGGGGAAATCAGACAAATTCGATTCTCTAATGACTCCGGTGACCAAAGATACGGTGAAGGAGGAGAAGGCGGTGAACACGGAGGAGGAACCAATAGAAGCTGAAGCTAAACCTGAAGGCAAGAAGGAGTGACCATGTAAACAAATTTCTACAGGTTTCGAGGATTAATATAAGTTTCTCTGCATACCGAGCAAACTCTTTTTGCTTCATTACTAACTCAAAAAACATATCAAAAAAGTTTTGTGGTCTTGGGTTTACGCGCTTAGCGGAATATAGTTTTACTGTTCTTAAATGTGATTTTCTGATAATGTGATTATGTGGTCCGTATTTATTTGTGAAAAACATTATTTGATGTTTTATTATGTTATGTGGTAGTAGGTAATAAGTTAATATATTATGTGTTTATCTTTTTAATAATGTGTTGTTGTATGTATAATACTATTTATTAGTGGTGAATTGAGTTTCTGATGTAAAACATATTGAATTTCATTAACTTTGTCTTTAGGCATTTGTTTATTCTAAAATTAACGGCGTCAAAATTGTATTTTAATTTTTCTCATTTTTGAACATTACTTTTTTTAGGTGTTTTTTGCACTCTCTCTCATTCTTGACTTTGAATCATAACCATTTATATATTTCGTTTACCTCTCCGGTTTGTAGTGCTTCTCACCATCACCGAGAAAAGACTCACTTCCGTGCTTTTTTTTTTCCTCACCTTCTTTTTCTGTGAGATTATCTGGTATTTGTTATAGATCAGACATATTAGTTTCATGTTATGGGGTTGTTTCTTACGGCGTGGTATGTTATTTCGGTCAATATTGGTCATGTTTTTCCTTAGGTTTTGGGTAAGATTAGAAACTACATCTCGTTGGGTTGGGTCAGCGTTTAGCTGTCAATGATGTTGTTTTCCTCGTCGATGGTTTGCCGTCAATAGTCTATGCTCGTCTTGGTTTTCAAGATCTGGCTTTTGGTGATCTGACTTCTATGCTCTTTTTTCATAGCTCGAGGATGGCTCCACGGTTTGTTGATTTCATTTTGTCTATTTTTATCTTTTTGTTCTCTCATCTCATTCACCTTTCATCGTTGATCACGTCTCTTGTGGTGACTTTGTTCTTCCGATGATTATTCTTTCTCTGATCCGGTTTTTTGGTTTTTTGCGTTGGTGCTTGATCGCGATTTTTTGTGTTCTTGGGATTACTTTGTCTCATATTTTATCTTTTTATCTTTTTTCTGACATCTGCTTGTTCTAGCCAAGACATTCTATAGTAAGATGAGATAAGTTAGTCTTCTTTGTTGACATTTTTTCAGCTCCAAACATTTATTGAGTTAGTGTTACTATAGTATTTTGGTTTTTTTTCTTTGACTATGGAAGTTTTATGTTTAAATTATGTATTGCACACTAATTTCTTCTTATTATTTTAGTCATTTTATATTTTTAATAGTTAAATAAATATATAATTTGTAAATTAAATAATAGAAAAAGGTTAATAATAATAAAATAACAAAAAATTATGTTATTTTTAGCTGTGAATAAATTAAATATGTATTATTTTATTTATTTCTTTATTCATCTTGAATTTTAGTGAACAATAAAATAGATTATCAAACTTCATACGATAGTAGTTAGTGCTGAAATGATTAGGTAGTTCACGATTAGAAAGTTTTTGGCAAAATTGCAATAATCTAAAAGAAGAATGACCTAAAATGTAAAAAAAAATATGTGGATGACACGTGTCGCAAAAGCCTTATGCCACTTGTCAGGGAAAAATCCAACTTTATATATATACAGGGTCGGTCCACGTTACGCGCGGAATATGAGTATCGTGTGATGTATATTTCTATATAATCGTATATTTTCATTGTATGTGTTTCAAATTTGGATTTGCTAGAAGGATGCATAATAACGTTGATGGTTTTTAAGTTTCTTTTGGGTGTAGAGAGTTTATAAATGTTACGATGTATTATATTAAATTTTGATGGCCGTACTTATATTAAAAAATTGATGCGTATACAATACTATATAGTTCGGATGAGGTGGTAGGAATTTGAAAATGTAAGCTATTTAATACCTTTGATATTAGTGGTAAACGCTATTATTGTTACTTGCTAAGTTTGCAATCATCTCTTTTCGCTGCAAACGTCTCGTATCGTAGTGTTTCACGTATGTAAGATCAAACACCTGTAAATTTATAACCACCATGAGCTCACAAAAAATATACAATTAACATAAAAGCAAGCAGCAACATTGCAAGCTATACACAACAATGTAAGTTATAAAATTTATTTCTTTTCATGGTAAGAAAAGTTGTAATCTTTCAAGTATCGAGAAAATTTGACACAGGAATCTGAGTTTTTAGAGCCAAAACAGTGTTTTCCAAATTTGAACAAATTAGCATCTAACATTTTTTTAAATTTTCTAATGTCTCTGTTTTGTTTTATATCTAGCTTTATAATTATTTGAATATATTTTTGTGGAATGTTATATATTATCATGTCTGAATAATTATGTGACAATAAAATTTGTGTCTCTTATATCCCTATAAAAGGTTTAGTTATGTTATATATTATTGTATAAGGTCATATAAAATGCTAATATTGTAATTATAGAAACTCTAACCTAGAAGTAATTAAAAACTATAACCCCATAGATATTTCTCTTCTTTCTTCTTTTCCTTATTCGAGAGACCAATGATCTAGTTTTCAGATTTTGAATTTATTTTGAATATGTATATGATAGTATAGTTTTCAGATATTTAATTTTCTAACACATTAAATTATACTGGATGAACAAATAGTAAATAATTTTGAATAATTGATACAAAAATTAAACAGCAATTATGATCTAATTTTTGAAGTTGTTCACTTATTAAAATAATTTATTTTAAACCATAATAGCTGAATTAATCAATTTTAAATTGTTCTTTTAGTTACACTGAAGTAATATAATAATAACTTGTAATTTGTTTAATTTACTTATTCTAATAGCTGAGTTTTTTTTAATATTTTTACATATGTAAAGATCATTTTTCTTCACTTTAAGTTTGCAGGAAAACATAAACTAAAGAGTCATCAACTTCATATATTTTTCTGGTTTCTTAGACTTTAAAATTTTGGGTGTGAAAAAAAAATTGGGAGTGTGAGAGTTGAGAAAATGTAATGCATGTTTTTTTAGCAAAAAATGTAATGCATGTATGAATTATAAAGTTCATAGCATACATGAGTACATTTGTTCTTGTTTCTTTTGGCTAACGAAATAAATACAAAGCAATCTAAAATATCATGTTCAAGTATTAGAATTTATACGCAGCTTATCATTTATTCTATAATTTTAACAAACCAAGCATTGGGATTTGACTTTAATATATTTGACGGACCAATTACTCGCATGTACTAAAATGACTTCAATTGATATATATAGTATGAAAGTTGTGTGTTACAAAAAAAAGTAAAAACTTGCAAGAAAAAAAAACTTCAGAACATAAAAATTGTACTCCAACACTAACTCCTCCTCTCCACATGTCATGTAAGAGTATGGTACATGTCCGTATGAAAATCTATTTTATTAATTAAATATATATTAATAAATATATTTCACATTTTTTAATTACCATAGATAATATTGAGATGAATATTTCGTTTGGTATGTGTGATACGAAAAAGATCCTAAACCGAACAAATTGCTTAAGTGGCCAAACTCTTTGGGGGATGTATACAGCTGAGAGTTTCAGGTGATTTGTATTAAAATGACAAATTCACTGTTATTGAAACATGAATTTTAAAAACTCATTTAAAATCCACTGTTATTGAATTTGACATTTCTTAAAGTATTCTGAAATCCACTGTTATTGAAAAAAATTTAAGTTGTGGAGTTTTAAAGTTTTCAGGTGATTTTAGGGTGTTTGGGTAGGATTTCTTAGTTAAAAAAATTAAAACCCAAATCCCATAGTTTTAGGTGATATTCTAGAGTAGTTTAACAAAAAATCACTTAAATCTCTGCAACTTATTGAAATCATCTAAAACCCCATTAAAAATCAAATCACATCAAATGTTAAATTGAATACATCCCCCTTTGATTAGCGGGTTTAGAGTATCGTTTGAGAGATTTTGATATGTAATTCAGGCTACTGAAACATTTTCAAATTAAATACAAATATATGTGATAAAAGAGTTTAACTGAGAAATCATTTATGTGAATGGCCTTAGCCTCACTGCTTCGACTTTTCTTGGACTCCATATTTAATGCAGAGTTGCACACTAACTTTAGTATTTTGGTTTCAAAATTAAGGCAGAGAATAGCGCAATTATTATATTCTTAAAAAAGTAATCATCAAAGCCCTCACAACCCCTTTCGTAGATTCTCATGTAGACTCTCTCATATAAAATTAATGTTATCTTATTGACCATAGTAACATGATACTTACTTCGTAGACTCGAGTCAACTATCATTCTAAAGCTTTTGCTATCAACATCATATAGTTTAATCCATTCCAGAAGAATATTTTCAGCCGAAGGTTCCATTGGCTTGATTGTGCTACGACCCATGATGATCTCGTACAGAACAACTCCAAAGCTATACGCATGAACTTTTGTCGGTTTGTTTTCCTCGAGATTTTCTCGAGGTTTTTGTCTTTCTTTTTCAAGAAAAGATTGAATGAAAGGAAACCAAAAGACTCGTGGGGGTGTATGTGTATCGATGATCTGACCGGCTGGAAAACTAATGATCTGGCTCATCCTCTCCATCTCCGTCACTTACATCATCTACACTCTCAAAATCTTCTCCACTTCACACCCTTGCCAAGATCTAACCTCCGAGACCATTCTCCAACAAAGGCCAGAGAAAAAGGTTTAGGAAATGTGATATACAATCCTAGAAAAGAACAAAATCAGGGAAGAAATAAAAAAAACCATAGTATCTCAACACACACCTCTAAATGGTTAAATTTTATATAATTCCAACACACACCTCTAAATGGTCAATTTCTATATAATATTAACATATGTGCGGTTCAACAAATGACATGCACAATTTAATAGGAATCACAGAGAAGTGCAGTTGTTAATACCAATTTCCTAATATATTAGATAACAGGAATTTCAGATGCTGAAACATATGACCTTGGCAACATTGAGGGGCTTGAATATGACGGTGATATATAATCTGCACAGTCGTACCGGTAGAAGTTTGCAATAGATTCCAAAGAACTCATAACCATCCACTGTATTCTCTTCCCTCACTACATGTTCCACTTGAGAGCAAAAATAAACCACATTCACGAATTCGTCAACAAACAACATGAGCGAAACCCTTGTTTTTTCTTTATAACATAAACAAAGATGATTTATTCTTCTCCGAACTCAAGCTGTAAAGGTGCGCCCAGTCTCAAGCTTACCCGTGCAATGATAGTATGATCAGAAACCAAACGCTGAGATAAATCTCTCACCAGGCTCGGTTTTGACTCTATCCAGAGTTGGAGTTAGAAGGTTCCGAGCTCGTAGTAGTAATCTCACCGGAGACGCTTCCGTTTTGCTGCTGCTCATTAGCAATCACCAAACAGCGAGCTGCTCGTTCCAAGAGGGCTAAGTTAGAAGGAAAAGTCAATGTCTCGTAAGAGAGAAACAGCAGTGGAGATATCTAAACCGATTCCGGCTATGGTCTCCTTGAGAATACGACGACGAATCAGTGAAATGGAGAATCTCCACTGCTTGTGTAGGAGGAAGCTTAAGCATCGACGTCAAACCACCGGCGTTCTCGAGAGTTAGCCTTATTAGTTGCCGAAACTCGTAACCACCGCCGTTAAAGTGATTCAAGCCATGTTAGTTCCCAGAAACGCCCAACGCCGCCGGATGTAGCTCTGAATACTCCGGCCAGATCCATAAACGTTAGCAATTCTGGACAACAACACCGGAAACTTAGAATCTCAGAGAAAGAAAAAGACAACGGGAACTGAGAGATCGCCGGCGCCGGAGATGAAGTAGCCAGAGGAGGAGATGGAACGACAGGAGGGACACATGAAGATTTGGAAGCGGCTTTGTTCTTAGCTTCTTCGATTTCAGACTCTGTCTCCGCAAGCAATCTGATTACAGCGCCTACCGGAGCCATCTCCTTCTCCGACGACGATTGCGGCGAGGTAACCGTAGTAGAAGAATGTTAGTGAGGAATGAAAGGATGTTGTTTATGGGATGAGGGCATACCTTTTTATACGTAAAGATTCACCGACTGGAAGAGAGGGCAAATGCATTGAATAAGGAATTAAGATGATCTTTAATGGCAATGTTTCATGGCATCCCGTAACGTTTGAATTTCACTTTCAAAGCATAAATATTTTTTTTTGTTCAAAGCGTATAGAAATCCATTCCAAAGAACACGAAAAGCTTAACGCCCTAGAGATCAGCCGTAAAAATTCATCTCCCATCACTTTGAACAAACTTCATGGTCAGAAAACTGAAGGTGAAGAACACGAAGAACCCTAGACAGCGAGATGGAAATAGTTGAAGACGAAGAGGGTCTTTGACGGTTTGATCAATAACATTACGGCTTCACGCCAAATGGGCTAGCTTTAACAAATTCGAAGCCCAAACACACAACACGTTAAAAGATTTAGGCCCATCACGCAGCTGATTAAAAACGTCGAGTTTCACCTATTTGACACGTGTCGCGACGACAACCTCTGACTTTCTGACGTGGATGCTGAGGTGGTGCGTCCTGGAATGAGATAACTGTACTGTATATATATAGATAGATATCTACTTAGGTTTACAAAAAGAAAATTTTCACGAGATATCTAAGTAGGCCTTGAAGACCTATCTCTCATATAAGGGCCCATTTTAGTAGGCCTCTGATATAAATATTACTGTTGAGGACTTGGGTTGCGATACAGTGAAATATAGTTCATGCACCGTTGCCAACTTGCCATACTCTTTTGATCAACATGTATACATGATGGTGTTATTGTTGTAGCTTCTAAGTTGGAGAAGGTTTCGCTCAAGATGCAAACACATGAGTTTTCTTAAACGTATATGAAATTTAACGATTTTAACACGGATGGTTACACAATTATAAACCACTTGTGACTTAATTACAATCATGAAACCAGTTAATCAAATTCATGATCATTTAGCTCTTCGTTTAGGAGTCCAAGTCTTAAAATATATAGAGTGCGTTTAAATTTACGAATTCAAGTCTCGATGTTGGAAAGATGTCTTTGACTGTCCTTGACTTCCAAGGACATTATGGCTCTATTAGTAAAGACCAAAATAAATGTCGGGAAATGTCAAGAGAGGGGAGAAGAATAGGTGGAAAAACGGCACGAATTTTGGAGGCGAAACAGATGGATAGAGCGATGTTCATTTAATGTCCTTGAATTTCATAAAAATGGAAATGAAGATGTGACGTTTCATTGGAAGAGGGAAAAAGCTTCACCTAAACCAAACATGGCATGTGAGTTTAATGTCTTTTCTCTTTCTTTTTTTTTTATCTTTCTTTTTCACCGAACTTGGTCACATGCTCCCTCTATCATAACCTCTAATTTCTCAAAGAACATACTCTATCCTTTCATATTAAGCGTTATAGATAAAAAAAAAATTTGTTATAAAATACTTCCTCTATTCCTAAATATATGATGTTTAAAAGAATTTTGATGTTCTAATATATGAGATGTTTTCATTTTTTTAGGTAATTTTTTACTTTATTAAAAAATGTGTAACTAATCATATTTGATCATCTATTTTGTAATTGGTTGAATAACATTAATTTATAGTTTTAATGATATTTTCTAGACAAAACAATGATTTTTTTAATATGTGTGTTTTTACATAAACATCTTATATTTAAGAACACGAGGAGTAAGTGTTATTTTCGACTTTCAATGCAAAACTTATTGATTTTATTCAGTAATTTTATTTTTATATTGGTTGAAATATGGTTAGATGTATAGAGAATTGTGTTTTTATATAGAAAATATATAAAATTAATGGTTTTCTTAATCTGTATGCAAAAACCTAAAATGACATTTAATATGAAACAGATAGAGTAAGAGTTTTCTAATTATTCTTGTGAATAGGTAGGCATGGTTATCAAAAAACGATGAAAGATCTTTAGTTTATTTTCTACTTGATATTTGTGATTATGTTTCAAAGGATAGAAACCGTATCTGTAGAGCTTTTTGGTTTGCTATTTAGTTAGTTACTATATTTGTAAAAATAAGATGGATTTTTAGCTTCTTATTAGGATAAAAGTTTATCACTATTAGGCACATGTTCTAGATATTTACTGAAATAAAAGATAGAGTCGAATGGTTGAGTTTTTTTTCGAATGGTTGAGTATTTGAAGAAATATAGACAAATTGAAACTCAATGAAGGGATGGGAGAAAAATCTATAGAGGTGTGAAGAGGAGAGGATTGGGTTGAAAAGTAGGGTCTGTTTCCTTGTGGAGATCATAATTATTTGGATGCCACTCTGCTAATCATTAATGCCTTCATACCCACCCACATGTTCCCCCTACATGTAATTCCAGTCAATTTTGTTGGACAAAACCCAAACACAAAGCAATATCAATGGTAAGCTAACCACTATTCTCAAATCATTGTTTCTTAAGTCGTTCACTTCTCTTTTTTGGATCTCTTTTTTATGATTGCCATTACCAATTGCTTGTCCTTAACCCCTTACATCTTGTCTATGCCAGTTTGGTTGAAGTCATATATTTGCGTGCTTTCAATTTATCGACATAAGTTTGCACAAGCTACAAGCACGAACAAAATAACATAAATTTTGTCGACGGTGACAATACTGAAAAGTTGAAAGTCCAGAGTAACCTGCTGGAGGTCAATGTTATTAGCATTTCACATTGCGCTTTTAGTTAATCCAAATCAAAAGATATTGCAAACAAAATTTCGATGTTGGGACTAGTGCCATTGGATAACTTTCGTTTATATATGTAGTAGTATTATTTTGTTATATTTTTGAGGAATCTTATTCTACATTAACTTTTAAAGAGGAGTCTTGTCGCTAAAAACAAAGAAAAAGAAGAGTCTTGTCAACCACCTTATTGCAAATTTTAAGAGTTGGATTGGACATGGCTTTCAGAGATCATGTGAGCTTTTGGGACCCAATTCCTTAATTATTGATTCTCCATTTCTCACATATATATAAATGTTTTTGTAATTAAATATTGACAAATAGCACTACAATCCTTTGTGTCATAGGAATTCCACTATCATAACAGATTTTTTTTCTTGTACGAACGGTTATGGTCAAACTATAAGAGAACAATCTTTCGTATTAATAAATCTTGTGACAACAAAAGTGTTGTGAACAAATGCAAATCAAAACTCGAAAAAAAACAAAAAGTAAAAATGATTAAGGCAGATATTCGTTTTTTTTTTTTTTTTTTTTTTTTTTAAATTTGTGATTATATGAATAAATAACTTTACAATCCGTTAGATTCATGTTTACAGCAGTTTTAAAAATTGATTTTTCCTTCTTTTAAGAATACATACATTACTGGTGTACTAAGATTAGACACTTTTAGATGTATCAAGAAAGATAAAAGTTAGAATGATATGTTGGTCAAGTTAGTCCATTTATATTCGGTATAATCCTTGGCTATTGCCGCTGCATAAGATTAACTGGAAACTAATGATCAAACCCGTATGTTGTGGCCAACCAAATCTTGTAGAATGGGTCAAACAACTAAAAATTGGACTAATTTCATACTTGAAAGAACCTTATTAACCACTATGGGCAACAACTTTCAGGGGCTCTAAAACAAGTAGCCGAAGCTTCAAAAGCTTCTTTCGTATCCAATTATGAGCAAAGAATGCAGGACTAGACCAAATAATAGCCACAAAGGTTTCCATTTGTTATATTTCATTCACATATTACCTTCTACATATATCAACGTTAAATTATAAATCCTTAAATTATATGGTTTCGTCTTTAGTGTTCAGCTACTTTATAAAAGCTGTTTCTACAAAAAGAAAATAACTTTACAATGAGCTATCGTTTACATATTCGTCCAAAGCTGGCCGTACGGACAGGCCAACGAGAAGCCACTAATGTATATGGTTTGATGGTGTTTCATTTCATGCATCAGATATATATATCTAAAGTTGGATTCGCATACCTCATAACATACAATTTATTTCCCATGTTTTTCTTTCCCCGCGAATTTTATTATGTCGTCCTACTTTCTGAATTCTCTTTATTGTTATTCCTTTCTTTTCTAAACATTTTTTAAAAATTGTAAAGCATATAATAATATATTTTCCTTCGAGATAACTTACCTATATATGTGTGTCTCAGTTTGTAGGGTTTGCAGATCTGCAAGACGAATGTATATTGTTGGTTGCATTTATATTAATCAAATTGAGATCACTGGTATAAGACTAGAAACTTGCCAACAATTAAGCATATATAGAGAATAATAAATTTGCTTGAAAGTTTTTTTTTTGTGAATAAAAAAATGTTTTATTTTGTGTGAAAAAAGAAAAAAATAAATTGTTGGTAGGTGGAAGCCTAAAGTTTTTGTTCAATAACATTATGAAATACTAGTATTCTTTCTTTTTTGAACAAATACTAGTATTCAATATAGAGCACGTTTGTATATATTTCATGTCAGATGTAGAATCTAACAATTGGTAAAGACATATCTGAATACTATAAAACTTAGATTTATGGAAGAAAAAAGTGAAGTTGTTCTTGTTTTTATCAGAAACTGAAACCCAGTAGTACTGTCACTTGCCATTAAGCATTTCTCATTAGTTATTTATAAACCGACAATTAACAAAACTTGCCAAATTTTAGGCGAGAAAAGACATATAAAATACGTGGACATCACATGTTTCGACACATAGGCGTTTTGTTGTTATGGTCGTTTGCATGTAAAATGTGTCCCTCTTTTTTGTTTGCGTGAAAATTCTCATTTATTTTTCGTGTTCAGTTCAAACTACTTTTTTCGTTCCAAAAAAGTGCATATTTAAAAAAAAAATTATTTAAAAACACATATTTTATATTTTCAATACAATTTTTATCAATTAATAATGAAAAATTACGAAGTTCAAAAACATTAATTGTATTTTAACGTTTTATTAGTTTAAAAATATAGAAAATATAAAATTATAAAAAAATATGCATTTATAACAAAATTTTAATATATTTTATTAAAAAATGCGAAAATTTTAAAATATGTATTATTTTAAAACGGATGAAGTATATTTTAAAGGTTTTGTTTGCTTTCGACTAAAAGTTTTGTTCAATTATCATCCATCCTGTTATTATATGTCAAAAGAAATTTATTTTTGTTTAGCAAAATGTATGATATGACACATTTTTGGTATTACTATTACCACGTTAACTATACTCTTTGAAAGTGTTGAAAACAAGAAAATCAGTTTCAGTTATTTCTTGCTCTCTTTCGGAAAGAACATATCAAAAATATTCTCGATAAAAAACAACATCAAATTCAAAATTCATTATATAGCTAGCGTATCATAGGAAAAAAGGTTCATAATCAAACGAGTGAAAGGCGATAAAGTATATAGATGAAAGACTTATTCTTGGATGAACAAACCAACCGATTGTGTTATTTCATATTCGATATCTTAAAAAAAAAGAAACAAAATATTGACAAATTATATTATTTTTTTAAAATTAAAAGGTAAAAATAAATAAATAAAAAATAGTAGTAATTACAAAAAAAAAATATTTTTAACGTCATCAGCAAAACATTAAACCTTAAATCCTAATCTCTAAACCCTAAATCCTAAACCCTAAACCCTTGGATAAACCCTAAACTCTAGGATAAATCTTAAACTCTAGGATAAATCTTAAACTCTAAATCAAAATCACTAAACACTAAATCACTCAAGGGTTTAGGGTTTATGATTTAGGGTTTAGAGTTCTACGGTTTAATGTTTTTATTTAGAGTTTATGATTTATCCAAGAGTTTAGGGTTTACCCTAGGGTTTAGAGTTTATCCAAGGGTTTAGGGTTTATCCAAGGGTTTAGGTTTACCCAAGAGTTTAGGGTTTAGAGATTAGGATTTAGGGTTTAGTATTTTGTTGACGACGTTAAAAAGATTTTTTTTTAATCTTTTTTCTGTAACTGCTATTTTTTTTTTATTTTAAAAACATAATATAACTTGATAATATTTTGTTTTATTTTTTAAAAGATATCAAATTTGAAATAATGAAATCTTATTGGCTGGTGAATCTAGAGGTGGGTGAACCCAAGAATAACTCTAGATTAAATGCGCGTGCGGGGAGATTGCAAACTATTAAGTCGAATCTCAATACGACGTCGGGTATCTAACCACAAAAATATCTCAGCTCTCAATAAGTTTCATTGAAGGTACATCAACCTCAGATTAAATTACAAAAGTATATAAAGAATAGAAGAAGCTCATAGTTTTAATTTATAGCAAGGCAAACATTTTTTTTCTTTGGTGTGAAGTGAAAAATTATCGATGTTTCTAATATCGTTCTTGTTTTTTTTCTTCTATAAATCAAAACTATGAGTTCTTATATGCTTTAGTTATTGTACTTAGGCATAATTAATCGGGAAAACAAAACAATTCAATAATCCTTGCAGATTAATTTAATCTTCAGACATAATACAATAGGTTTTGGGTTTTAATATTTAAACAAACATACATTAAAAGTAGAGCCTCCGTGGTTCATATATGCAGAAGGAATATCTCGGATCCATTTTTGGTACCAGCGAATAAGGTGTTAATTTATATTTAATCACATCTACTAGAGAGCCTAACGTGGAATTAACATAACCACGCAAAGATAACTTACTTGTTAAATCTTTTTAATTTAAGTTTACCGACCATCGAAACGTACTTCAAGAATTCGAACAAAAGATAATGCGAGCAACTCTTATAAGCATCAAATAACTCCAAACTGCATACTAAATTTTATCACCAAACCATTTCAAAAACTTTAGAGATCCTTTAGTCAGACGTCATCAATATATCATTCAAACCAATGGGCTAGTGATCGTACCGGCAGTGGTTTTGCTCAAGGAGGCGTGGGCACTCGGTTTGGTTGTTTGTTTTCGAATTCTAGGAAATAGGTCTATATAAAATCAGATGACATTTTAGTGTGATTTTAAATTTAGAAAATACTCCCTTTTGTTTCAAAATACATAAAATTTGAGATTGGGACACAAATATTAAAAAACTTGTTTTTTATCTAAAAAGTATCATTAAAATATACATTAAAAATTATTCAACTAATCATAAAACATACTACAAAATATAATTGGTTACACAGTTTTTGATAAAGTTAAAATGTACCTTAAAATATAAAAACATCATCTATTTTGAAACATCAAAAACTCCATAAAACATCATCTATAGTATTTTTTTCCAATGCATTCTTTAAAGCAATGGCTAGAAATTTACGATTAACTAAAAAATTGTGACTTGATTTATATCAGCTATATATTTTGTTATAAATAGCGTCAATATTGAAAAATTAATATAATTATTGAATTCACACATATACTTAGAATTATATAGTTAGCTCTTTGGTCGAAATACTGAAGATATTTTGGCTAAAATGGAGAAAACCTAAGCGAAATAAACCGAATGATATATAGAGTTAATGGTCTTGTCTGGAAAAGTTCTTCAAAATAAAGGAGCCACTGTAGTTAAGGTTGAAACTTCAAAGCAATAAAAAAAATGTACACTTCAAAGCTCACGTCTCTATAATAAGCATGACTCGTCACGTGACTTCCTCTCCCTCGCAGGGACAGAGATAGGATGAGACAGAAAGAAACCAACAAAACCATACCCCAAAACCCAAGAAAAAGAGAAACAAGACTCTCTCTCACCCCTCCCTGTTAACACCTCTCTCTCTCTCTCTATTTAAGAGACTTCACTGTCTCTCTGAGTCTTTTAACGCAAAACAACTTTTGTGGGGGAGAGAAAGCGAGATAACACACACACACACACAGAGATATACATCTTCAATAGTTAAGAGTTTTCTATATACAGAAGAAGTGGGTGTGAGAGAGAGAAGACAGATACAAAAAGTTTAACATCTTCCCCTCTCTCTCTCTTTCTCTGGTGGCTTCTCTTTTTCCTTTGGGTTTAGTGGTGGGGGTTCTCTCTATAAAACATTTCTGCAACTATAAATAAATAAAAATAAGAATAATCAGGTTTTATATAAAATAGCAAAAGAGATGCAACAGCACCTGATGCAGATGCAGCCCATGATGGCTGGTTACTACCCCAGCAATGTCACCTCTGATCATATCCAGCAGGTTTTCTTCTTCTTCTTCTTCTCCTTCTACTTCTTCTGCAGCTTATATTATATCATCTCTTTGTTTATTATTTATGCTTTTTGAATTTAATAAATAACCTAAGTGATGAAAACTCACTTGGAAGATCCAGATACACCATTTTTTATCCTCTCACACAACATATTTAAATGATGGATTATCTAATGGGGTGTAACTAAACTGAAACTTCTAAGATTTTGTTTTTTGGGTTCTTCTTGTTCTTGTTTTCATGTTTATTAATTAGTTTTATTTTTGTGTAGTAGTAGTGTTTGCTTGGTAGGTGTTTCTATCTTCTTTCACCTTGTTTTCACTAGATGATCGATTCAATTTTTTTTTCCTTTGTCCATTAAGGTTCTGTAAATCATTTTACATCTCCTTATCTTTTTAATACGCCGGTTTGGACAGAAATAATTTGTCTAAAACCCGTACAAAATAGCTATTAAACAAGAACTTTGGTTTACCAGAGCTTGAAAAAATTGAGGCCTATACATGTCCAACGGTTGAAGAGATTCTCTTCTCTCTATGAAAAAACAAGTTTAGGGTCCAGCTGTTTTAAGTTCTTGAAACATGTAATGAAAAAAATAATGTGTTCGAAACAGACAAATCTTGGGAACTGAAGATTGTTCACATTTCAAGCTTGTCTTGGTTTTCGGGTTCTGGAAGTTTCATTGATGGCAAAAACCACAAAGCCATTTATGTGAAATGTGGTGGTCCTGTTTAGATTGTTATCATTAGATTTAGATCTAATATGTATAAGCTCAGTCCAAGTGTTCCTTCTTTTCCTTACATGACCAGATATATAACTTTTGTGGTCCTTAAGCTCCACTTTTATGTGGTCCTTCTCAAAATCTTTTAGAAAGAAAATCTTTCATACAACTTTTGCTATGTTTCAACGTTTTTTGTCTTTTGATAAGTCTGGAATCTCAAGTACTGGGGTCTCCTTGAGTTTCTTATGTCTTTATTCCAACAAAAGAAAATATCAAATCTTTGTTTATAGATTCTGTTCGTACCGTACCATTACTGATTAATGAAGGTTATGATGTTCTTAATCTGTAGTACTTGGATGAGAACAAGTCTTTGATTCTGAAGATAGTTGAGTCTCAAAACTCAGGAAAGCTCAGCGAGTGTGCCGAGTAAGATTAAACATATCTCCTTGATTTTCACTTGTGTTTAAAATATGATCATAAGGTTAAATATTTTGTTACAGGAATCAGGCAAGGCTTCAACGCAACCTCATGTACTTGGCTGCAATAGCAGATTCTCAGCCTCAACCTCCAAGCGTGCATAGCCAGGTAAACAATTAAATCACAAGAGTACTCAAATTTTCTGCATAATACTGAAAAAATCATTGGTATTGTTGGCAGTATGGATCTGCTGGTGGTGGGTTGATTCAGGGAGAAGGAGCGTCACACTATTTGCAGCAGCAACAGGCGACTCAACAGCAGCAGATGACTCAGCAGTCTCTTATGGCAGCTCGTTCTTCAATGATGTATCAGCAGCAGCAACAGCCTTATGCAACGCTTCAGCATCAGCAGTTGCACCATAGCCAGCTTGGGATGAGCTCTAGCAGCGGAGGAGGAAGCAGTGGTCTCCATATCCTTCAGGGAGAGGCTGGTGGGTTTCATGAATTTGGCCGTGGGAAGCCGGAGATGGGAAGTGGTGAAGGCAGGGGTGGAAGCTCAGGGGATGGTGGAGAAACACTCTACTTGAAGTCATCAGATGATGGGAACTGAAAGAGTGTTGCACAAGTAAGGTCCAGTGAAGAAGCAGCAGCAGAAGTAGTAGTAGTAAGAGTTTGAAGTTTGTTTGTTTTGGTTTAGTTGCTTGTTGAAGAAGCAACGAATTCGTATTTACGTTTTAGTGTTTTTATTTATTTCTGTGTTTGTTCCCTAAAATTATGAACTCTTACGTGGTGTAGTGTACCATGCATATCTGCTCGCTACAAGTTATGTCGTAATCTTAGTATGTTATTTCTTAGAGCAATAATTTCTTGAGATCATTGTTTGTGAAATGTGACGTAGTTTGAATTTGAACTTGGTTTGGTTTAGTAGGTTGTGGTTGATGTGCGGAGACCGAGTTCAACCACAACCTTTCTTAATGACCAATTATTTACACGTAACAACATACTTCGAAGTATGTACATAAACTTTATTGACCCTATTACCTTTTTAGCTATTAAACCATAATACACGCTTTGTTTATAATGCTCACTAGATATTTCACGTAGATTTTCATTTTATGAATATATAATAGATACCATCGCAAAACTTTAAAACACATGATTTACATTTTAGTGTTATATATTGTGTAAATCTATAATGTTATTGGTTATGTTTCTTATTCGATATTATTAATGTATAATGATTTATTTTATATATTTTATTTTATTATTAATTGTTATTATATATTAGTATATTTTCAAGTTCGGTAAAATAAATTCATAGTATGAAATAAAAAAAATTGAGAATCTCCTTCATTTTTTTCTAATTTTTACCGACTGTATACAATACATTTTAAAATTTTATTTAGTCATACTATAAAACTGATATTTTCTTAGCATAATTTATATTTCTATGTTATTTATTTTAGTATATTGTGGGATTTTATAAGTAAATACATTATAATAATACTATATTATTAATTATGAAATCAATAACTGCATTAATTTTAAAATATTTTAAAATTTTATTAAGAATTTGTTAGGTTTTTTCAACATATTTTGTTATAAGTAAAAATAAAATTTAAATTTATAGTTAAAATTTATTTATTAATATATATATAATTTATAAGATTTTTTTGAAGTTATATATTAAATAGATTAACTTAAATAGTCAGCGTGGTTCAATACAATCATCTCTTTTCTTTACTCTAACCTCTCTCTAGAAACTTCCTAACTGAGGACGATCGTCGGTGGCCAGTGGTTCTTACCGCCGGTTACCATCTCTTTTTTTGTTTTTTGATTGTATATATTCGATCTGTTTGATCGATTTTCACTTCCGGTTGCGGACTTTACTTTTCGCTAGGCGATTTTGATGTGCTTAGAGTCAATTGATCAGAGCAGTTTATCAATCACTTTCTTTTTCTGAATCATTTTGACTCTTATAATAAAAATCCCATCTTTGGATCGGTTCCTAAGCTTCCTCTCTTTGAAGATATCATACCCCTACTGCTTTCGTTTGGTCTTCCTCTTCCCGTTGGTCATCCTCTACCTTCATCTTTAAGGAAATCAATCTTTGCTTCGATGTTATAAGTAAAGTTTTCCGAGAAGTTGAAAAGTTGAGCTTTGCAAGATGTCTAGATGATTTACTTCGGTTTTAGATGAGTTGAAGCTTGCTTCTGATTGCAAGTGTTTCAACAAAAACTGTTGGTGAATCGTTTTAAGTTTCTTGGTGAATTGCACATCCGACGTAAAGAATGCAAGACTGGAGAAGACAGAGGCGACATAGAGAAGGAAGCATCAATCAAGTGAAGTTAAAGGATTCCGGCGTCGAAGTTAGTATAGCTTGGGGATTTGCCGGAGGCGCGTCACAAAATTATCCACCTGCTGCAGCGGCGCGTGAGGAGGCACACAATCCAAGCTTGGTGATGAAGCTTGGGATGACGCGTGTTGGAATTTCTTTACATGCTGGACGCGTGTACTGCTTAGGTTTTTCTCGAAGCTTAAGGAAAAGTCAATATAATGGACTTTTTCTGTTGGGTTAATTTTATCTCGAGAATGTAAGTGTGGGTAATGGTCCATTTTGTAACTTCACTTGTACTATGCCTTTATGGGCCAACATCAATACAAAGTATGTTGACAAAAAAAAAAAAAAAAAAACTTAAATAGTCAAATAGATATAATTGATGAAATAGACCTAATATAAATTTTTATGGTATTTTTTTTTAATAAAGAAGATATAGAATATAATTATAAAATTTGAAAAATAGCATACATTTTTATCTTATTTTTTTATAATAAAATTTTATTTAAATTAATGTATAATAGTATATATTATTAATTATGAAATTAATAAATTTATTAATTTAAATAAAATATTTTAAATTTCTAAAAAGATTTTATTAGATTTTTTCTCGATATTTTGTTATAACTAAAAATAAAATTTAAATTTACAGTTAAAATTGATTTATTATTAATATCTTTATATATTGAATATATTAATATAAATAATTAAATAAATGAAATTAATGAAATGGACCTAGTATGACTTTTTTATGGTAGATAAAAATGGTCATTCTCTTTTAATAGAGAAGATTAATATCTATATAATTTATAATATTTTTTAGAAGTTATATATTAAATAGATTAACTTAAATAGTCAAATATATGTAATTGATGAAATAGTCCTAGTATAAATTTTTATGATATTTATTTTAATAAATAAGATATAGAATATAATTATAAAATTTGAAAAATAGCATACACTTTTATCTTATTTTTTTATAATAAAATTTTATTTAAATTAATTTATAATAGTATATATTATTAATTATGAAATTAATCAATGGTATTAATTTAAATAAAATATTTTAAATTTTTAAAAAGATTTGGTTAGATTTTTTCTCAATATTTTGTTATATCTAAAAAAAAATTTAAATTTAAATTTAAAATGATTTATTATTTATATATTGAATAGATTAATATAAATAATTAAATAAATGTAATTAATGAAATGGATCTAGTATAATTTTTTATGGTAGATAAAATTGGTACTTCTCTTTTAACAGAGAATATATCTTTTAGTTTGATATTTACCAAGATTTTATTCACCGCAAGTATCTTTTAAATATCTTCATTTTTTTCTATCTTTGAAGGACCCTAAGATCGGCTCACTCGAATGGATCAGATTTGGATATGAACTCCGGATGGAGAACAGAATGGATTGAAGGGTCGCACGAAGGTTGCGGAAAGGCCTTCGATATTCCCGACTCCAAATGGTGCTTGATATGACTCACAAGACCACCAAGTGAAGGATCTCCCGTCGTTGCTTGATATGACTCACAAGACCAACGATTTGAGGAAGTGTTTACTTGGATATGACTCACCAAGAAACTAAGAACAAGTTCTAAACGAAGAACAAAGAGTTTTAACTCAAAAGTTTTAGACAAAATCGATTTCTCATTTATTAAAATGAAAGAGTTTCATACTTATAGAGTTTTGTAGATCTAGGAATTAAATAGAAAACTAGATCTAGATCTAGATCTAGTCAATACACGGAAATAAAGAGATAAGCTAGTCAAAGTGACCGTTCGGCTTCTGTCCAGATGCATCCGAACCGGCTAAGTCCAAAGCAGTAAGGATCAGCACATAGGCGGGACGATCAGCAAGGGCCGCGGGACGTTCTGATCGGACAAGTTGTGTTCCAACAAAGCCCAAGTCTTCTGATAGCTTAAGGATCCTTGCCTTAGAGAAATTTCCAAAGGAAAAGTCCATGATCGGATCGAACAAGGTAGAGAGATCATCACCACGGTCATTGGTACATGCGGTACGAGCCAATCGAGCCAAAAGAGAGAAGTCTCGATCATTTTGTGAAACCTCATGATCCAAGTCAAGTCTGACATGATCTTTCTCAAGTCTGGCATGATCTTTCTCAAGTCTGGCATGATATTTCTCAAGTCTGGCATGATCAAGGTCAAGTCTGGCATGATCCATGTCAAGTCTGGCTCGACTGTTGGCTTTGGCTTGTCGAGATGGCTGGGAAGGTCGCATACTGGTTCGTTCCGTTTGGTCTTCAGGACGTGGACTTGGTCGAAGCTTCATTCCGGATGTAAGTGGATCGAGACGGTACACGGCCCGATTGGTCTGTCTGATCTGATCGGAAGGATGAACCTCAACTGGGACGTCTGGAGCGTTCTGATCAGTCTGGTCCATGGACTGGGGCACATCATTCCCTCCTTCTTTAAAAGGATTTGTCCACAAATCTGGATCGTCTACAAGAAAAGGAGAAAGATCAGACACATTAAAACTCGAAGAAATATCATACTTCCCTTGTAAGTCAAGCTGATAAGCATTGTCATTGATCTTCCTAAGAATCTGGAAAGGACCATCAACCCGAGGCATAAGTTTCGACTTTCTTTCTTCTGGAAACCGTTCTTTACTCAAGTGAACCCAAACAAGATCACCCTCTTTAAAGATCACCTCCTTTCTCTTCTTGTTGGCATATCTTTTGTATCCTTCGGTTTTGGCTTTAATGTTTGAACGAACCTGCTCATGTAGCTTCTTGATAGTGTCTGCTTTCCTCTTGCCATCTGTGCTAACTCTTTCACTTAAAGGCAAAGGCAAAAGATCAAGTGGAGATAAAGGATTAAAGCCATAAACGACTTCAAAAGGTGAGAACTTAGTAGCAGAATGCATAGCATGGTTATAAGCAAACTCAACATGAGGCAAACATTCTTCCCAATGCTTGAGGTTTTTCTTAACCAATGATCTAAGCAAAGCAGACAAAGTTCTATTCACTACTTCAGTTTGGCCATCAGTTTGTGGATGACAAGTCGTAGAGAACATCAATCTGGTTCCTAATTTAGACCAAAAAGTTTTCCAAAAATAGCTAAGGAACTTAGCATCACGATCAGAGACAATGGTCTTAGGCATTCCATGCAATCTAACAATTTCCCTAAAGAACAATTCAGCAACTTGCACAGCATCATCAGTTTTATGACATGGAATGAAGTGAGCCATTTTCGAAAACCTATCCACAACCACAAAGATGGAGTCTCGGCCAGTTTTAGTCCTAGGTAAACCAAGAACAAAATCCATAGAAATATCTACCCAAGGATGAGAAGGAATGGGTAGAGCCGAATACAAACCGTGATTAGATGTCTTGGTTTTGGATTTCTTGCAGATCACACATCGGCTACAAATCCTCTCAACGTCCTTCATCAAGCTTGGCCAGTAGAAGTGATCAAAAACTGTCTTGTATGTCTTCTTGACTCCAAAGTGTCCCATAAGACCTCCTCCATGAGATTCCCTGAGAAACAACTCCCTCAAAGAACATTGGGGCACACACAAGCGGTTATCAAAGAACAAAAATCCAGAATTTTGATAGTATTTTCCATAAGCCACTTTGGAACATTTCTGAAATATTTCTTTGAAATCCGGATCAGTCACATACAAATCTTTGATAAATTCAAAACCAAGTAGTTTAGTTTCAAGGGCTGAGAGAAGAGTATACCTTCGGGACAAAGCATCAGCCACAACATTTTCCTTACCTTGCTTGTACTTGATAACATAAGGAAATGTCTCAATGAACTCAACCCAACGTGCGTGTCTCTTGTTCAGCTTCTGTTGACCCTTAAGATGTCTCAAGGACTGGTGGTCCGTGTGGATAACAAACTCCTTAGGCCAAAGATAGAGTTGCCACGTTTGAAGAGCTCTCACCAAAGCATATAGTTCCTGGTCATAGGTGGGGTAGTTGAGTGTGGCGCCTCCAAACTTCTCACTGAAGTAAGCAATGGGTTTCCTATCCTGCATTAAGACAGCACCAATCCCAACTCCGGAGGCATCACATTCAATCTCAAAAGTTTTAGAAAAATCAGGAAGTACAAGTAAAGGAGCATGAGTCAACTTCACTTTTAACATCTGAAAAGCTTTTTCTTGGGCTTGTTCCCATTTGAAACCGACGTTCTTCTTGATCACTTCAGTCAGCGGAGCAGCAATGGAACTGAAGTCGGGAACAAACCGTCTATAGAAACCGGCCAGACCATGAAAGCTTCTTACCTCGCCCACGGTCGAAGGACTCGGCCAGTCTCGGATAGCTTTGATTTTCTCCTCGTCCACTCTAAGTCCATCAGCACCTACAACAAAACCTAAGAACACCACGTGATCTGTTCCAAAAGAGCATTTACCAAGATTGGCAAAGAGTTTTTCTTTTCTAAGAACTTCAAGAACAGATTTTAGATGCATCTTATGATCTTCAAGGTTTTTGCTATAGACAAGAATGTCATCAAAGTAGACAACAACAAAATGACCTATGAATGATCTCAAGACATGATTCATCAAACGCATGAAAGTGCTAGGTGCATTAGTAAGACCAAATGGCATAACAAGCCATTCATACAATCCTAACTTGATTTTAAATGCGGTTTTTGATGTCTCGAGTTTTAACCCGATTATCTAACTGCAAGTGCACAGTAAAGTACGCAGTAGTAATACGGGATCGAATCCACAGGGACCGATGATCACACGTAGAGTTGCAGACAAGTTAATAGCTACAGCGAATCAAGATATATTTTTGATGGTTTTTGTTTAATTTTCTCTAGTGTCACAAAGCATAAACAAGCATGTAAAAAGATGATTTAAACGAATTGAAAACTATTTTAAAACAAACGTTGGGCATTGGGAATTCTCAGGGATTTCTTTTTAATCAAGATACAATTAATGGCAGACACAGGGATATATTAAGAACCGTCTAGAACTCAAACACGATATTAGAATTAACCTACTTCCGTAGCGCTAATTCTCTATGTTATAGAAATCTCCACACTAACTTCCGCTGAGTTTCAATTTCTAAACAAGCATTAAGAACAGGTTCAATATGTTCACAAAGCGCAATAACATCAACTTCCGAGGGTTAAGGACACTTTGCTCATCTAAAGTATTTTCGGAAGTTCAAACAATCACTTTCGGTGCATCAAACAATCTGAAATCATGAACTAAGTGATCAATTCAGTTCAAGCAGTAAGAAACCCATTAGATGAAGAACCAAAACGTAATCCCTTAGTCTACACACGTTTTATGAATCAAAACATCAAGAAATCCCCTATGAGAACCCCTAAACCCAACTAGATGACTACTCACACATAACTAAACAAGAACAAAACGATTTTGATGAAGAAAACATGATAAGATTGTATTAAAACAGAGTAAAGGTTCAGAAGATCTTCTCCAAATGGTTTTGAGATGAACTCCTTCACAAATCTTCACAAATCACACAAAAGATGAACAAAAACTCTCAAATCTCTCTCTAGAACTTGTAAATCTCCTTCTTGGTCGCCCCTGGTCTTTTCTGAGTCTCAAAGGTCGAGTTCTTTTGTGAATTATTGAGGGGAGTGGGTAAAAAGGAGTGAAAAGCTCGTTTGTGCGTGTGGAGCCCGTAGCGCCTGAGATCGGTCGATCCACATGGCCCGGATCGGTCGATCTCGTGTATGAAAGCCTAGGATCGGTCGATCCACATATCCCGGATCGGTCGATCTAGTGCTCTGTGCGATCAATACTTCATTCGGTCCATTGTTCGGTCCATCTTGCTTCTGAATAAATCCCGAATGCGTTCTTTTCTTTCAAGCTATCTAGTAACCTGCATATTACACTTAAGAACACCAAAACGCATCAAATAGACCAAAACATTAATTAAAACCGACCATTTAATTGCTCCAAAACGAGTTTAAAACCGTTAAAAACACGGAATATCAACTCCCCCAGACTTGAATCTTTGCTTGTCCTCAAGTAAAGCGGATTAAAATTTGGGAGCTCACTAACCCTCAGTAGACCTTACCTTGTGATTTCGCTAACCACTTAAATCAGAGACTGTCAAGGCTTTCATTCCAAATCCCCACCAAGACCGCGCAAACCTTTCCATATTTCAGACCTGCAAGTCTCAGTTTCAAGTAATCAACTCTTTACATTCATTAAAAAGGGCGTGACCTTTCCACCAAAGATATCTCCATCAGGTATAACGGGCTTGGTGTTTGGGAGGCTGTTTTAGTGTTTAATTAGGTGAGGCTCAAGTGTTTGTGGGTATCAGCGATAACAAAAAAAATGCAAAACATTATGCAAAATCGCTGGAGAGACCGAGTATATTGATAACCATGTTTTCGAACTGCTCAAGTCTCAAATGATCAAAAACCAACAAATCTCAAACTCTAACCCCAAATTTAAACAAAGCATCATCTCTAGTACATAAAATAAAAATAAAATGTCTAAATCAAATATACTGAATGAGATATAAACATAAATAAATTTTTTTTTTTTTTTTTTTTTTTTTTTTTTTTGGACCGATTACTTGCAAATGTTTTGTGGTAATCGATCGAATCATATCTTTTTTTTTTTTTTTTTTTTAAGGAAAACTTATACAAACCGGAATCGAATATATACACTGCGATGCAATCACACACTTACAACACCCAATTTTTCTATTTACACCTCTAGACACACAGGTCCGTGTCTAACCACCTAAATGTTCCGATCCTACCTAAGCAGTCGGATGAACCATGTCTACCCTAATCTCTCCATTGTTTTTGCACATGTATGCACATATGATCAGTGTGTAAGAATGCATGGAGATGAAATAAAGGGTAAGGTGTAGGTGAGGTACCAAACTATTGATGAGTCTGGCCATTCAGGATTATTAAAGAGTGGTAGAATGTGGTAAAGAAAATCCTGAATGTGTATATGGTGTACCGTTTCCTGATGTTGATTCCTGGTCAAAAGAAATTAAATTCATTAATGGTCAAAAATAGTTGAGTCGACTACAATTCACCGAGACTTGATAAAAGATTTAAGGAGAGGTTGTTTGGTCAAGTGGTTCCTCGGTTTGTCTGCGCTAACAGTCCTGAAAAATGGTCAATATGAAATGTAAAGCACAACACACAAGGAAGTAGTCTAATAATCATCACAGGGTCTGAGAAAAATACGTAGAGAGTTTTTAAAACACAAAGAAAATAAAAAAAATAAAAGCAATATGGTACATAAGTAGCATCCTCCCCCAGACTTACTTCACACGGTCTCGGTGTGAAAATAATTCCAAGAGAGATTACCGATCAGGCGTTGCGGTCAGTACGCCTCTTGGAGCGCCTCTCCAAGGCTCCATCATCATCAGAGTCCTCCGCTGCCTCAGGTCCAGCAGCGGTGCCGTGGGCGCCTTAGATCGACCGATCCATAGGCGTTGGATCGACCGATCTCTGCCTGATCGTGATACATGCCATGTGGGTTGCCTCCCAGTCAGCGCTTGTTTAAAGTCGCGAGCCTGACTATTTTGTTGTCCTTAGGCGAGATCGGGTTCCGATAAAGGAATGTTGGTTCCTTCTTCGGGTTTTGCATCTGTGAAGTAAGGTTTTAGCCTCTGCCCATTGACGGTGAATTTCCTCCCATTGTCTTCCAAGACAACAGCTCCATAAGGTCTAACCTCTGTGATGGTGAAAGGTCCGGACCAACGAGACTTAAGCTTTCCAGGAAATAGCTTGAGTCTAGAGTTGAACAGAAGGACTTTGTCTCCAGCAGCGAAGTCTCTCGGGATTATCTTTCTGTCATGCCATGCCTTAGTTCTTTCCTTGTAGATTTTGGTGTTCTCATAGGCGTTCAACCGAATCTCGTCCAGCTCGTTCAACTGAACCATCCTCCTTTCTGCTGCGGTTTTAATGTCGAAGTTCATCAACTTCGTTGCCCAAAAACCACTGTACTCCAATTCCACAGGTAGGTGACAAGACTTTCCATAGACCAGATTAAAAGGAGTGGTGCCCAAGGGAGTCTTGTAGGCGGTTCTATACGCCCATAAGGCGTCATCAAGCTTCACAGCCCAGTCTTTCCTTGTTTTGCCTACAGCCTTCTCCAAAATCCCCTTAATTTCTCGGTTCGATATTTCAACCTGCCCACTTGTCTGAGGATGATAAGGTGTAGCTACCTTATGCTTTACTCCATGTTTCTTCAGCAGTTTATCGAACGTCTTGTTGATGAAGTGAGAGCCTCCATCACTAATAACCACTCTCGGGATCCCGAATCTTGGAAAAATGACTGTCTTGAACATTTTCTTGACAACACTAGAGTCATTTGTCTTGCTGGCTACTGCTTCCACCCACTTGGAGACATAATCAACCGCAACCAGGATGTACTCATTTCCATAAGAAGATGGGAAAGGGCCCATAAAATCAATTCCCCATACATCAAAAACTTCAACTTCAAGGATGAAATTTTGGGGCATCTCATTTCTCTTACTGATGTTGCCCTTCCGCTGACATGCATCACACTTTGAGACAAACTCATGGGCGTCTCTGAAAAGTGTAGGCCACCAGTAACCAGCCTGCAGGACCTTAGAAACCGTCTTGAATGTTGCAAAATGGCCTGCGTATTCTGAACTGTGGCAGTGGAAAAGAATCCCTTGCATCTCATTCTCCAGAACACATCTCCTGAATAAACCATCTGAGCATCTCTTGTAGAGGAAGGGATCATCCCAGTAGTAGTGGTTCACATCTCTCATGAACTTCTTCCTCTCATACCCCTTCAGGTTCGGTGGTTCAATTCAGCACATAGGTAGTTTGCAAAGTCTGCAAACCATGGGAGATCATCCTGAATTTGTCTCATGACACAGCAATCAGCCTGATCCAAATACTCATCCTCCAGCAAGGTGATCACATAGACATTCTCCTCGGGTAATGTATCATCCAGTGGTGTTTCAGCTTCCACTCTCATTCGGGAAAGATGATCTGCCACTCCATTTTCTGCTCCTCTCTTGTCTCTGATCTCAATATCAAACTCCTGTAGGAGTAAGATCCACCTTAAGAGTCTCGGTTTAGCATCTTTTTTCGTCATCAGGTACTTCAAGGCTGCATGATCTGTGTGCACAATTACTTTCGAGCCCACCAAATAGGACCTGAACTTCTCGAAAGCATAAACTACTGCCAGCAACTCCTTCTCAGTGGTAGCATACTTGATTTGAGCATCATCAAGCGTTCGGCTGGCATAATAGATCACATGGAGTTTCTTGTCTTTTCTCTGCCCCAAAACAGCTCCAATCGCGTAATCACTTGCGTCACACATTATTTCAAATGGCAAGTCCCAATCTGGTGGCTGCACAATGGGAGCACTGACTAGAGACTTCTTGAGAATCTGAAACGCAGCGAGGCAGTCAGCATCAAAAACAAACTTCGCTTCTTTGCACAGCAGACGGGTGAGTGGCCTCGCTATCATAGAGAAGTCTTTGATAAACCTCCTGTAGAAACCGGCATGTCCCAGAAAACTCCGAATATCCCTCACTGTCCTGGGAGGCTGTAGGCTGGTCATAACTTCAATCTTTGCTTTGTCAACCTCGATACCCTGCTCTGATATCCTGTGACCCAAAACAATGCCATCTTTCACCATGAAATGACACTTCTCCCAATTTAACACCAAGTTCTTCTCCTCACATCTTTCCAGCACCTTGCACAGATTAGCAAGGCAGTCGCTAAATGAAGAACCGTAGACTGAGAAATCGTCCATAAAAACCTCCATAATGTCCTCAATAAGATCAGTAAAGATCGACATCATGCATCTCTGGAAAGTTGCAGGAGCATTGCACAATCCGAAGGGCATTCTCCTGTAGGCAAAAGTACCGTATGGGCAGGTGAATGTTGTCTTCTCTTGGTCGTCTGGATGAATGGGTATCTGAAAGAACCCGGAGTAGCCATCGAGAAAACAGTAGTAGGGGTGGTTGGCTAGTCTTTCCAGCATCTGGTCAATGAAAGGAAGTGGGAAGTGGTCCTTCCTTGTGGCTGAGTTTAGCTTCCTGTAGTCAATGCACATCCTATGCCCTGTGACTGTTCTGGTAGGAATCAGCTCATCCTTCTCATTTGTGATGACAGTGATGCCACCCTTCTTAGGAACCACATGAACCGGGCTCACCCAAGTGCTGTCTGAAATTGGGTAGATCACCCCTGCACTCAACAGCTTTAGAATCTCCTTTTTCACAACTTCCATCAGTTTGGGATTCAGTCTTCGCTGGTGCTCTATGGACGTCTTTGACTCATCCTCCAAGTGAATCTTGTGCATGCAAAGATCTGGAGAAATACCTGTAATATCATCCAAAGAGTACCCCAATGCTTTTCTATACTTTCGCAATTTTGAAAGAAGCAAAGCGGTCTCCACATTATTCAGGTTAGCACAAATAATAACAGGATATGTGGAATTCGGTCCCAAGAATGCATACCTCAGCCCAGCTGGGAGGGCTTTAAGTTCCACCTTTGGAGCATTCTCCTCACTCCAATCTGGTTGGGAGGATGACGGTTTGACGGTTTTATCGGTGCCTGAGTCTTCAAGGCTGACATAGGCGACATGCTTCTCAATCGGTGAGGCTGAATCCAAAATCTCAGAAAATCCAACCACTTCTTGGTTCATGAACCCGAACTCACTCTCCTTTTGGGTCAATGCGACTTGTAGAGGATCATCAGTGTGCAACTCTTCATCCATTTCCTCCACCAGTTCAGTCAATGTATCAACCCAGAAAGTCTGTCCATCAATAGTCGGATTTTTCAGCACCTTCTCCACATTGTATCTCATCGCCATGTCTCCTAGACGTAAGTCTATATGCCCATTCTGTACATCAATCATGGCTCCAGCAGTAGCTAAAAACGGTCTGCCCAAAATGAGAGGATCTTTAGGTTCCTCTTCCAGCTCCAGAACTACAAAATCGGTAAGCACGTATCCCTTTCCAACACCAACAGGGATGTTCTCTAGTACACCGACTGGTCTTCGCACTGATCGGTCAGCAAGGACCAAGGAGATCCTTGTAGGTTTGTAGTTCGTCATGCCTAGCCTCTCAGAGACAGAGAAAGGCATTAGGCTCACTCCTGAACCCAGATCGCAGAGACTCTTCTCAAAAGTAAGTGATCCAATGCGGCATGGTAGAACAAATGCTCCGGGATCTTCACGCTTTTTAGGCATGACATTTTGTAGAACTGCGCTACACTCCTCATTGAGCATCAACACACCCCGCTCTAGGCTCATCTTATCGGTAAGAATCTCCTTCATGTACCTTTTAAGAGAAGGTACCATCTTCACCGCTTCAACAAATGGCAATCTCACATGTAACTCCCCAACAAGGTTCTTTAGCTTCTCGTACTCACGTTCTTTGATCTTCTGCCTTGGTCTGGATGGGTATGGAGCCTTAGGAACATAAGCAGGAGGCGCCACATACACCTCTTCAGGTTCAGAGGAATTTGGCTTCGTCGACACGGGATCGGTCGATCCAGATGGACCGGATCGGTCGATCTCCTTCCCCTTGGATCGGTCGATCTGTTCTTGAGATCGGTCGATCTCTTTCTCTTTCGATTCCTCAATCGTTTTTCCACTCCTAAGTGTTATAGCATTCACAAACTCCTTGGGATTCGTCTCTGACTTCCCTGGTAGAAATCCAGGTGCTGTTCTGCTGCTGGAGGCGGTTTGAGCAACTTGCTTTTCCAAAACTTTCAAATGGGTGTTCAAAGCTTCGAACTTCCCATTAAGCTCTCCATACATGTTATCCACCTTGGTGTTTATCTCTGCAGTGCTATTCTTCTGACCTTCTAGCACCATTTGCAGCATCTTCTTAATTTCGTTATCCTGAGAAGGCTGTGACGAAGAGGCATTTCCTTGATTCTGATAGTTGTTGTACTGCTGCCTTTGCTGAAATCCTGAGTTGCCCGAGTTGTTCCCCTGATATTGATTTCTGTTCTGAAATCCTTGGTTGAACACACTCTGGTTCTGATTCTGGTTCTGCCTGTTTCCTGCCTGAGGGTAGGACTGATGTTGTGGATTCTCCACATTGTTGCTCCGGTAAGACAGATTATTTTGCTGATTTTGATTCCATCCAAGGTTCTGATTGTAGCCTCTGTTGTAGTTTCCTTGACCACCAATGTAGTTCACATCAGCTTGCATATCATCTGAATCATCACCAACAGTTTCTTGTGAGGAACGATAGCCTTGCTCCTCCACAAATTTCACAGATTTCTGATCTCTCTTGAGAAGCATCTCAATCTTGGCATTCAGCTCATCTATCTTCTTGGATTCATAACCAACACCCTTCTGGCTGGTGTCAAACCTTGACTTGCGGTTTGCTTTGCTGGATGACAGGTTGTTCAGCAAGGTGTAAGCTTCTTCAACAGTCTTGGTCATGAAATCACCATTACTTGCTGTGTCCATGGCATCTTGACTCTCTTCATGAACTCCATTATAGAAAATGTTCAGCAAACTCACATCAGTGTAGCCATGGTGAGGGCAGTCCTGTGTGTACTCCTTGAAACGCTCCCAAGCCTCATGAAAGCTTTCTGAATCAAGCTGCTGAAAGCTTCCAATTCTGCTTCTCAGATATGTGGACCTTGACTTGGTGAAGAAATGCTGTAGAAAAGCAGCTCTTGTCTCTTCCCATGTAGTAAGAGATCCTGGAGGGATGGACTTTAACCATCTGATAGCTTTATCAGCTAAGGAAAACGGGAACAACCTGCATTTCAAAGCGCCTTGAGGAACTCCATTATGTCTGCTGGTGTCACAGACTCGCTCAAAATGCTCCAAGTGATACATCGGGTCCTCAGACGGGTTTCCATGAAACGGATTTTTCTCCACCAAATTAATGAGACCAGTCTTGATCTCAAAGTCTCTTCTCTCAATGGGAGGTGGGCGAATCCCAGAACGATCGGCATAGAATGCATCTGGTGTATCATAATGTGCAAGCGTCATCCTAGGCATGCCATAGTCTCCAGCCTGTTGTCTTGCAGCTACACCAGCCTGCTGATTATCACCAGCATTGTTGCCTTCTCGTTCATTTACAGGAATTGGATTTTGCGGGTTGTCCTGAAATTGGTCTTCTTGGTGTTCAGCCATTTCAACCTCTTCAGCGGACTCAAGTCTTTTCTTTTTCACTTGTCTCTCTAGGCGGCCGAGCTCTAACTCCAAAGGTATTAAATTCGATGATCCTTTGCTTCTAGTATGAAATCCGCTCATTCACCTGAAAACACAAACAGAAAGAGAAAGACAGAAACATTAGACAAAATAAAGAAAATGCTATAGTCTTAAACTGATCATTAACTCTAGGGTGACCAAATGGTCCCCGGCAACGGCGCCAAAAACTTGATGTCTCGAGTTTTAACCCGATTATCTAACTGCAAGTGCACAGTAAAGTACGCAGTAGTAATACGGGATCGAATCCACAGGGACCGATGATCACACGTAGAGTTGCAGACAAGTTAATAGCTACAGCGAATCAAGATATATTTTTGATGGTTTTTATTTAATTTTCTCTAGTGTCACAAAGCATAAACAAGCATGTAAAAAGATGATTTAAACGATTTGAAAACTATTTTAAAACAAACGTTGGGCATTGGGAATTCTCAGGGATTTCTTTTTAATCAAGATACAATTAATGGCAGACACAGGGATATATTAAGAACCGTCTAGAACTCAAACACGATATTAGAATTAACCTACTTCCGTAGCGCTAATTCTCTATGTTATAGAAATCTCCACACTAACTTCCGCTGAGTTTCAATTTCTAAACAAGCATTAAGAACAGGTTCAATATGTTCACAAAGCGCAATAACATCAACTTCCGAGGGTTAAGGACACTTTGCTCATCTAAAGTATTTTCGGAAGTTCAAACAATCACTTTCGGTGCATCAAACAATCTGAAATCATGAACTAAGTGATCAATTCAGTTCAAGCAGTAAGAAATCCATTAGATGAAGAACCAAAACGTAATCCCTTAGTCTACACACGTTTTATGAATCAAAACATCAAGAAATCCCCTATGAGAACCCCTAAACCCAACTAGATGACTACTCACACATAACTAAGCAAGAACAAAACGATTTTGATGAAGAAAACATGATAAGATTGTATTAAAACAGAGTAAAGGTTCAGAAGATCTTCTCCAAATGGTTTTGAGATGAACTCCTTCACAAATCTTCACAAATCACACAAAAGATGAACAAAAACTCTCAAATCTCTCTCTAGAACTTGTAAATCTCCTTCTTGGTCGCCCCTGGTCTTTTCTGAGTCTCAAAGGTCGAGTTCTTTTGTGAATTATTGAGGGGAGTGGGTAAAAAGGAGTGAAAAGCTCGTTTGTGCGTGTGGAGCCCGTAGCGCCTGAGATCGGTCGATCCACATGGCCCGGATCGGTCGATCTCGTGTATGAAAGCCTAGGATCGGTCGATCCACATATCCCGGATCGGTCGATCTAGTGCTCTGTGCGATCAATACTTCATTCGGTCCATTGTTCGGTCCATCTTGCTTCTGAATAAATCCCGAATGCGTTCTTTTCTTTCAAGCTATCTAGTAACCTGCATATTACACTTAAGAACACCAAAACGCATCAAATAGACCAAAACATTAATTAAAACCGACCATTTAATTGCTCCAAAACGAGTTTAAAACCGTTAAAAACACGGAATATCAGTTTTCCACTCATCACCTTCCTTCATCCTAATCTGGTGATAGCCACTTTTCAAATCAATTTTAGAAAAACACATGATCCATGCAACTCATCAAGCATGTCGTCTAGCCTAGGGATGGGATGCCTATACTTTACCGTGATGTTGTTGATGGCACGGCAGTCCACACACATGCGCCAAGAACCATCCTTTTTGGGCACGAGAAGGACAGGAACGGCACAAGGACTGAGGCTTTCCCGGATGTAGCCTTTCTCAAGAAGGTCACCAATCTGTTTCTGAAGTTCCTTGGTCTCCACCGGATTGGTACGGTAAGCTGGCCGGTTTGGTAGAGACGCGCCAGGAACAAGGTCGATCTGATGCTCAATGCCTCGTACTGGTGGCAATCCCCTAGGATTCTCACCTGGAAAAACATCAGAATACTTCTGCAAAACATCTAAAAGTTCACTCGGAATCTCCGGTGCAAGGTCAGAAGAAGCCATAAGAGATTCTTTGTACACAAGTAAAAGAAATGGCTTTTGAGAGTAAAGAGATCTCTTGACCTGACTTTGTTTGATATAGAAATTGGAGTTCCGTTGGGATGATTCAGGTTCATCTGGCTTGGGTTCCTTGTCACGGTTCCTCTTGAGCTGGATCTGATCTTGATGAACCTCCAGAGGTGTCAAAGGAACAAGCGTGATCTTCTTCCCTTTATGATCAAAGGAGTGTCGGTTGGTGAAGCCATCATGCACGGCTCTCTTATCAAATTGCCATGGCCGGCCCAAGAGAATATGGCATGCGTCCATAGGAAGAACGTTGCAAACGACCTCGTCCTCATATCGGCCAATGGTAATAGGGACAGTGACTTGCTCTTTCACATATTGTTCTCCAGCCTCGTTTAGCCATTCCAACCTGAAAGGACGAGAGAGAGGCCGAGTAGCAAGTCCTAGTTTCCTGACAAGAGTGTTACTAGCAACATTAGTACAACTCCCTCCATCAATAATCAAAGAGCAAACCTTTTCAGAAACTAAACATCGAGAATGAAAGAGATTCTCTCTTTGTTCCTTTTCATTGTTTTTGGGTTGGACACTCAGAGTTCTTCTTGTGACAAGTAGAGGACCATGAGCTGGATAGTCGAAGCAAGGCTCGTCATCATAGATCGGGTCGGACTCATCATCAAAGGCTGGGACGGAACCATCGACCAGGCGGCCGTCCGTTTCATCGAAAATAGACTCGACCATACCTTTCCTAGCAACGAGTAGTGGCCCGTGATGCGGATATCCAAAGGACTCATCCTCTTCATCAAAGATCGGACCAAGATCTTCTTTGTTCTCCTGCTCATTCTCAGATTCAACTTCTCCATTCTCCATGAGAATCATCACTCGTTGGTTGGGACAGTTTTTGGCAAAATGTCCTAGACCTTGACATTTGAAGCACCTAATGTCTCTTGCTCGGCCAGAAGCATCAACTGCCTTTCCTTTGTCATCACGAGCAAGGGCATCAGTTTTAAAAGCATTATGTGTTGTGGAAGAAGACTTACCGTTGTCTTGGTAGCTTGGCTTAGGAGCAAAAGCCGGTTTGGGAGAGTAGGTCGGTTTAGAGGTAATGGCCGACTTTGAGAAACTCTTCCTCTTAACTTGTTGTTCAATCAAGATGGCCTTGTGTAGCATCTGTTCCACACTACCATACTCTTGAAGCTCCATGCGGTCTTGGATGTCTCGGTTAAGGCCAGAGAGGAACCTAGCCATAGTGGCGTCCATGGGCTCGTCTACATCAGCCTTGATCATCAAAGTTTCCATCTCCTGGTGGTAGTCTTCCACGGACTTAGTGCCTTGAAGCAAGCGTCTGAGTTTCTGGTGGAGGTCTCGGTGATAATGAGCAGGAACAAATCGTCTCCTCATCAGCATGGAAAACTCATCCCATGTCTCAATCGGTCTCTCACCTGTTCTCCTCCTGTGGGTCACAACTTGATCATACCAATTAATAGCATAACCAGAGAATTCAGTAACAGCTAGTCTAACTTTCTTAAGTTCAGAAAAGTTTTGACAATCAAAGACATGTTCAATTTTTCTTTCACATTCAAGAAAAACATCAGGATCATTTTTACCCTCAAAAGGTGGAATTTTTAGTTTCAGTTCACTTAAGCTATCATTAGTACGTTCATTTCTAGCAAAAGGATTGACATCACCTGGATCTCGGGTTCTAGGACCTCTTCTTGGACGGTATGCTGATCTGGCCTCGTCCTCTTGATCATCCTCCTCTCGGATCTCATTGTCGGACCAAGTGTTCCTACGCGGACGGTCTCTTCTTGCTCCGGTTCTAGAAGGAGCTTGGCTGGCCTGAATCTCATCAAGCCTCTGATGGATCTGATCTAAACCTGCGTTCAACATGTTAGAAATAGAATCATTCAAGGCACGCATTTGAAGGTTAGACAATCCAGCAACTGAGTTTCCGGGACGGTTCCGTTCATCATCACTACTCATGGTTCCTGAAATTTCTTAAACACAAAACGTTAGATAAAAATCCTCACTCTCTCAAGTGTTTGATCCTCACCCACACACGTGTTTCTCTCAGAATTTTGATGGTCACACAACAAGTTTTTCACTCAAAGTTCTAAGAAGAACAAATCAAAGAAACTTTAATGGACAAAATCCAAGCAAACACAAGGGAATTTTAAAAGAGAGAAAGATACGAGATTTTTTTGTTTTGGGAATCCGTTTTAACCACCTCAAAGACTGGATTTCTCCTCAGCCACCAGGCTTTCTCTTCCACCACCGATCCCAAATGAAAAACTTTTCGAATTTCCTTTTCTTTTTTTTTTGATAGATTGAGGATGGTAATGAGGGGCCCGGATTCAAGACAGATAGATGAAGAGTGTTTATGAAGAAATGGAAGATGAGAAAGATGAAAGATTTAGAAGATACCAAACGAGTGGCTCTGATACCACTTGAAGGACCCTAAGATCGGCTCACTCGAATGGATCAGATTTGGATATGAACTCCGGATGGAGAACTGAATGGATTGAAGGGTCGCACGAAGGTTGCGGAAAGGCCTTCGATATTCCCGACTCCAAATGGTGCTTGATATGACTCACAAGACCACCAAGTGAAGAATCTCTCGTCGTTGCTTGATATGACTCACAAGACCAACGATTTGAGGAAGTGTTTACTTGGATATGACTCACCAAGAAACTAATAACAAGTTCTAAACGAAGAACTAAGAGTTTTAACTCAAAAGTTTTAGACAAAATCGATTTCTCATTTATTAAAATGAAAGAGTTTCATACTTATAGAGTTTTGTAGATCTAGGAATTAAATAGAAAACTAGATCTAGATCTAGATCTAGTCAATACACGGAAATAAAGAGATAAGCTAGTCAAAGTGACCGTTCGGCTTCTGTCCAGATGCATCCGAACCGGCTAAGTCCAAAGCAGTAAGGATCAGCACATAGGCGGGACGATCAGCAAGGGCCGCGGGACGTTCTGATCGGACAAGTTGTGTTCCAACAAAGCCCAAGTCTTCTGATAGCTTAAGGATCCTTGCCTTAGAGAAATTTCCAAAGGAAAAGTCCATGATCGGATCGAACAAGGTAGAGAGATCATCACCACGGTCGTTGGTACATGCGGTACGAGCCAATCGAGCCAAAAGAGAGAAGTCTCGATCATTTTGTGAAACCTCATGATCCAAGTCAAGTCTGACATGATCTTTCTCAAGTCTGGCATGATCTTTCTCAAGTCTGGCATGATCTTTCTCAAGTCTGGCATGATCAAGGTCAAGTCTGGCATGATCCATGTCAAGTCTGGCTCGGCTGTTGGCTTTGGCTTGTCGAGATGGCTGGGAAGGTCGCATACTGGTTCGTTCCGTTTGGTCTTCAGGACGTGGACTTGGTCGAAGCTTCATTCCGGATGTAAGTGGATCGAGACGGTACACGGCCCGATTGGTCTGTCTGATCTGATCGGAAGGATGAACCTCAACTGGGACGTCTGGAGCGTTCTGATCAGTCTGGTCCATGGACTGGGGCACATCAATCTTGGTGGGTATGCTTTCTTTATCCCTTTCTTGTTTTTTTTTGGCAACAACTTTCTTTATCCTTTTTCCTTTGTTTCTCCACTAAAACAACTTATGAAATCATGCCTCGGTGATCTTAATAATGGAGAGCAGCAGGTAAAGCCTTTGGTGACGATCGCCCAACGAAAATCATCATCCTTTTTCGGACTGGTGTTGAATCACTTTGATTTGTGAAATTTACAGGCTGTTAGAAGAAGCTATATAAGAATAGAAGAAGACTAGATTCACCATCGTTGATTTGGTATAATTCGTCAACTTTTATTTCTAAATCTTAATTCTTTTTATTATAAGTTAAGTCATTGATGAATCATTTATTCTCTCTCTTTCTTGATAAGATGAGGTTTGATGAAAGTGAGTACGAAGAAAAAGTGAAGAAAGAGAATGTGACTTTCTTTTATTGTTTTACATCTTTGTTTCCATTTATTAAATTGCTCTGGCTGATAAAGGTTTACAATCTTGGTGTTAAGATACAATAACTGTTAGTCAACAAACAATGCAGCGAGATTGTACAAAACTACAAATGTTTCAATCAATTTAGTATTTTGTTGTTTGGCTCAGTTAGTTAGTGTTGATTCAAGAATTGTTTTATTTGTTACTTCCTCTTTAATGTTAATAATTTAGACTTTAATAGCAGATAACTATCACTAACATTAAATTTGTTTACCGGCTAGTTTATTAAACTTATAAAATATATGAAAATAATGTGTTAGCAATGCAAATATAAAATTAGCAGTCTACAAAACAAGCTTTGGTGACACTGATTCATTTAGACGTCTAACCTTTCTTAGTGCCAGCTAATATTATTTTTAGCTGACATCTGTATGTTTTATCCGGTTAACACCATTTTAAATATTTTGTGTTTTATTTTAGTATGTTATTTCTTAGAACAATAATTTCTAGAGATCATTGTTTGTGAAATGTGACGTAGTTTGAATTTGAAATTGGTTTGGTTTAGTAGGTTGTGGTTGATGCGCGGAGACCGAGTTCAACCACAACCTTTCTTAATGACCAATTATTTACACGTAACAACATACTTCGAAGTTGAAATTATAGAAATCTAAACTCGCAATGATTGAGAGATAGTAACGAAGATGAACCATAGCTCGTATAAGCGACAATGTCTCTTATGACCTGGCTCAAAAGCATCTCAATTTTTTGCTCGATTTTGTGTTTTTTTAACGCAGTAACTCTATAATAGTGTTGCTTTTCACTCTAAGTTCTATCTACATTTTTTGATTAAAAATAGAGTAATAAGTAAAAAATAAAATCATTACTCTATAAATAGAATAATAGTAGTAAATGAGTAAGAATGTAGTAGAATTAAAAATGCTCTAAAATCTAAGTAGAGGATATGGTATTCATCAAATCCTTATCACTTTCTCCTTGCTCATAACCTTCTTCACAATTTCTAACGCTTTAGGAATCACTTCCAAGAAACAAAAACCATTGTTGATCTTAGGTCTTTGCTCAGAGTGTTTGCTTTTCTTTGCTTTGGTATTTTATATTTTTTCTTTAATTTGTTTTTAACTTCTGTGAAAATTCCTTTTAAAACAAAAAACTTCTGTCAAAAATCGAAAATTGGTAATAAAGTCTTACCATGGTTACAAAAATTTTTTTTGCCATCAATCATACATAAACATCTGAACTGAATCTGAATCAGAATCATCACATCAGTCTTTAACTAGTAGTTTCCGGAAGCGTATACATCATCACCATTATTCACTGGTGAAGATTCGGCATCTTGGTCTGCATGTGCGTCAATTGTCACATTACAATTAACTTTAACAAGAGGATTAAGAATGTCGCAACACGTAATACAGTTTGAGCATCTTCTCTAGTTTCACGAAATTCATTTGAAACAACTTTCGTTTGAGGCAGCTACAAGAGTTCATTCCTTTTACAACTTTGGTCAAGAGAATATAATAACTACAACATTGGTTAGTGTTTTTTTTTGTTTAAAAACGAGTTGACTTAGGTGTTATTGGTTTATATATTTTGATTGATTTAGAATCTTTTAAGTAAAACAAATGGTATTTTGAGGGTTTTTTATATATTAGCTCTTGCGAACATTATTATAACTCAGAGGCAGCAATGAACATTTAAAAGGCTTAAGCAAAATTTTGTTAAGAATATTTAAAGTGGTAGTTGTAACGTATGAACAAATGAAGTAAGTTGCCAAATGAGTATGGGCCGGTGGAGAAATGACTTGGTTCTTTGAACTTTGTCTACCCCAGTTCTAAATAGTGGGAATAATGTTTTACATCACAAAAATGTTATCGATGTATGGTTTGGATTTTGAAGAGACTACGCGGATTTTAAATATGGATTTTAAAAAGAAAATGTTGCCAAATGGTCAAATTCGCCATCGCTAGTACCTTGAAGAATGACTTCAATTGACACAACAAGTGACAAAATTTTCTTACAAGAAATGGCCCTAACAATATTTATCGTATGTGAAGTTCCTCTTGGTTATACTCCGTCTTATGTTTCATATTGCTCCAAATGCAAAGATCCAAATTAAAATGAAACTGCTACTTGGCCAAGCAATCCTAGATTGATTGAATTAACATTAAGTATAATAATGATAACCTCCATCCACTAGGACTTGGATATATGTTTGGTAGTGATAATAAAATGTTGTTGATGAATGATAGCAAATGTCTATGCAAAAGTTGTAAAAGACTTGTTTTAATGCATGAACTACGTAATAAAGGACAGATTAAACAAATTAAATGTCGTTTATGCCAAACGAGAAAACATCAAAACCAGTGGAGTTTGTTCGAAATGGCACAAAATCTATAAAAAGTAAAAAATTCTTTATCCCAAATCCTAAATAAATCGTGAAACTATGATGATCACACAATGAATGTTCTTTTTATTTCTTTTTTTCTTCTTTTTTTTGATAAAATATTTTCTTTTTATTTCTTAAGTAATGAAAACAAAAGTGACAAAATTGAAATAACACAAATATTTTTCATCGTCAAAGTGTAGCACAACGAATATATCCTTATTTTGTTTTATGCAATAAAACTGCTACAATTAGTGAACTTTTGTAGTAGTAGTAACTGTTATATTTGTTTCAGTTTTATAACTAAAATAATGTTTGTTATCTTTTCAATATAATAAAGAATCAAAATTTTCATTGATTTTAGAGAAATTGATATTCTATCAAATTTAAGTGCATTCTTTTAAAATCCATAAGAAAAGTAAACATGAAAATTATGTAAATGCATTAAACCCTCATAACTACTACAAAAATTATTATTTATAAATTCTTTCAAATTCTATTAAATTCTTGGATTGAATAACACCCCCTTAAGAATTAAAATGGAAACAGCTCTAATTAATCAAAAGAGAAAAAAAGTGGAAACAGCTATATCCCTAACCGTTTAGGCCTGGCCAACCACTGCCTTAGCCACCATCCCGAGAATAACGATGCACTTGTAACATGCCAAGAGAGCTACAAGAAACCAAACAGGAGGAAAAAGTAAGAGCTTGCAATCATCATGCATCGCATCCACCACTAGACTGAAAGAAGCGGCAAGAAATCCTGCTGCAAAGTCACAATCTTCATGTATATGGAAAATGAACATCAGATGTATGATGTGGAGATTGTAGGAGACACAAAACAGAGCCATCCAAAGCCTTTTGCCCTTCTTAAATTCACCATCTAGCATTAGAAAAACTCCGAGAGCCACGGTCTTTAACAACTATGTTGTCAATGCACGCAAACTTGGTCGAAGTCGAACTGCCACTGCACCCACCATTGCTGCATCATCATCATCATCTCGAAGAAGGAGAACCAAGGAAACACTGAAAAAGTCAAGGAAGGACACGAATAACATCACAATCATCAATAATTGAATCCCCCAGGTCGCTTCATCGTCTCTCCAAGCGCACAGAGCATAAAATGAAAACGAAGAGGAGGCAATTGTTGCTAAGTGGGCGGCGAAAAGATATTTCCATGATTGCGAGACAAAGTTCCGCATTCCTGTGAGACGTAACTCAACGGCATCCAAAAAACACATCTACAACAAAATTCCACAATCAAAACCAGGACTATCAATATATGACAGAGATTCCAAGGAGAGATAAAACGATAAAACGACGTCATAATCAAGAGAATCCACTCGACCCAAATGAATAAACCGAGAGAGAGAGAGAGAGAGCAGAGAGAGAGAACCGACCTTGTTAACACAAAGGGAAAAGGAGATTCCGGAGATTCAACGACGGAGAGATTAGAACCATCAAGAGAATCGAAGAGCTAGACAGCCGACCTAGTTAACACAAAAAGAGGAGAGAGATTCGGCTTAAAAATTCCAGGCAATTCTTTTCCTCATTGCGGGTGATATATATAGAACTAACTTTGGAATCGGATACAATGTCGTTATCAGAAGAATCCACGCTGGAGTGTTGTAGTGGGGCTTTAGTCCAGATTGAGTCCAATTTTTAAACCCTTAGCCTAAAAGTCAACAGGGTTCGTCTTATAATCCTTGAAGATGAACAAACTCTACAAATCAACCCGTTCACACAAATGATAAATATGTAATATTTCGGCCCTTCATTTTGGCAAATCTCTGGTAGTTTAGTTGGCGTTGGGTGGGTTTTAGGGTGTTCGAGGTGAGAAGTTCCATTCTTTGCAGCCACATTTTTCTTTTTTCTTTTAGTTACTTACTAACAGGTCCAACATTCTTTTTGTGCTTCCAGTCTTTTATATTTACGGACAGGCCTGCACAAAATAATATCATTTATCTATTCTTTACTGCGTTGGCACAGCTTTGGAACATTGATAACGGCTACATTGCAGTGGGAAGGGATACATATAACGGCTACATATATCAATGGTATAGGCAGGGGAATAAGTGCCACGGTTGGACTAGCGGCTACAGTCGTCTATCCTCTAATGCAAAGCCGTATCTCAACGCTGAGAACCGGCCTCTGGTCATTCTGGTCGCAGGTATATTATCATCTTGAAACTGCTAATCCATTTTAATGAGTTATGTTAGAGATTGCCAATCACTGTAATTATGGCAATCACAATAGTGATATGAAATTATTACAAATTATTTGCATTAACTAAGTTTTAGATTCTCATAGCTTACTATATGAATGAATGTATGTGCTCTTTCTAAACAGAAATAACAAGAAATATGTACCACATTTTGGTTCATCTAATTGGTTATAACAATTCATTTTGTCATTCTTCCTTAGATATATTTATTTGCTAAATGTATTATATACGAATCTAGCAGAACTTGAACATGTTACGTGACTTGAGTAATCCTTTGGAAGAATCAATTGTATATGAGACATGAGAAAAACAAAAGTCAGAAAAGTAGAGTTCTTGTTCTTGCAGTGGAGCTGCCTTTTGGTATGTGTTGGATCGATTTGGGTTAAAAGGGATAACATAGCATCGTACATGCTAATGGGTGGAGTTGCTGCTTCGAGGCTTGGCTTGTGGATGTTTGATCTTGCCGTCATCCAGCAAATGCAGGTAAATTCAAAAAAATTTATTTCGATTTTGTGGTTATATTCAAAGTTATAGTAACATTTTGGTATGATATTTGGTCTTAAAAATCAGGATCAAGTTTCAGAAACAGACCGTTGTGTTGTTGGAGGAGTTCAAAACTCGTTGCAATCGGCTCTTGACTTGATGGCATATCTATTGGGTATCATTGTATCGAATCCAAAGGTAACATAGTCCGCTTACACCCTAAAGATCAAAATAGTTGATGATTAATTTCCCATCAGACACAACTAGTCATGTTTAATTGTTTGTCTTTGGTTTTACGTTTGTTTTTTTAAATGTTTTCTAAACATATAAACGTCAGTACAAAGACATGATTTGGTTTGAGGTTATAATGCGATTATACTTTTGTTTTCAGGATTTCTGGATAGTGACGTTCATCTCTTTCTCCACGGTTACGTTGGCTGGACTACTCTACACAGTTCATCTACCGAGTCCGAAACCATATTTTTCACTTTGAGAAGATTCCTTTATTGAGTAAATGTTTATTCAAGTTTATACTCCCTTCTCGTGGTCTCGTGGAAGAACATAAACATATAATCTTGCGGAATGCGTCACACCATTTCTAAAGACAACGGTAATCAATATCCTGTATAAGATTTGTTTTTCTCTCCTTATAGTTAAGAAGACATTCCCTTCGAATTAGTAAAACCACATTAAATTACCAAAAAAAACATTAAGAAGATTGATGAAGCCTCTTCTTGGCGTTCTCTGCTTCATCGGTTGCTTCAACTTGCATTTTTGTCTCTGTTAGATGAGCATCCGTAGCTTCTTTCTCGTTCTTGGCCGTCAACCTCTTTGTCTTTCAAACCAAAAATGTCATGAATTAATATATTTTTACTCAGAACTTAAAATAAAAAGTCATGAACAGGTTATAGTATTTGACCATAACAATATGAAACTATTTGAAGCTTGTATATGTACAACTTGTTAGATAGCAACGCGGATGCAAGTCAGAAAATGCACATAAGTATTTGATGAAGTGGCTAATAAAAAGAGAGATAATAATATGAAGTACTTAATTTATTAAGGTAATACATGAGCCACCCAAAACGCGTCATCTGATCATGATTCAAGACCCATGAGTCTCTGAACCGTGTTAAAACCGGACAGGATATTCCTAAGATCAATTTCTTTTATCATATCTATATCTTGTACATGTATATAGTCGTTTCCTTCAGTGGCTTGAACCACACACTACACGGATGCTCAAGAAAACTTAACGATTGATAAATGACAATATCAAAAACGTACCTGGCCGACAAAGAAGGCTTTGACGTAGCTAAGCCCTTCTTTAAGCGAGACTGCCACGGATAAACAGCTAGTCTTCATCCGATCCATCAGAGACTTCGACGGCCGTCGCGATGTGTCAGCCCCGTGCATCCGACCTTAAAACGCTGTGTTTAAAGAGAGAGATGTTGCAAGCTAGCTAGGCAACGAGATGTGTGTATCTCACTTGCTTTCATGTGTTAAGAGATTCTTTTTAACTACAAGTGATTCTGGAAGCAGCAAACAATGCCACGTCTTTGGTACGTGTAGGCTGCGAAGGCTACACCCGTGTACTAAAGTAAGAGGCGCATGAGTAAACAAATAGATTGACACCAAGTGGCAGCAAATGGATTTAATAACGACTTTAATTAGGAGGTTTTGCTAATTAACCACTTCCTAATCTCTAATCATGTGCTTTAAAGAAAAGAGACGACCTAATGGAAAACCGCATTTTCATCCAAATGAATTGAACCGCAAGAAACTACACGTGGCGGTCGAAAAGGCATCCAAAAGAATGACGTAAGCAAGAAGCTGACGTAAGCCCGTCTCGTTCAAAGTCAAGGCCACATGGTCTGACCATCTCTCCTCATTTTCCTCTTCTTCTCCATCTTCTAATCTTTTCAACGGTCAAACTAAAACCTTATCAAAAACTACACTCTCTTTTTTTTTCTTCATTTGTGCCATAAAAAAAAACAAAGCTAGAAAGAAAAAAACTAACCAATCAGATCATGCAACATGTTTTATTTTATTTTTTCCGTAAAAGTTGGGATTATATATATAAGATAGGCAAAGCCTCAATTAGTAACTAATACAACCATTGATCAGCTCACTCACATGTGTTCCAGACACAGAGCGATGAGTCAAGATAAACAACGCAGAGAGAGGAAAAAAAACAGAGCATCTGAAACAGAGACGAACCTTCAGCCCCTTTCCTTCACCGCTCCAAACTCCCCATCACCAAAAACCTACGTTTCATCACACTCCCCTAGACGAAAAAGCAATCAGAGGGCTCGGCTTTCATTTACAAAGAGCTCAAACAGCCAGGGAGGATGTCCTCTGGCCACATAAGAGTTGACCAACCCATAATTTGTGACACTTTGAGCAATGAAAAAGGCTCTTCTATTCGTTTCTCTCGTAACAACCAGTAGCTTCCATTCAGTGATCCCTTCCAACTCTCTCCTCATTTCACTGCTGTGATATAGAAAAGAAGGCCATGCTTTTGGTCGTTCAATTGCCCCAAAAATATCTCCAAACTCAGCCGCAAAGATGATTTTCAATTGTCTTTGACTTCTCATACTTTCTAAAGCCCATAAGACTACCACCATCTTTGCCTCCTCTTTGCTCCTGACTCCCGAGAAGGCTCTTCACGACACCTCTCTCATTCCTTAGAACCCACGCTCCCCCCCCACAAGGCTCTTGGTTTTGGAAAAATCCATCCCAATATTGCACTTGACCCAGTCATGTTCCGGGGGAAGCCATTTTCGGGTAGATATCGGTAACTCCATCTTCTCATGTTTTATATATACAGACATAACAAACAAAATACATAAACATTTCAAGAGCCTTACCCATCACATCTCTTCTTTTCTTTTCTTTTCTTTTCTTCTTTGCCCTCTTCTCCAAGCTCTCCCACTTTGTATAAATATCTCAGCGGTCTTTCATAAGACAAAAGAAAAGTTTCTGTTTCTTTTTGCTGTATGGCTGCTTCGTCTCTTCTTACTATGGACAATGTCTCTTCTTACTATGGACAATAGCAGAACCAGACAGAACATGAATGGTTCTGCTAATTGGTCCGGAAGATCATCAACAGCTTCTCTTGAAGATCTTGAGATCCCACCAAAGTTCAGATCTTTTGCTCCTCCTTCAATCTCAATCTCTCCATCTCTTGTCTCTCCTTCCACTTGTTTCAGCCCCTCTGTTTTTCTTGATTCCCCTGCTTTTGTTGCCTCCTCTGCTAACGTAAGCCTCCTCTGTTTTTTTCTTTAATTCAATTGCTTTTGAGATAAAACTATAGCTATTGACATAACATCGAATTGATTCCAAATTCTCGAAAATCATTCTTGATTCTGTTAAAAATGATTCTTGATTTTATTAGAACATTCTTGATTCTACTAAAACCATTCTTGATTCTAAATTAACCGCTCTTGATTCTGTTTTGTAGGTTCTTGCTTCTCCAACCACAGGAGCTCTTGTCACATACGAAAGTAATCAGAAAAGCATAAACGAAGAAAAGAAGACGAACAAGAACAACAACAACAACGTTAACTTCTTTGACTTCCCATTTCAGACACAATCATCAGGAGTTTCTGCTCCCACAACAACAACAGCAACAAACAGTTCTGTCTTTCAGTCACAGGTATGTTCCAACTTCAAATACCTATTTACTTTCACTGTCTGTTTCCTCAAGTTTAAAATGTTTTGTATGTTCAGGAAACTCGTCAAAACAACAACATTCATCATCAATCTGTATCTTACAATGGAAGAGAGCAGAGGAAAGGAGAGGATGGTTACAACTGGAGAAAGTACGGACAGAAACAGGTGAAAGGGAGCGAGAATCCTCAGAGTTACTTAAGTGTACTTACCCAAACTGTCCAACGAAGAAGAAAGTGGAGACATCTTTAGAAGGTCAGATCACAGAGATTGTGTATAAGGGAAGCCATAACCATCCTAAACCTCAGTCCACTAGAAGATCATCTTCTTCTTCTTCGTCCACGTTTCATTCAGCTGTTTTTGATCATCATGGTGATCACTCTGATTCCTTTCTGATCCAACAAGATGATAATACTACTTCTGGTTCTCTTGGAGACGATGAGTTAACGGTTATCAGCAGAGGAGAAGAAGAAGATTGTGGGAGTGAACCTGAAGCAAAGAGATGGTAAAAGATCATACGTCACTCTCTTTTGAAAATTACTTGTATTAGAAAGTTTCTTAAAATGTTTGTTTCTTGTGTGTTTTTTTAGGAAAGGAGAGAGCGAAACAAACGGTACTGGGAATGGTAATGGAAGCAAGACAGTTAGAGAGCCGAGGATTGTTGTACAGACAACAAGTGATATAGACATTCTTGACGATGGTTACAGATGGAGAAAGTACGGACAAAAGGTCGTTAAATGAAACCCTAATCCAAGGTAAATAACTTCAACATTTTTAGCTTCTTGATATCATCAAGGTTCTTGAAAGTCAAAATGCGAATCAAACTTGAAGAAAGTAATAAACTCAAAGAGTAAAACATGCAAATTTTTGATTATGTAAAATAAATAATTTACAACTCATTAAACAATCCGTACTTATATAGTTTCAGAAACTAGATATTCAAATTTTCTTTTCCGAAAATTTCCTTATCTACTAGAATCAACAGTCTCGCAATCTTATGTTTTTTTATCACTTGAATCTTAACAGAAGCTACTACAAGTACACAACCCCCGGTTGTCCAGTGAGAAAACATGTTGAGAGAGCATCACATGATATGAGAGCCGTGATCACGACCTATGAAGGGAAACACAACCACGATGTACCTGCAGCTCGTGGTAGTGGATACTCCACAAACAGACTGGCACAAGATCCTTCTTCAGCACCAATTAGACCAAATGCTATTGCTGGTCACACTAGTTACACTACTTCTTCTCAAGCACCATATACGCTTCAAATGCTTCACAACAACAACACTAGTACCGGGTCATTTGGTAGTAATAACGATAACTTTGTTGGTGGTGGGTTCTCTAGAGCAAAAGAAGAACCAAACGATGAGTCCTCCTCGTTCTTTGATTCGTTTTTGTCTTGAAGAATCGTTTTTCATTCTGTACATATCTGCTAGAAAAAGGTTTAACTACTTACTAGTGACTTGATCATGCAGATAGTAAGACTAGTCTATATAGTCCATAGAGAAAATTATTTCATTTGTTTTTGTAGTTGCTCATGCGATAGCTTTTACACGCCTGTAATGTAATAATATCTTTAGTTCTTTTGTACCATACAACTAGTTAAATGGAATAAAGCCAATCAACTTTTTTCACATGTTTTCACTTCCTACAATATATCAAACAAGAACAGACACAGCTATAGCCTATATGCACGGGAAAACGGCCAATTCATACATCAACAGAGGGATGCGGTCCCGATGAGTACATGCACTCGGACCCTGTACTAAAACATACACTAGCATTTAATATATTCAAATTTCATACATGAACAACAAAATTTAGGTCTATTCATACTTTCACCATGTCTCTGTTAGTCAAACGTTTACGGTGCTTACCTGGAGTTAACCGATTGCTTACATGTCCTTTAGACATTAATACGTGGCTTTCTGTTTAAAATAATCAACGTACATATAATACATAGTTAATGTAATCATCAACAATTAATATAAGCGTGGTCTAGTGGTTGTGTTATTGTTTTCGATCATGTGGATATGGGTTCGATGTACGCCTGACCCCTCATTTTTCAACATTTGTCTAATGAATGGTATTTTCGTAATTATATCATCTTTTTCATCTAAAAGCCATTAGTTTTCTGCAAAAACAAAACGCGGCCGCCATTGATATTTTTCACAAAATCTTCATTTAATTTTACTTTTAAACAGTGTTTTGACATACAAACTCGTAGATTTACAAGTTTGAATTGTTTTTGTTGCGTTGTAAAAAAAATTGTATCTGTTGCAGCTTCTCCGTTTTGAAGAGGAACTCGGCAACGTGTGTTACGCCGGCGAATCTTTCAGGTCACCGCGAGAAGATTTGAGAGAGGCATTCATTGGATTTTGCTTATGTAACAACCAAATGAGCCCTGCTGGTACTTTTGTAGCTTTCTCTAAGTTTTTTTTATGAAAAAACAAATAAAACAAGTTTGTATGTCAAAACGCTGTTTAAAAACAAAAAAAAATGAAGATTTTGTCAAAATGGCGGCCACGTTTTGTTTTTTTGCAGAAAACCCTAATGGCTGTTAGATGAAGAAGATGATATAATTAATGTTGAAAATTAAGGGCCAGGCACAAAACGAACCCAGATATGCTTGAATGGAAACCATAACACAACCACTAGACCACGCTTGTATTGATGGTTGAAGATTACATGAACTATTATGTATCTACGTTGACTATTTTAAATAGAAAACCGCGTGTTAATGTCTAAATGACATGTAAGTAATCTGTTAACTCCACCATAAACGTTTGAGTAACGGATGTCAAAGTATGAAAAGACCTAAATTTTGTTGTTCATATATGAAATTTGAATATATTAGATGTTAGTGTATGTTTTAGCACAGAGTCCAAGTGCATGTACTGATCTAGACCGCAGTCCTCCGTTATGTATGAATTGGCTGTTTTTCCCCTATATGCACACATAAAAGAATTGACATTTTACACGCAATGTATTGTTTTGTTAAAGTAATTTACTATGCATATTACCACTAATCTTGTGTTTCGTAAGCATATATGACAATACTTTTGTTAGATAGTTTAATGTCGCAAAGAAACTTGCATAGCTTGAAAACAGTAATATACATATAACATACACAATGATACAAAAAAAGAAAACATATAACATACACAATGCTTCTTCCGATTCCCAAATATAATCAAAAAATATAAATCAGATTATCAGAATCTTAAACATTACAAACGGTTGGCATGTTCATTACCAAAAACAAAAGCACAAGTTTGCAAAACACACATAGATCACACATACACGTAAATATCAGTCTTATTAAAATTCTCTCCAAAGAAATGTAGCAAATAATTTTGTATCATGTTAAAAGTATACTCTGTAAAGAAAAGAGAAACAAAAAAATGGAATTCCGGTTAGTATTCTTCAATTTTTTTCTTTTTTCTTGATTTTTATATACAGAGAGGCCAATCTTCCCATTACTCTCTCTGCTCCACTGTAAGCCGAACTGGTTCACTATAGTGCTTCTCGAATCCTCAATTAAACCGGTTGTATTGTTCATTTGAAAATTCCGAATAAAATTGGTTTTAGTGTTGAAACAATTTTACGGACCCCAATTAACCGGTTGGTTAATGATACGACGTAGCTTTCGCCTGAGCTCATCGGCCCAAGCTAAGCCCACGTCTCTTTGCTTGTTCTTCATCACCAACTCATCCGTTAATCTGCGAATCTTCACAACGATGTTCGCCACTCCCTGCGACCCTTTCAGCTTCACCGCTCTCTCCTTCTTCTTCGCAATCCTCAGATTCAACTGCCTAGCAACCTCCACAACCTTACGCATAATCTCCGCCGGGCTCTCGTCGGAGACGAACTGATCGCAATGATCCGGCGTCACAAAATTCCCGAACAAACCTGCGAGATTCGCGGTGGACGACGACGCGATCAACTCGAACGCGTTTAGTTTCTTCCCGCTTTCCTCTAGATCGTAATCATCAATTTGAACCTTGGTTCGAAATTGCGGGTGGCGACAAGAAGCGAGGAGGTGGGAGCTTAGCGCCTAGCGCCATGGCGGTACAAAGCGATACCTGCAACAGAACAAGGTAACCTGCAAAACCACTTTTTTATATATATATTAGTATATTACGTAAAACTTAAGAAAAACAAGTAAGAAATAAAAAACACCAACTTCATATAATAAAACAGAAAGGTTCAAATAGCAAAACACTGAAAATACCAAATGCAAACACCAAATTCAAAAGCAAATAAAACACCAAATCAAAAGCAAATAAAAACACCAATCCAAGTAGAATCTCTACTCAGATTCAGAACCACTCTCTTCATACTCCAATTCCAAATCCTTCCAGAAGCTACCATCTTCCTTTCCTAACTCCTCTCCGACGTCATCATCTTCATCAACCAATTCCAAATGAGGAGCTGATGTACCATAGCGCTTGCTCTGAGTTGAAGAAGTAGCTATTCCTTTCCCTTTGTTGTTCTTAAGCTGAATGAGGAGTCTTCGCTCCTCTAGTACCATAGCTTGGTTCTTCAGCTCCGGCTGCTTCACTCACCAAAGTCCAAGTCAGGTCCTCATCATCATGGACGAAAGCATCATCTTCATCATTGGAGGAGTTTCCATCCATCTTCCCCATCAACCACTCGTTGCTATCATCTATTTCCTCCAAAAGAATTGGATCCTTTGCATCATTTCTTTTCATCCTACGCTGCAAAGCACGATTGTACTTGACAAACACCATGTCATTCAATCGGCTTTGAGCTAATCTGTTTCTTTTCTTGGTATGAAGCTGTTTCCAACAGAACTTAGTCAAACATATGAATAGCATTAAGTTCAATTTAAATTTAGAGATTATAACAAACTTACATGTTGAAACACACTCCAGTTTCTTTCACAGCCACTTGCACTGCATGTTAGACTAAGGACCTTGACAGCAAAATCTCTGAGATTAGGAGCTGAGCTTCCGTAGCTTGACCACCAATCAGCTATTAAAACATTTAAAAAAATAAGTTAGCATTCTTAAACACTTGAACCATATATGAAACGATACAAAGCTTAAAACAGAGAGTTGTTACCCGGTGACTTAATCTCTCTTTGCCTAATCGCCATGGGAAGACCAAAGAGCCCACTTGCATTCTTAAAAACTTCAAGCTCCACCATGATCTTGTCTTGCACAATAGGATCTCGGACCAGCTTTGTGATGCAGCTATACAATCCACGCTCCACTTCCTCACAACAAACATCCGCAGGATGAGCATAATGAACAGCTGGATTGAGGAAATAACCTGCTGCGTGAAGTGGTTGATGTAGCTGACAGTCCCAGCGTCTGTCAATCATCTCAAAAACCTTCTCATACTTCACCTTCTTCAACTTGAAACTCTTAGCAATAGTTTCTTTTGCTCTATCCATAGCAGCATAAATGTACCCCATTGGTGGTTTCTTCTCGCCATCAACCATCCGTAGCACCTTCACCAATGGAGAAGTTAGCTTCAGAGCATAAGCTATGTTTCTCCAGAACCCTTCTTGAAGGATATACTGCTTCAGCTTCCTTGCTCCTGCTTCCTTGGGCCATTTTGATTTTTCCCATTCCTCTGAAGTCACCATCTTCTTCAAATTAGCTTGCTGAAGGTGAAACTAGGTCATGGTGATGAAGGAAGTGGCGAATCTCGTTACAGCCGGTCGATGCAAGTTCCTCTGATCTGTGAACCTTCTCATCATGTTCACAAGAGAAACACGGCAGTAGATGTACGCATTAATAAACATGCACTTCTTCATTGCAGTCTTCACCGCAGCTATCTTTCCAATGTCCTCCAGCATCAAATCAAGACAATGCGCAGCACATGGAGTCCAAAAGAGATGTGGGCGTTTTGCTTCAAGAAGTTTTCCAGCCTTGACGTAGTTTGAGGCGTTATCAGTTACAACCTGAACCACGTTCTTCTCACCAACTTCTTCAACCATATCATCAAGTAGCTTGAACAGCATTGTAGCATCTTTCACCACTTCAGAAACCTCTTTGGACCTGATGAACACAGAACCTTTTGGTGAGTTAACCAGAAAGTTGACGATGTCTTTCTGCACCACAGAATCACGCCACCCATCAGACATGATTGAGCATCCTTTCACTGCCCACTCTTCCCTGTTAGGAGCCAGCAGTGCTTGAACATTGGCGACGTCCCTTTGAAGTAAAGGGAACCGGAGCTCATACTGAGAAGGAGGCTTTAACCCCATACCATACTGCCCAATAAGCTTTGTCATCTCCTTGAAACTGTCATGAGAGACAGCATTGAAAGGAAGCCCAGCATCGAAGAACCACCTTGCTATGGCGCCACACACCTTGTCTCTTAAGTCCTTGTCACAAGCTCCAAACACCCCTTTCCTATCCTTTCTGCCTTTCAAGATGTCTGGAGGCGTAGACATCACAAACTTGTCCAAAGGACCACGGTGCTTCCTCTTGGTAGCCTTTCGCATTGGCTCATCATCACCATCCAAGTCCTCCACATCATCTTCATTCACCACGGGTTGGTACTGCATTGATAGAGCTACTCTTTCTTCAACTTTTCTGGCCATGTAGGTCTGCAGCTCAACCCTAACATGTTCTGGACAGATTGGACACTTCTTTGCATTCTTGTACCCGCCAACAAGATGTTTCAATCGTGAAACCCCAGCAGTTAAAACCTTGTAGCAGAAGATACACTTCCAGTGGTTGGCGTTATTGTTAACAATGGTTCCATACTTCCTTCCCGGATCCACTTGTTGTCCTTCTCCCTGAGACCCTCCTCCTCCTTGAGACCCTCCATGAGATGATCCAGCTCCAGCGTCAGACATGATAACAACTACAACATAGAAAAACATGGAAAGAGAATAAGCTATTGACTATAAACAATACACGAGACAAACTAACATTTAAAAGAAGCTACTGATATAAACAGAGTCGACATGATCAACAAACAAGGCTTATATTAATGAAAAACTACTAACATATGGAGAAGAAACTATGATATAAACAAGAAAAGATCATAAAACCTTGCAAATGATAAGCTACTGCCGTAAGTTGTAGAGAAGAAAAGCTAATGAGTTTTACTTTCAGGTTTGTATGGTTCTTATATAGGAGACATTAGGGTTAGTGGGATTGCATCCTAGGTTAGTGGGGTTGTGGATACCCTCCTCTACACGCCTAATACGTGGGAAGAGTATATACTTTTAGATATACTAAATATTCTGACAAAACCGTTTTGTTAAGTGTACATTTTTAAGCAAATCTTCTTTTTTTGTGTAGGCACAACTAAACGCCGCTTTTAGCGCTCTATGGATATTGCAAAAGCGAGGAAGAAGCGAGAAAAGCTAGGGATCTATGTACCTCGCCTGGCAAGGGTGTCCCTAAGCGTTGAGGGCATCGCCTTGGGCGCCTTAGCGCCATGGCGACAAAAACTCTCGCTTTTTCGAACCAAGATTTGAACCCCGACGATCTCGCTCGGATCCACTCTGTGGTTGAACCAGGGATCCTTCAGAATCTCCTCCACGGTGATCCGTTTCTCCGAAGATTCATTAGCTCCGGAGAAGTCCACTCCGGCATGGTGTATTGAGCCGTTCGGATTCTCCGGTAGAGTCCCGAGATGTTTGAATCTCGAAACGGTGAGTAGCCTGCGTTGAGAAGAAACAAAGCGACGCCGCATGACCATATATCCGTCGTATCCTTTCTTCGTTAAAAGCTCGGGTGCCACGTAAGCAGGGGGTCCCACATAGAGTATGTAGCATCCCGTCGGATTTGATCTGCTCCTCCATCGCGCTGAGACCAAAATCGGAAACCTTCAGATCTCGATTCTCGTCGAGGAGGAGATTCTCCGGTTTGAGATCACTGTGGTAAACTCCCCCTCGCGTGGCAGTACCTTACGGCGGAGATCAATTGCCGGAAATATTTCCGGCTGAGACCTTCAGTGAAACGGTTGCTCGAGACTCGGGGGAACAGCTCGCCGCCCTTGGCGAGCTCCATGACGAAGATCTTCTTCGTCTTGGTGTCGAGGACTTCGGAGAGGAGGACGATGTGAGGGTGGCGGAGGCCGCACATGACGGAGATCTCTCTCTTGACTTGCGCCGTGAGTCCGTCTTTTAGACGCTTCTTCTGGACGACTTTGATCGCGACGCTTTCGCGGTCGTTGTGAAGATCCTCCGCTTGGTAGACTTTGGCGAACGCGCCACTGCCTAGAAGCTTTCCGAGGTCGTGTTTGCCGAATATAGCTGATTTGTTATCGTCTCCGTCGACGTTGAGGATGATAGAATCAGAAGTCTTCGCCTGACATTTTTTAAAACAGTGATACAAATTGAAAAGACATGCGCGCGGTGCCTCTCTTCATAAAATTCTCAATTGCCACGTCATCTATATTTTAAAAAATGATTTTTATTTTTATTTTTATTTGACTTTCTTGGTATGTGAAATTAATCATCATATACGACAATTTCAATGCCATACTATTATAATTTTACTAACTGGAACTAAGTTAGGAATATGCTAATAACCGGGTTAGTAAGAAAGAGGCTCATTCCTCCTACCTTATCAAGAAAACAAACATGCTTACTGCTTCAAGTCTCTCTAATCCTTGTTTGTTAAGAAATTTGTGCAATGGGATGCTTTGAGCAAGTCACAAAGAAGCTAGTTAACTGCGATACCAGTGAGTGATATAACATGAGTACGCAAAAACGAAACTTAGAAAACATAAGAGCATCATTATCCCATATACCCATTTTAGGGGTTCTTAGTTATTCTTTAATACTTTTAAGTAGGAAAAGTGAATTTAAGAGACTTAGTTAAAAGCATCATTATCCCAAAAATCCTTTTAGGATCCCTTAACAACCTACATTGATAAGCTCTACCATGAAACAACACCTATCTAGTTCATGCTTGTCAAAAAAAATATGAATATTAAGAAAGCTTCTTCGGTCTCATCAAGATGTGTTTGTCACTTACCAATTGACCTCTTCTTGGTTCTGAGTTTGTGAAAAGACCAACAAGATACAGCTGCTGGAAACCCGTCAGCCACGGCTCATATCTGCTGGAAACCCGTCAGCCACGGCTCATATCTGCTTGTTCTGCACCCATTGAAGTTGTCATCCACAACTCGACCATTGCTGATCACTCTCTTACTGCAACATCCATGAGTGTTTACAAAGTATATTGGTTAAGTTACGCAAGAATACAGAACAAATAAAACAAATATGTGAATTATCTGAGAACAAAGCAGCAAACAATCCAAGAACCAAACCTATTACTAACTTCACTCATACTCAAAACAATATTTGCTCATTCTAAAGAAATCGATGAACATAATAAAAAAAAAAGGAAACTTCAAATAATTCAAATCAACACAAAGGAAAATTCCTATTGATTTACAAAGCAGTATGAAACATCACTCAAACGCTGTACCTTGAATGGTATCTACAAGTTCCTTGACCTGAAAACACACACACACTGAATGATGATTCCAAAGTCTCAAATTTTAACCAAAAAAAGACCTTTACTTACTGGGATTGATGGAAGTGAGAGCAGCGTTGTTGTTGAAACTACAAGCCTCGTCAGCGAGTCCATTCTTCAAGTAGTTGTTGTTGAAAACATACGAGGCCATCTTCTGGATATCCGTCGGGAGTACAAGCTCCACCTCGCTGAATCTGACCGGAGTGGGAAGCTGAAGCTAGAGAAGCGTTACCAAGACGTAGCATGTGGGCCTTAATTATAACGAAGAAAGAAGAGATCTTTTTGTTAGATCTCATCATTCAAAATCTGAGAATTAATCGCTGCAGAAGAGAATCAGATTCATCATTCAAAATCTGAGAATTACAGAGGAAGGAGAGACGAAATCAACTCACATGGTCTGGTTTGGGCTTGTTGTGAATGGTTCCGACGATGATCAACTTCTCTTGCGTTTCAAATCTATACCAAAAGGAACGCAAGCTCAGTACAGAGATAGTAAAATGAAATTGAGGATTGATGATACCGGCGATGATTCACACCGGCCAAGAAGAACAGAGGAGACATGAGAGAGAGAAGGACGAGTGTCCCATAAGAGACAGTCTCTTCCTCCCCTTAATTAAGCGACGGTTCTTCTGCTAAAAGGTAATATTTTTTTTTTAAAATCACAAATAATTTAAGAAACCTCCTAAACAAACCCCGATAATGATGCTCTAACTGATGAAACATCCCAAAAGTGAAAGAAACTAAAAGAAAGGCTATTGGGTGCTAAAACCATCAATTGCCTCTCTTTATGTAAACTTTAAACTAGAGATCAGAAATGTCGTATGTAGAATGTAGTCTCATCCAGAAACATCCTAAATAGAAACTGCATCCAAAGCTCTAAGCTTTACAGATTTTGATTCTTATCGGTCTCCAGGGCCGGCTCAACACTGTTAGAGGGGTCCTAGGGCAAGAAAAAAAAATTTTACGCTCTAAAATTTATATACAGATAATGTTTAAAATATTTTTAAAATTTAATCAGTAATATTTTGTATATTTTGTAATGAAAATAAAACTATATACATATCAAATAATTTTAGGCCCTTTTCAATTTTATTTATTATATTTATAATTTTTTATATATAAAAATATAGATTTATAAAAAATTGGGCCCCTTAATTAGTATTATACAGGGGACACATGCTTAATTGGGCCCGTGGCGGTCGCACAGCTTGTCCCCCCCCCCCAATGAGCCGGCCCTGTCAGTCCCCCGTCGCAAAGCCTGCTTGTCATCACTAGCTTCCTTTTCCATCTGCTCGTCATCACTAGCTTCCTTTTTCAAATTACGTTTCTATACAATACGAAAGATTTTGTGTCAGACATTGGTGAAGTATACCAACAATAAGAAGAATAGCAACTTGCCTGATAAGCTTCATGGTTCGCTACAATCCTCCCCATTATGGTGGAAGTTGTGATATCAAGAGGGCTTTCTAGGATTTGGAATATGCCCATGCTAATTGGTACTGCATACGGATTCTCTTCCTTCTGTCAAATCATCAACCATATTCTTAGAAAACGCAGCTCTATTGTCTCTATATACACTTGCTCATATCTGAATCTAGTTTTACCCTTTGAAAATTGTCGCTCTCGGCTACTGTCCCATGAACCACCAATGATATGCCAAAGATCGTGATCTGCAATACCCAAATCATTGTTAAAACTAAAAGCCATTTGGGTATATTATTAATTAGAGAGCAGAGAAGCTCACCGTATTTTTTGACACTTCCCATGGAGCACCAAATATCACCTCATCTACATAGCGGCATGCCCCAACACTTAAGCTCCTTTCCTGCATACTCATGATTGGGGGGTGCCCTCCTCTTTTAGCACTGCACAGCAATAATAACGATTTTAAGCAAAGATGCAAATCTAAACTTCTCAACACAACCAAGACTTTTTTTTTTTTTGGATGATGATTTGAGTTTTATGACTACCTCACGGTCTGGTCATTATGTATTCCAACAAGAAGAAAGTCGCCAAGCTCTCTAGCACGCCTGAGAATCTGTACAAAATTGAATAAATCAAGAACAAGAGTTCACATTAGCAGAATAAATATGGTCGCTCAATATTATTTATGCCATTCTAGTTGCACTAGTCGACAAACATATATGATAAGCATCCATATGTATCTGATTTATAGGTTAGCGCTCAGATATGTCGACAAAAGAAATACAAACTCAGTCTTGAAATGAATAACATACTGAGCATAATGACTTGGAATTTAATACAATACCTCAACATGGCCAGCATGGAAAAGATCAAACGCACCAGCTATGTAGACTACACGTGCATCAGGTCCTGGCCCCTGCCACCATAAGCATGAAAAGATGAAGTAGAATGAAAGAAGTATGGGAAACGTGAATCTATTAAAGAAAAATAATCTCAAGTTACACATCTAGCGAGTAAGAGTTGTAGCAAGGCATAAAATGAGGGGTGAAGCATATAAAAAGTACGTCCAACGACTAGAGAGAGTGAACTAGTGACTTGCTAATCATATTTCAGAAGGCAAGAACCAAGGGTGAACCAGACAGTGTTCCCATAACGATGAGGAAAACTGGTGGTACTGTGGTTTGAACCAATTCTCTTCAATAATCAAAACAACTAAAAGAACAGTAAGCACAGAGCCACTTGGATAGCTATTAGGAACAAAAGGGTCATATACCTGTTCAATCTACTTGATCATAAATCATAAAGCAACAAATACTAAAGCTGTAGATATACACACATCCACATACTATAACCGGTAGATGCACAAGCAAACAACGAACTAACAGAAACGGCGTTCTTTTAAGACTTGCATACCTTGCCACTGGAGAATTTGATCCTAGGGGGAGTAGGAAAATGCGAGACAAGAGTATGACTTTCACCAACAGTAACAGATGTTTCTAGTCTCTTCTTCATCTTCATCTTCATCTTCTTTCGTACCGATTTTCCATAGCTTCTTACAAATCCCTCCTTTACTGAAAAAATCATTGAACAACCACATTAAGTTTTATGTTTCATTTCAAGCACATTAAGGTTCAATGACTAATAATTAGTAACCAACATCTATGAGAGTAAATCTGTACGATGATTAAACACCAGACAAATGGTCCTACAGCATCTCTAATTGCATCCCTCATGATTAGTAGTTTGGCCATCAGAGTCCTGCACAAGAAAAAAAATTAAGTCATTTGCATCTGTGATATATCAGGGAATATAGCTTATTAGATACGTGATCAACTGACTGTCACTTACCCGCGATCTGGGAAAATTAATCTGGTGATCATCCTCAGTAAAGGTGAGACAACAAGTACACATACCAACGCTCCTACAGCAAGGCGAGTATCTTCTGAGCTCTGGAGACAACAATGTTGTTCAAACAAGATGACTTTCAATTATTCTTAATCAAAGCAAAAACAAAGGACCTATTATTCTTAATTATTCATACCTGAATAATCAAAACCGTAGCCCAAATCCGAATGAACCAAGACATGACACGAGATATGCCTATGTCAATAGACCCATCGTAAGCCAAGAGGAGCTCTGAATTGATAGCAATCAATCCAAACTGTGTTTCAAAGAATCGTATATTAATCACCATAGCCAGCTCGCCCTGCAAAACCATACGAGCTTAGCATACCACAAAACTACATCAGTAGCCAAAGTAAATGTAATTCAACTTACAACATTCCTAAATTTGCGTGTAATTGCATATGTTTCTCGGATAACTTCAAACCAACCGGGTATGTAGGGAAGACTGACAACAGTAAGACCAATCTGACAAAAAATAAAGAAAGAAAAGAACTTGTGAAAAAGACTCAGTGATTTAGATAATGAGAGAGACAATAAAAGAAACACAGAAATTTTTTACCAGGGTTGAGTACAGGAACACTGCAGAAGAGCTCAATTTCTTTGGTAGTCGCTTCACTACCTGCGTACACACAATAAAAAAAATCAATTATCAAAACAAATTCTAGCCAAAATGCACAGTTAAAACAAGAAAATATATACTAAACCTGATAGAAAAGAAGAAAGCTAGCCATGAACAGACCATATAAATGGGAACATATAAAGTAGAATGCAAATGATCTGCTGAGTGTAGAAGCCCAGGTGAGTAGACATGCTCCAGAAACTAAGAATCTCAGGTTAGTAGACAGGTGATCTTGGGATGGAATGACGAAAAACTCGAGAACACAGATGAAAGCCACAAGAGCAAAGATGATTCCCAAAAGTGTATTGGTTGTTTCAATGACCTGAAACACACAAAAGAGAGATCCCTATCGATCATGTCACAGATCTAAACATTCATATCCCGTTTAAGGGAGATCGGCATCCCGCTAGGTCAAAACCATAAACAGAAAGCGTACCATGGATCCCTATTGATCATCTCACGGATCTCAACATTCATATTCTGCTTAAGAGAGACCGGCATCTCGCTCGGCTTTTGAACTTGTACTGGAGTTCCCACCAAACCTGGTAAGAGGAAGATTGATTGTAAAGGTTAAAGCTCTTCCTATGAACGAGCCAAAGCGATTAGGGTAGGAAAAATTAGAGAACTTTGCGTACTGGAAATGAATCTACGGGAGAAGGGTTAACAAGAGGAACATGCCTGGAGAATCGATAGGACTGGCGAGTTTGAGAGAGAGAGAGGGGTTAGAGAGGGGTTAGAGAGAGGTTAGAGAGGGGCGCTAGCCAGGAAGAAGCAGAAGAACAGGGGCGGGGTAGGAGAATTTTATTCTATTTAGCTAAATACCAATTTACACTATTACAAACTGACTATTACAAACTGTGCATATTACAAACTGTGCATAAACTTTATTGACCCTATTGCCTTTTAGCTGTTAAACTTTATATCACTCATATCTTTTAGTTTGATACTATTTACCAAGATTTTATTCACCGCAATATCTTTTAAATATTTTCATTTTCATCTATCTTGGTGGGTATGCTTTCTTTATCCTTTTTTTTTTTTTTTAGCAACAACTTGCTTTATCCTTTTTCCTTTGTTTCTCCACTAAAACAACTTATGAAATCATGCCTCGGTGATCTTAATAATGGAGAGCAGCAGGTAAAGCCTTTGGTGACGATAAAAATCATCATCCTTTTTCGGACTGGTGATTGAATCACTTTGATTTGTGAAATTTACGGGCTGTTAGAAGAAGCTATATAAGAATAGAAGAAGACTAGATTCACCATCGTTGATTTGGTATAATTCGTCAACTTTTATTTCTAAATCTTAATTCTTTTTATTATAAGTTAAGTGATTGATGAATCATTTATTCTCTCTCTTCTGTTTTCTTGATAGGATGAGGTTTGATAAAAATGAGTACGAAGAAAAAGTGAAGAAAGAGAATGTGACTTTCTTTTATTGTTTTACATCTTTGTTTCCACTTATTAAATTGCTCTGGCTGATAAAGGTTTATAATCTTGGTGTTAAGATACAATAACGGTTAATCAACAATGCAACGAGATTGTACAAAACTACAAATGCTTCAATCAATTTAGTATTTTGTTGTTTGGCTCTGATTCAAGAATTGTTTTATTTGTTACTTCCTCATGTTAATAATTTAGGCTTGAATAGCAGATAACTATCAGTAACATTAAATTTGTTTACCGGCTAGTTTATTAAACATTACACGGCAATACCAATATTATCCATCTCTAGTATTACTTCACCATCTAAAAAACTTATTAAAATACATGAAAAATAATGTGTTAGCAATGCAAATATAAAATTAGCAGTCCACAAAACAAGCTTTGGTGACACTGATTCATTTAGACGTCTAACATTTTTTACTGCCAGCTAATATTATTTTCAGCTGACATATGTATGTTTTATACGGTTAACACTATTTTAAATATTTTTTGTTTTATTTTAGTATGTTACTAGGTTAAGATCCGCGCCTTGCGCGGGATGAACATTAGATATAAATTATTTTAGATATTATATGTTTTTTACATATTATGAAATAATAAATATATATTGAATAACTAAAAATTCAGTAACTAAATCGGTGCGAACATATAAATTTTATGAATCCAAACAATTTTTTTTCTATTTGATACGATATATAATTAAATTTAAATAACGTATATAGTATATTTTTAATATTAATGTCTATTAAATGATGCTTTTTACTCATATGTTTTTTTATCATTTGTATATTTTATAGCAAAAACTTTAAATTAACGATAACAAAAATTTCATTGTGGATTAATAGTATATTAATTTTTAATTTTTAAAAAATTAAGTTGTCAATGTTTGTTCAAAGTTTTTATCAAAAGAAATTGTTCAAAGTAAATTTTGAAATTAAAATATTTATGTATTTTATATGGTATATAGTTTAATTTAAAACGATATATATATATATATATATATATATATATATATATATTTCTTTTAATAATTAAATTAAATTTTACTTATATTATTTAATAATCATTTGTATCTTGTAACAGTTTTCGTAATTTATATTCATTTTTAAAAAATTAAAATATAACATATAAAGAAAAATCTAAATTTTTATTATATGGTTAATGTGGTTGTTTAATTTATTTTAATAGATTAAAATTAAACAAATATGATAGAAGATACATTAATTTTTATCAAATCTTTATTATTCAAAATCATTAATTGTCATATATCCTTTAGACATATTAGGAAATTCCATAACTTTTATTTAAGAAAATAATAAAAAAACATTAATAATGAATTTATGGTTAGTTTAATATAAAGTTTATTATATAATTAGATGGACCAACCTATTTTTCTAATGATTCTAAAAATCATCTTATTGGTGACACGTGGATACAAAAAGAAGTTGTAATGTTTCTCAATTAATATATTGGAGATTTCTTAGAACAATAATTTCTAGAGATCATTGTTTGTGAAATGTGACGTAGTTTGAATTTGAAATTGGTTTGGTTTAGTAGGATGTGGTTAATGCGCGGAGACCGAGTTCAACCACAACCTTTCTTAATGACCAATTATTTACACGTAACAACATACTTCGAAGTTGAAATTATAGAAATCTAAACTCGCAATGATTGAGAGATAGTAACGAAGATGAACCATAGCTCGTATATGCGACAATGTCTCTTATGACCTGGCTCAAAAGCATCTCAATTTTTTTGCTCGATTTTGTGTTTTTTTAATGCAGTAACTCTATAATAGTGTTGCTTTTCACTCTAAGTTCTATCTACATTTTTTATTAAAAATAGAGTAATAAGTAAAAAATAAAATCATTACTCTATAAATAGAATAATAGTAGCAAATGAGTAAAAATGTAGTAGAATTAAAAATGCTCTAAAATCTAAGTAGAGGATATGGTATTCATCAAATCCTTATCACTTTCTCCTTGCTCATAACCTTCTTCACAATTTCTAACGCTTTAGGAATCACTTCCAAGAAACAAAAACCATTGTTGATCTTAGGTCTTTGCTCGGAGTGTTTGCTTTTCTTTGCTTTGGTATTTTATATTTTTTCTTTTATTTGTTTTTAACTTCTGTGAAAATTCCTTTTAAAACAAAAAACTTCTGTCAAAAATCGAAAATGGTAATAAAGTCTTACCATGGTTACCAAAAAAAAAATTGCCATCAATCATACATAAACATCTGAACTGAATCTGAATCAGAATCATCACATCGGTCTTTAACTAGTAGTTTCCGGAAGCGTATACATCATCACCATTTCATTGGTAAAGATTCGGCAGCTTGGTCTGCATGTGCATCAATTGTCACATTACAATTAATTTTAACAAGAGGATTAAGAATGTCGTAACACGTAATACAGTTTGAGCATCTTCTCTAGTTTCACGAAATTCATTTGAAACAACTTTCCTTTGAGGCAGCTACAAGAGTTCATTCCTTTTACAACTTTGGTCAAGAGAATATAATAAGTCCCGTTCGTTTGCTCACCCATGTGATCCATCTGGGTGAAGATGCAAATTGATATTCGTTTTGTGTATTATAATGCTACATTCAGATGGATCACTCAACTAAATTTTTAAAAATTCTTCTCAAATTCTCGTCCAAATGAAGGTGAGTCTTGATGGTGCATCTGGATGCAAATGCATCTAGTTCAGTCTAAAATGATAAATGACAAAAATGACTTTTTAAAAATCAAAATAATATTTTCAAACCGTAAAATCTAATTTTTTGTATATACATTTTTCTGCTATAACCAAAAAATGCGTTTTCTCGCAAAAACTGAAAAATACACTTTCCTGCCAAAACCGCAAGATACGTTTTCCGCAAAAAAATGTAAAACGCACATTTCCATAAAAACACATTTTTCGGCCAAACCAGTAAAACTGCACTTTTCGACCAAGACCGAAAAACGTATTTTTCCGTCAAAACCGAAAAAATGAATTTTCCTGCCAAAACCCAAAAAATGCATATTCCCACCAAAACTCCAAAAAACATTTTCTTGCCAAAACCGCAAAAAACAATTTTCTCGCCAAAACCGGAAAACACAGTTTTTCCGCCAAAACCGGAAAACACAATTTTCCGCTAAAACCGGAAAACACAATTTTCCCGTCAAAACCGGAAAACAGAATTTTCCCATCAAAACCGGAAAACAGAATTTTCCCGCCAAACCCAGAAAACGAAATTTTCCCGCCAAAACTGGAAAACCGCATTTTCCCGCCAAAACCAGAAAACACAATTTCCCGCCAAAAACGGAAAACAGAATTTTCCCGCCAAAACCGGAAAACAAAATTTTCCCGCCAAAACTGGAAAACAGAATTTTCCCTCCAAAACTGGAAAACGAAATTTTCCCGACAAAACCGGAAAATAGCAATTTCCCGCCAAAACCGGAAAACGTATTTTTCCGCCAAAACTGAAAAACACACTTTTCCCGCCAAAACCGGAAAACCGCATTTTCCCGTAAAAACTGGAAAACACATTTTCCCGTCAAAACTGGAAAACACATTTTCCTGCCAAAACTGGAAAATACACTTTTCCCGCCAAACCCGGAAAACTGAATTTTCCCGCCAAAACCGGAAAAATGTATTTTCTCTTTGAAACCGTAAAAATGCTTTTCCCGCCAAAAATCGCGAAAAGAAAAACCTTTTCCCGCCAAAAACTTTTCCGCCAAAAATCGCGTAAAAACTTTTCCCGCCAAAACCGTAAAAATGATATTTTTCTGCCGAAACGTAAAAAATATATTTTAGTCATTTTATTAACAAGTCCACATGGATGCAGATGGAAGTTAAAAAATGAAAAGCAAACGAACATAGTTGCATTCAGATTATTCATCTGGATGCATGGACGAAATGAAGAAACGAACAACATCCAGATGGAGCATCTGGATAAGACATCTAGATGGACCATCTGGATGCATCTTACAGATGTACAAACGAACATGGCCTAACTACAACATTAGTTTTTTTTTTTTTTTTTTTGAAACACTAATGGCCTAACTACAACATTAGTTAGTGTGCTTTTTTTTTGTTTAGAAACGAGTTGACTTAGGTGTTATTGGTTTATATATTTTGATTGATTTAGAATCTTTTAAGTAAAACAAATGGTATTTTGAGGGTTTTTTATATATTAGCTCTTGCGAACATTATTATAACTCAGAGGCAGCAATGAACATTTAAAAGGCTTAAGCAAAATTTTGTTAAGAATATTTAAAGTGGTAGTTGTAACGTATGAACAAATGAAGTAAGTTGCCAAATGAGTATGGGCCGGTGGAGAAATGACTTGGTTCTTTGAACTTTGTCTACCCCAGTTCTAAATAGTGGGAATAATGTTTTACATCACAAAAATGTTATCGATATATGGTTTTGGATTTGAAGAGACTACGCGGATTTTAAATATGGATTTTAAAAAGAAAATGTTGCCAAATGGTCAAATTCGCCATCGCTAGTACCTTGAAGAATGACTTCAATTGACACAACAAGTGACAAAATTTTCTTACAAGAAATGGCCCTAACAATATTTATCGTATGCGAAGTTCCTCTTGGTTATACTCCGTCTTATGTTTCATATTGCTCCAAATGCAAAGATCCAAATTAAAATGAAACTGCTACTTGGCCAAGCAATCCTAGATTGATTGAATTAACATTAAGTATAATAATGATAACCTCCATCCACTAGGACTTGGATATATGTTTGGTAGTGATAATAAAAAGTTGTTGATGAATGATAGCAAATGTCTATGCAAAAGTTGTAAAAGACTTGTTTTAATGCATGAACTACGTAATAAAGGACAGATCAAACAAATTAAATGTCGTTTATGCCAAACGAGAAAACATCGAAACCAGTGGAGTTTGTTCAAAATGGCACAAAATCTATAAAAAGTAAAAAATTCTTTATTCCAAATCCTAAATAAATCGTGAAACTATGATCACACAATGAATGTTCTCATGCATTCGAATACATCTCTGATCTCTCTGTGTCTGCTTCGTTTTTCGTTACTGCGGCGTTTATTAGATTAATAGTTTTCGAGTTCTTTTACCAAAAAAAGAAAATGTTCTCATGCATTCATGCGTATATACTTAAAAAGTTACTCTCATAAGTCATCACCTCTAATCACATGCATAGCTAGTCGATATGCTGATGCACAAGGACTCAAGGAGCACGGATAGTCATTCCTGTCTTGTTGTTACATTTGCAACTATGGGTTTAACTCTACTGAGAACGAACCTCTTTTTATTTTAATAATTGTATCGATCTTTCAATTTTTTTTTCTTTTATCATTTGCCGTTTATCTACAGTGACCTTCGACAAATAGTCAACAAGTCTTCTATCCATTGCGTATTAGCTCTCTAGAACTAATGGCTTCTAAAACTAAAAGCCATTTTAGAGTCAAGAACTCTTGCTGGGTGTGCATTGCTTAGTAGATCATACTATATATTGTCTCGGTAAAGAGTCTAAAGACATTAACAAGATAATTAAATGACTAAATCTTCGTCTGGTATCCGCTGTAATCCTAAACCATAAGGTTTTGCTTAAAGTAGATTATGTTAGGTGTTGAACACAGTTGAATTTAATAACTAAACCCTATATATACTAAATGTGATTTACAGTTGGTTAGGTGCTTTCACAAATCACAACTTTTAAAACTTTTTTTTTGTTTTACGATTTTGTACACTTAAAAAAAAAATTGAAAATATTTCAAGGGGGTGATTGGTTGGGTTATCTATCTACTTTAGATTTATTTATTTTTAAAGCATTAAATTTTACCTTGTAATTTTATCTTTAAAAGTTAAAACCTACAACAAGTTTCTATTAATTTTTACGAATTATATTTTATCTTTACTTTTAAAGACACAATAAAAAAAATTAAAGCAAATTTTTTCTTATGTATTTTAGGCAAAAAATCTACATTTTTTATAGATTATAGAATCTATAAAATAAAATAATCTATAATATCACATAAATTAGATAATCATAATAAAAATATCTATAAGTATTTTAATTTAATTTTGATGTTTTTAAAATTTTGAAATATTTTAAATGACATAAATATTATTTATATATCACATTTTAAATAACAGTAAATATTGACAATTTATAAAAATTATAATATAAATTATTTTAATTGGTAAAAATAATTACTTTATATATACATCACACATTTCACATATTTATTTTATTTTAAAATATCTATAACCTATAGTTTACCGCTACAACAAATTTGAATACATCAAAAATTTTTATAAAAAATCTACAATAATACTTTTACAACCAACTTAATTACGACTAAAATTTTACAGGTTAATTTTACAACCACAATTGAACTAATCATCGCCAAATTATTTGATAGCTATTGAAAGTGCATAGTAAAAATACATAATAAATATAATTATAAACATTCATTATATTTTGAATATGTGTGAATATTAAAAAAAAAAATCTTTATTTTGAAAACGAAGGATTACATTGTAACAATACTTGTAAAAACCAAAAAAGATCTTATAAGATAAAATCTTTATTTTGAAAACAAAGGTATTAACAATACTTATGAAAACTAAAAAGATCTTTTAAGATAAAATCTTATCGAGGCGTCAAAAGTGTAATACACGATACACTAAACCATTAGAGCCACTGGTTTTGACCGCTTGCTTGATCACCAAAGTCAGTATGATGTTACAACCCCTTCACAGTCCACACACTTTTTTTGTACCTCCAAATCTGAATTGAGTTGAATCGAAATGAACCAAACAAGAAATGGTCCAGCCACCCTATCCGTAGGTGGTGGTGGTAGGCCTACTGGAAATGACAAAGTAAAAGAATTAAAGAAGATATAATGATAAGATCAGCTTACCCCTAATTAATAAACTTAAACCAAAAAGAAGAAACACACAAAAAGTCAACATACCGAAGTCAAAGTACAATCCAACGGCTGAGAACACATCAAAACCCCAGAAGACGACAACACAACAACCTTTTCATCATAGAAAAGAAATAAAAAAATCTGTAAAGCATAAAAACCCTAAAAGAAAAAGAAAAATTAAGAGAAGAAAAGAAAAGAAAAAAATACAATTTTTATTTTTTTCTTCCTCTCTTATCTAAAAAAGCAATGGAACCTAACGAAAGGCACCACCACCAGCAGCAGCAGCAGCAGCATCACCATCACCATCTCACTCCTCCTTACTACCATCCTTTCCACCACCACAATCCCACCACCGTCTCCGCCGCACCGCCAACCACCTCCACCAACAATGGTAATCTGACATCCCCGCCACCGTCGAACGATGGATCTTCCTCCTCTCTCCCGGTTTACCCTCACTCCGTTCCGTCCTCCGCCGTCACGGCTCCGATTGATCCCGTCAAGAGGAAGAGAGGCCGTCCCAGGAAGTACGATACGCCTGCTCAGGCCCTGGCCGCTAAGAAACTGGCGTCTTCTGCGAGCAATTCCTCCGCTAGAGAGAGGAGGGAGCAAGCCGCCGCCGCCGGCGTATCGCCTCCGTCTAAATCCGGGTCGAGAAAGGGCCTCTCGGGCTATGTCGGTGCGTAAAGTCTCTCTCTTTTTGAAAACCCTTTTCGCTTTTGTGTAAAGTAATGAACTTTATGGGTGAAATTGATCTTGAATCGTAAAATTGCTCGAGTTCTGTGTGATATCTAGTTTAGATTCTCCTTCCTAGGGTGGTTGATCTGCGAAGTAAATAACTTTAGTTTTGGTAATAAAGCTCTTCTTTATATTCGTGAGTTTCCATAAACACTCTCTTTGCTTCCATAAACATTGAAGAATTGGCAGATTCTTATATTGTATCATTTTGCTGGCCTTTGTTCATTTGAGCTTGTGGCGGTACACATCATTTCAGTTTTGCAAATAACATTGATCTGCAGCAGTTATTTGTTTCTAAGATCACTTTGATTATCAGTTTACCTTCTAGAGTGGTGTTCTCTTGTTGTTGTTGTTGTTATTTTTGAGTTTCACATTAGTTTTTTTTATTTCTTGTTGCAGGGAAAACTGGGCAAAGTTTTACTCCACACATTGTTAGTATAACTCCTGGTGAGGTGAGTGTTGTTCTATGGTACTAATTTGAAGGTCTGGTTTTGATATTATGATTTGGTTAAAACTATTGGTTTAAACGCAATCTAGCTTCAGGTTTTGCTATAGAGCTCGTTCATAAGGTATTCTGCTGTTTCACTGATGGTATATTACAAACTGGATTAATTTGATAGGATGTGGCTCAGAAAATTATACTTTTCGCTGAGCAAAGCAAGCATGAGATATGCATTCTTTCTGCATCTGGCGCCATCTCTAGTGCATCCTTGTCTCACATCGCGACAGGAACCAGTGTATCTTATCAGGTGATTCTCTTGTTCCTACTAATTCTTGAATTGGTTTCGCCAAAAAAAAAAAGGATTGGACTTTGGGAAGGGCTATCTTGTTCTCTGAGCTGATGATGAGTTAATTATCTGTTCACTGTAACTTAGAGCCTATAAAACTGGTCTCTTTTAGGGACTATTTAATTTCACTTTGTTATAATCAAACTTCCATTACAGCTAAAGATTCTTACACACATGCGTGAGAGTTGCATATAATTTTATTAACTTGTTTCAGAATTCCAAACTTGTATTCAGGGTCAGTACGAGATCCTCTCACTGAGTGGATCTTATATTCGGAGCGAACACGGTGGGAAAACTGGTGGCCTTAGCATTTGTTTATCTGGTTCAGATGGTCAGATCATCGGTGGAAGAGTTGGGGGACTCCTTAAGGCTGCTGGGCCAGTTCAGGTACCTTTCCTCTTTATCTTATACCACTAAATTAATACCAGATACTGAATTTAGAAAGGAGATTCATTGATTATTTTGCACCTTTGATGAGATAGTCTCTGGTTTTCCTTTACAGGTGATCGTGGGGACATTTCAGCTAGAGAAAAAGAAGGATGGAGGAAATGATGTGAAAGGAGATGATGCTTCAGGAAGTGGAAGCTTGCTGCCTTCTCCTTCTGGCGGCACGGAATCTTTGCATGTCTATCATCCAAGTATGGAATCTTCCGGAAGAAATCTAAACAATGAGCATCATACTATGACTAGTGGTGGTGCGTTGGGTGGTGGAGCTCATTTCATGATGCAACCACCTCAGGGCATGCACATGTCACATGCCAGGCCTTCTGAATGGGGCGGTGCTGGTTACGATTTGTCAGGTAATAAGAAAGCTAACCACTTGTTTATTTTCATTTGTATTTTTTTTTCCTTTTTAGCAATGCTTTTAGCTTTAGTAAGACTGTTTTTGTTTGTGTTTGGACTATTGTGATGTTGTTGGTCAGGAATGAGAGGAAATGGGTCATCAGAAAATGGAGATTATGAGTAAATGGCAGCTTAGTACACTAGTTTCTGAAGAAGGTGTGTAGAGGTTTATGATGGAAAGTGAAGTTGAGCATGAATCAATCATATCATACAATGTCCCAAGGATATTTTTATTGCAATGGCAGAGAGGCAAAACTAGACTGTGATGCTTTTTGTTTTCTTGGTTCAGTGTAATATTATAGTAAACTTTGACATCTTTTTTCTGGATTCTGTTTCACTTCATCCTTTTTTTTTTATTTTGTTTCTTTTTTTCTTATAATCAGTTTTTTTTTTTGGTTTAAGTTATACTTGTTTAGTTCCTTTTTCTTTCTCTTGTGAAAAATTAAAAGAAAGACTCTTTTCAAACGGTTCTATATAAATTGTTTTTAAATGTTTAGGCAAGGGAGCAAAAATCCCCAAACTGGGAGAACCACCATGTCTATATTCAGGAATCATGTGCAGGCAAGTGTTGACCATGAAGAGCTGCTTACATATATTTCAGGAACGTCCCCTTGTTACTGCGGAGAATCAAAATGGCCTGAGCACTGGCGATGACTATGCTCAAACGTTTCATACGCTCATAGACACTCTCCTAACAGAGTCTACGATCTAAAAGGATCGGCTTGATTACAGTAACCAAGAACTATCTACACTTATTGACCGTGTAAGAAATAGTGCACCAGCTAATACTTGTATCAGCCATATCAAGCAAGTAGAAGCTGCAATGTTATCTCTAATCACCACCTACTTATTCTTAGCTACGCAAAAATGTAGCTTCAAGTCTAAACTATGGTGAGGATCACATGCAGATTCTTATTTAAACAGAGGCTGAAAGAAAAACATAATGACATAATCAAACCAAGAATTACATATTTGCCAAAAACATGGAGTATAGTTTTAATGGAAGTTACTTGGTAACACTAGTATTCTCAAATGTATCACTCTTCTAGTCCCATTCATCATCGTTTATCTGCCACTCATCATCATCATCTCTAGGCGGCCTCACCACCAAAACAACCATCCCTAAACACTCCTCCACTCCTCTCTCCTTCAACACCGAACCTCTCTCCAACTTCATCCCATCTCCAGTCACAACCAGATAGTACCCATCCTCAGCCTCCACCGTCTTCTTCTCCCTATCCATCACCACCATGATCGCCTCCTCTTTCCCGTTCCACGGCAACACTTTCCTATCATCCCTAAAAGAAACCGCAACCCCTCCTCTCCTAACCGCCACCACCGGATCCCAACCCGGTAAAACCACCCATCTCCTCCATTCCTTCTCAGCCTCCACAACACCAAACTCCCCACCCGACTCAAACTCCATCGGAGCTTCGTTAATCTTCCCCACTCCTTCCTCAGCTTCGCACACCGGTAACACAACAACCGAACTCGCTCCCGCCACTTCTCCGAACTTCAGCCTCACCACTGGAACGCGAATGATCTTAACCTCCTCTTCTTTAGCTCTCTCCTCATCGCTGTATCCATGCAACTCCCTCCCCACAGCTTTCTTGGCTTTCTCAGTCACAGCGACCTCAAACGCCTGCTCAAGCAGCGTCGTCCTAAGCTCAGAGGGGCTCCTATGCTCTCTGCTCTTCCTATACAACATGAAAGAGAGACAATCCCCTGGCAAGTTGTAATCAAACTCCTCCCACCCTTTGTCTCCGCGGCGGTGAGGGTAATCCTTAATAGCTCTAGCGAGATCGTGCGCTCCTTTGGTGTCGAACCCGTGCTCGACGATGTACTCAGCGGCGGCAACACGCTGGACCGTGCTGAGACGACGGATCTCGTAGAGAAGCTCCGCGCCTCCGGTCTCGAAAGCGGCGATGAGCTCGGGTTTAGCGTTGGACTGGACTATGGAGTCGCGGACCTGGGCGCCGACGATGAGGCAGTTCTGCTCGACGCCGGAGATTCCGGTGAGCTCCTCGATGGTGGGGGGAGTGAAGCCTTCGGTGTAGAGGGAGGAGATGAGGGGGGCGTACTCGAACCAGAGGCCCATGCGGTCGGCGAGGACCTCGATTTTGCCGGCGGTGTCTAAAGATCGGAACTTTGGAGGGATTGGGGACGGTGGAGGGCGGAAGGGTTGGTAAAGGTTCTGTTTTGCTGGGGCTTGGCGGTTCGAAGCGGGGATTAAGTTGGCGCTGACGGTGAAGGGTGACGGGTTAGCGGGTCGGGTAATTGGGTGGGGAGATAGCCCATTGGGTTTGGGTTGGGTGAAAAGGGAGAGTATTGAGGGTTTGAGAGTGGTTGCGGTGAGGGAAAGCATGGTGGTTGTGTGTGCTCGTGTGTGGTGAGAACAGAGTCGCAGAGGAAGAAGATGATGATGGAAAGAGATAAGACGCGGTATATACATTAAATTAGATTTTTGAACCGGATTTAAACCGGATCGGTTATCGCATATTCCTTTCTCGTTATGATTTTCCCGCCAATAGTTAGTCCTTATTTTTCTTGACCAATCCGGAAACGAGCGAGTGATAGATGTTTTCTGTTTCACCAGCTGAGGAAGGGAGTTCAAATCTCCAAAAAGATAGACGTCTACTGAAGATTTGACTGTCTAGTATCGATATTGTTAATTCTTATGATCAGTTTTTTTTTTAACACTCTTATGATCTTTTTGCTAGTATATACTCAAATATCATTTCGAGGATCCGGTATGTAACTATGTAAACCCTATGTATCTCTGAAAGTTTGTATTATGTATCTGATATCGATGAAACTCTTTTGGTCTAAATAGTTTATTTGCCATCAGATCAAGGGTGCTTTGGAAACAACACACATGTTTGTTCCATCCTCTTTCCATGTCACAAGCAATCGATTGCTTATGTTAGTACTTTGTAGCGAAGGGTATTTGATATGTGGAAGGTCCAAACTGTTATTCTACTATCCACATTCAGCAAAAGTCAGTTTTTTACTCGTTTCTATAAGCTCTTGATGGATATATGTAATATATGTACATACTTCATAAAACATTGGGAGGTGGATGCATCATAGCTTTTGATTGAGCAATCGTATGCCAGATTTAACAAATAATTGATCATATCCAATATTAATAAAAACTCTATAATAAATTAATAATGTTGAGACTATGTATTTATTAATTTATTAAAATTTTCATTTTTAGATTTTTCTATTTAAGATATATTTTTCTAAAATAAAAAAAAATTGATTTTAGTGTATATACAATAATTAAATTATAATATTCGACATTTATATTGGTTTTATTATATTACTTGGTGAATATAAAATATGTTTCATAGAATTTAAAAGTGATTTTAGATATAATTTTACTAAATCTTATCAAAATATATTAAGTGTTATTAAAATATAAATTATTAATTTATAATTTTAATGGGACCATATATTTATATAGAATTTTCTAAAAATATATTATCTTATTATTTTATCGATTTGTGTCATATTTTGAACCGATCTAACTTGAAACCAGAAAAATTTATTAATTTATCGAATATTAATTTATAGAGTTTTTACTGTATTAAAAGTATTTTTCTCAGGTTGGATCATATTATTGGACACTGCATGGATAATTACTACTCTCACTTCTTTGTTTTATGTTTTTGCATAGCCCATGAATGTTATAATATGAATAACTTGTTCTACCCTATCTTTTATAAAAAATATCAAATTGTAGATCTACCACGTTCATAGAATATAAATCAACACTCCTGTTCTGTCAGAATCTGAACACTTCTTGCTATGTCTTTAAAAACTTACCCATGACATGTTTTAAATATAAGAAGGAGAAGTAGAGAGAGAAAACATTCTCACTTCTCTCCAAACAAAAATAGTGACCAAAAAAATAAGTTCGTCCTATCCGCTTCGCTTCTCTTGCTTCCGCCTCTCTGCTGCCGTTTTCGACTTCTATCTTTCCCGACTGAGGTTGTTTGCATGGAGACGTTTTGGGACCTGTTCGTTTTACCGTTCAGAGATGGTCCATTTAGACGAAGATGAGATTGTTGTTCGTTTAGATTTAAAATTACAAATTATATTAATGATCCATCACGATGAGTTTTAAAACTTTAGTCTGAAATGAGATTTATTTACATGGCTCATTGAGATGAGTTTAATTGGTGCATCTGGATGTAGAAGAACCTGCTCAAATAACAAATGACAAATTTACTCTTATTCCAATAAATATTTATATTTACGTTTAGATATATTTTTGCCAAAAATGCTAAAATACATTTTTTTGCGTCAAAACCGTAAAAGACACATTTTTTCTCTAATATCACAAAAACACATTTTCGCCAAAAAAACAAAACCACAAAAACTCACTTTCCCGCCAGAATCTCAAAACACATTTCCTGCCAAAACCGGAAAAATGCATTTTCTCGCTAAAACCGCTAAACGCACATTTTCCGCTAAAACCACAAAAACACATTTTACGCAAAATCGCAAAAACGTATTTTTCCGCAAAAACCGCAAAAACACATTTTTTGCCAAGACCGAAAAACACAATTTTCCGCCAAAACTGTGAAATCATGTTTCTCTTCAAGACCACAAAATCACATTTTCTCGCCAAAACCGAAAAATGTATGTGAAATCATGTTTCTCGTCAAGACCACAAAATCACATTTTCTCGCCAAAACCGAAAAATTTATTTTCCAGAAAAAACCCACAAATTATGTTTTTCTCTAAAACCGCTAAATTATATATCCCACCAAAACCATATTTTAAAATTACTATATTTAATTAATTAATTAAAATTAATATAGTTAAAAATAAAAATATGATTAAATCAAAATAAGGGTATATACCATTTGCTTACTAAAATTATCTAGATGAAAAAAGGAACATAAATTCATTTAGATGAACTATTAGTTGGAGAAACGAATAGTCCGAATAACATCAAGATGAATATCTAACTGGATTATCTAAATGAATCATCTGAATGGACGATGACATACGGACAGACGATGTTGTTGTTTTGGTGACACTGATGATTTTCCTGCTTCTTTGAGGACGAGTGGCGATGGCCATTTCCCTTTTTTCATGTTTGTCATCTTTTTTTAGAGTCCGGTTTTGAAGCTTGGTGTTCTAAAGCGGTGGTGGCCATGAAGTTGAGTCTGGAGCGATGGTGTGTGGGCTAGCCAGTGGAGGTCGGATGTAGATTTCAGTAAATAAATCTATTTGGGGACAATAGATTTGCCTCTCTTCGAAATTTTTCGGCATCTTCTCTTCCTCCGAGAGTCTTTTCTCCCTCTTTCTCTGCTTTTTGTTGCCTGGAGTAAGTTTTAGTCTCATTTTCTCTTTGACGATGTGGCGATCTTAGGTTGCTTTGCTCTGATCGGGTTGTGGTTTATTGGCGATTCTGGTAAGGGTGTTTACAGTTAAAAAAATACAAAAACATATTAATACAATTAAAAATTTTTTGGTAAGGGTGTTTACAGTAAAGAATACAAAATATATTAATACAATAAAAAAAAATTTAAAACAATCAAAAGTTTTTTAAATAAACACGTTTGATATGATCTATCAAAGCTTAACACCTTAAATTGGCAAGTACATGATCTATTCGATATTTCTATGCCTACTACAAGCGTTATACTTGTACACGCGTGTAATGTACTAACAAATAATTTAGAGATAAGTTTTTCGGTGTTGATGGACCAAAACATATTTATGGACAAACTATGACACAAAAATATAGGAAAAGTGAAGTTCAAAAAAAAATATATATGAAAAGTGATAATTTATAGTACAAATTTGTAGAAACGGTGGATCTGAAAAAACAAAAATCTTTAAGGATATGATAGGGATGTTAACAAGTTCTTTTAATATCTCTTTACCTTTTTGTTTGTCAACAATATTGTGCTACCTTACTTAATTGTCGTGCAGATAGTTCGTGTTTTGTTACGCCTGCGTGTAACATCTATTCTCGCCTGTCATACGTAGTTCGTTGCTTCCTTCACTATGGAATATACATTACGCACTTATATATATATATATGTATACTTACATGTGTATTAAATTATTTATAAGTAAACTTACATGTGTATTTAATTCTTTAATGTTACGACGATGAAATGTATTTATCATTGTTAAAGAAATCACTAGATGAAGCGATTTGCATAGACCTAACATCTAGTCAGAATCTAAGCGTAATTAAAATTTATGTTTATTTATTATATATCTTATTTTATTTTACATAATTTAAAATTTTGTGTGTTTAATTAAAAATTTACTTTGATAAAATATAAAATATAAAAAATAAGATAAACATGTGAATTTATACTTAGAAACAAAATTAGAGAAAAATATCATCGCCTGTTTATATACAGTAAATATGATATAACGAAATTAGTTATAATTCACTCTGATATTCATTATTTAACTTGTTTAGACTAATTTAGATTATTTTAAATCAGTTTAAACCGAATTAGATAAATTTTAACTGTATAAATCAGATTTTAAGAAAATTGGTTCGGTTATAGTTCATTCTGTCTATAGTGGTAATTAGTACTATATTGGTACTTATACATAATTCTCATTTAATGGACATAAGTGTCAAGTTTGCATAGAATATGGGATGTGTACCGTCGCTGGGGAAATTTTGATAATTCTTTAACATAAAAAAATGTAAGCTAATTAATTAATAGACAAAGAATTATAAACAAGTGATGAATGCACCCTGGGAGAGAAACATGAAGGGAGGAAGGGAATCATAAGTGCATGTGAAGAGACTATACTACTACTGTTTTGCCAAATATGGAACAAGTGTATTTTGCTACAAATGGGAACGACAATTTTGAAGTTTTAGATGAATATTAAAAAATATATAGCCTTGGTTTAACCAACAAAAAGGTCTTAAAAGCTTAACCCTATATGGATCCATGGTAGTATGGTACCGATAGGGCTTTCGTTTCCAAATGCTGGAACTCCGTCCCCTGTACGATGTTCTCTCTCTATTATCATATACGGAGATCTCAAAATATAATACATGTGTGTTTCGTGATTTAGGGAAAGATTGGTTACAGAAAATGGTAGAATCTCCTTTTTAGGGTCATTGGGTGTCAAGAAAAGGTAAAATCTATGCAAGAGGTCAAAAACTAGTTGGATAGTCAGGGACTAAAAGAAATAGTAGTACAATAGCTTCTATTGGTGGTGAGGTTAGAGGCTAAAAAGTATATAGAATGTGGAATCCATCTTAATCTAGTGGTCGATTTAGAGCTTAGTGTTTTCATGCCATGTATGCAATAATTAACATCTTTTTTTGAAATCGCATTTCCAACTTGGGGTAGAACCACTAAACCTTAGTTAATCGACCATGATGATTTGTTTATTGTAGTTGGTAGTTAAAACTTTAACCAAATTTGGAATATCTCTTTCTCAAGCCGAAGCTGAACTGGAAATAACCGAATGCCCTCGTCCATATATTAAGGTTTTGTAAAAAAGTAACTAAATAGGTTGACAACACAATAACACACGGTCTAGAAGCATATACCTGGAAATATATGATTCGCCAAAAAAATCACATACAGTGAATCGAGATCAAAGGAGATTGTATTCAGATCAATAAGTGTGATGTTGGTGCCAAATCAAACCACTGTTTCTTGCTTTCCACTGACAATGATGGATTCCAAACGCGTAATTTATCACGCGCCATTCCGTGTGGCTCTATCTCTCCTTTAAAAGGCGCCTATGTTTGATGCTATACATTATATTGTTATGATATTAGGTACTTTATCTATTGATAATTCGATCTTTTTGTTATCTTCCCTCTCTAATCTCATAAATGCTAAACTTGCTGTGTTGGATGATGATCTAATCTCATAAATGCTAAACTTGTTGTGTTGGATGATGATATCATTTTCCAAAAAATACATCTGTTAGATACACTTGATTCTGGCTGTTTTTATTAGGTTAAATTGAATTTATACATTAATCTGTCAGCTATAGTATGACGAAAACGAAAGGACGACAAAATAATTATGACGAAAATGAAGGTTTAACAAACATTCACACGAGATAAGGTCTTGTAGAAGAGAGACAAACGGTGCGTTCAAATAAACAACATCTGAAGACTCAACTTCTTCCCTTTAGCTGCGATCGTTTTATTCAATTTATTATAGTTCAAACATTGTATGATATAAATTTCTTAGACAAAATCTTTTAAACTTGGTCTGAATAGTTTGGTGCTAGAATTACTGTGGGAGTTATTGCCACGATCACTAATACCGCTGCTCAACTGGCATGCTTTTACCATTGTGATGTACACATAAAAACTTTACTAGACTTTTTTTTTTTTGAAAATAACTTTACTCGACTTGAAGCAAACAAAACACGAGTTTAATTACTTGATGTGTTTGTTTTCCTCACTCAGGAATTTAATCTTAATTAGGAAACGACTAGGTCTTAAAAAATGTAATTCTGAGTTAATAACCCATGATTTCCGGAAAAAAGAAAAGATAATATATGTTAATGAAGTCATTTTCAAAGTAAAAAATAAAGTGAAGGAAGGGAACACGAATAATGCGAAACAAAAGTATATAAATGCAAGGTAACGCATAAAGTAAAATTTTAAAAGTAAAACAATGAAAAATGTCGCTGCAAATTGCAGGCAAGGAACACAGACTATTCCTCCTCATGTCATGTCAATGTTCAACTTCAAGTTCCCCACTTGACCCATTGCCATTGGTCACACTCTCTTTCTCTCTCTCTTTGGCTATGAAATTACTCTTTTCTGCGCTGTGTAACACTCAGTCCCCCTTCTTCTTCTTCTCTCTCTACTATATTGTACTCATCTCGTTAGACCACCATTGACCGGGTTGTTTACCCCGGTTTTTAACCATTTAAAAAAAAAAAAATGGAAAAAATAAATAGCACCGTTTGAACAAATGCAGTAAGCGTCGGTTGTTCCCATTGTTCGTGGATCCCATTGACACGTGGCGACTAGCGATTAGTTCATTTTTAATTTTCAGAAAAAAACCAAAAAAAAAAATTATGCCCTTAGCCTCTCTCTCTCTCTTTAAATGACCTTGTGCTCTTCAGTCTTGAAATTACACTCTTTGAGTCTAGACAAGTGTGATTTTGTGAATCCATCGTCTCCTAAAGTAGAAAAGCTAGAAAATAATAAAATAGAGAAAAGAATCCCACTTTTGATAGCTTCCACTTGTATATCTTCTCTCATCTTCTATAGGCAGCAATAAACTTCACTTCTCTCTCTCTCCTTTTTTCAGTTTATTCTCCCTTTGCCTCACTATTTCTGCTCATATATGTTTGTTTGATTTGATCTGCCAAAGTTGTATCTATCCCTTTTATAGTACCATTTTCACCAAGACAACCAGTTAAGTCCCTCTTTCTCTCTGTTTGGTTTTAATTTATGATCTAAAAAACCCTAATCTCGATCATTATAAGAAAAGCAAAACCCTATATCAGATTTCATCCTCTTCTTACCAAACTCAAAACAAGATTAAGCTATGGAACTGATCTCTCACCAAGGAAACAAGAACCCTATTACCTCAACACAATTAACACCTCCTTCCCCAAGCCGGTACGAGAATCAGAAACGCCGTGACTGGAACACCTTCTGCCAGTACCTCCGGAACCACCGTCCTCCGCTCTCTCTCCCCTCGTGCAGCGGCGCACACGTGCTCGAGTTCCTCCGCTACCTCGACCAATTCGGTAAAACAAAGGTTCACCACCAAAACTGTGCCTTCTTTGGTCTCCCTAACCCTCCCGCACCTTGCCCCTGCCCTCTTAGACAAGCTTGGGGTTCACTAGACGCCCTCATCGGCCGCCTCCGTGCCGCCTACGAGGAGAACGGTGGCCCTCCCGAGGCTAACCCCTTCGGCTCACGCGCCGTCAGGTTATACCTCCGTGAAGTAAGAGACTTCCAGGCCAAAGCTCGCGGTGTTAGCTATGAGAAGAAGAGGAAGAGAGTTAACAGGCAGAAAACGCAAACGCTATCGCAGACGCAGCCGCCTCTACCGCTGCAGCAACCGCAGCCACAGCAAGGTCAGTCTGTGATGGCTAATTACTCCGGTGCAATAGTATGATCATATTATATAAATTTCTCTACTTCTTATGTATTGTATTGTTTCGTATTCGCTTCTCTATTTGTATAATCTATTGTCTTATCTGCGTTATCTACATATGCTGTTGTTTCTCTTTTAGTTGTTTGTGAACAAGATATGTTATGATTGTTCACGCTCAAGTGTTTGATCCTTTTATGTTTTTGGGGTTTTAATTTGATTTAAATTATAACCATCAGTTTGAGGGTCATCCCACACAGTTAGGGCTCGTGTGTATAACTCAGCTAGACTTTAGATGATAGATTAATCATTTCTTTTCCATGTGATGATGGTTGAGGTTTTAGGGAACATTTGTCGATGCTTATTTCATTTCCGTGATTAGATATGAATCTGATTTATAGATTGACATGAATGTGTGTGTGTATGTACATGGTTACTTTATGGTTAGTCATTGTGATATATACTAATTACTAACGCGTCTCATTGTAAAAACAAATCCATATACTAGTAATCGCAACTTTGTAAATGTATGCTTCTCAATCAATTGCAGATACTCGTAACCGCTAATATTATTACTGATTAGTCGTTGATAGCTATTGTAGTCCCAAATTTTTATGAACATAGCCATATGACATGATTTCTCATTTTTTGCTTACTATTGGTTTCCTTGTCATGAGCAATGTATTCACTGTTTTTTTCACTTTCAAGGTCACTTAGCGCGAGTCACCTCATAAATTTTTAATTCTACCTTTTCTGTGGATTATTCATTCGTTCACTTTCAAGCTCACTTAGAACATGATTAACCTTGGTCTCTTAGCTTCGGCTAAGAAACGGTTCTTAACTTTTCTTAGATTTTAACTAAAAAAAAGCTAAGAACCGTCTAAGTCGTCTCTTAGTTGAAAAATGTAAAAAAAAAAAAATGTTAAATCATGACTGAACGGTGTATAGAAAATTGGCTAATTGGCTCTTAAAGATAGGTTCAACATCAGAAAATTTCGGCCTAACCCAGAGAATAATGATTCACGAGCACAGACTATGCAAACTTAGCTGTCATTTAATCTATACGCAAATGGTAATGGTATAATAGTTAGTCATATGAGTCATGACCAAATGATATTTTGAAGATTAAATATAATATTCATTTTAGTAGATAAATTTGGAAATATTTTCAAAACATGTAAAGTATATACAGTTATCAAATTTCTCACATGTTTTCAAATGTACAACTTTCTAATATGTGACAAAGCTTAAATTGTAATATTTAATTTGTAGTTCGCAAACTATTTACTTTTGAAAGTAACTGTTTAGAATATGCCTTTACTCAAATTGAAATTTTCGTTTTGGATGTACTTTATAGAATATTGAAGACCAGTGATATTTTCTTGAAATTCTTTGATGGAAATTTCTGGTTTTAAGAAGAAAAAAAAACGCCAATATGTGTTTTACACTATGTTAACAAACATTAAGATTTTACATTTTATGTACATTGATTTTTATATATACATATAGGCTTCCAGATAGTGGAACTTGGATAGGTTGTAGATGTTTACTATCAAAATTCAAATCCGTAATAAACAAATGTGCTTAGACAATGTGGTATAACAAAATTAAAACCTAAACCTAAAATGGATCTATATTCAAAAGAAAAAAACATGCACAGCAAGCAGTTTTGGCCTTTGGGATTGGATTTCTTCACGTGACATATTTAACAAGTCTGCTTTTTTATTTTCTTTTAATGTGGAATCGCAAAATTTCACATTATCATACAAAAATACAGATAATTATTAGCAAGAAAAACAACAAAAAAGTTAATTAATTATCCTTAGGATTCAGATATCAGAGAAGATCAAACCCTTTCGATAAACACAAATAGGAATTCCCAAACAGCAGACAGGTTGGTACGATGTTCTCATATTTAAATGTTTAAGCAAAAGTGAACGGTTTCGATTAAAAAACTATCAAAGAAGTGCATCCGATGCTTACCAGGTGTCCACCGGTTTTACTCAAAATAGTGGTCCCGGTTAAAAGCCAATCGCACGTGGAACCGAGTGAGTTCTGTCCGGCCCGGTCTACAATAATATCGACTGGATCCACTTTATTTCCTTACTGTAATTTATCATAAAACATTTTCTACTTTTGGGTTATAGTCTTTTAGACCTACTGAAAAAATCATGATTCATTAGTTTCATTATCTATAAAATCCTCAGCGATACATCTTCTTCTCCGTTTCTTCTGGTTTGTGCTCCGGTGACCGGCGCGTGGTGGCTTCGTTAGCACCACCGCCGGTCATATCTGTTGTAGATTACCTTTTTTTAAAGCTGTTTGGTTTTTCATTTTATTTTTGGAGAGTTTTGGGGCTGATTTTCGGGATGAGTTACGATCAGGGTGAGCTATGCTGTTTTTCTATGGCTTTGGTCGACGTTTATGTCGATTTCGTGTCTCATCTGTGTAGTCTAGGCGATTGTGGCTGGGTCCGTTTGTAGCAGCACAAGTCGTGGTTTCAGATCTAGTTACGGTAGTTCATCGGTTTGTGACTCAGGCTCATTTTAGTCTTTCCCATCTTTCGTGTCTTTCGGGTGTGATATTGAAAGGTTTTGAATTTAAGGCGTCCTTGTTGGTGTTTAGTGTTTGTTTTCTGTATGGTTTCAACAACGATATGAGTGGTGGTGTGATGGTGGCGTGGTTGTGTGATGAGCAGAACATGTCTATCATTCTTTAGAAGTTGCAAGGTTCTTTGCACCTCTCCATCTCTCAGGCATGAAGGAGTCCTTCTCGCGGCCTTTTAATAAGTGTGATTTCCGGATTTGCTTCTGATTCTCTCTGTCTTCGGTGGCTTCGATGAAGCAGTATAATGAAGTTGAGATTTTAGGCTTTCCGATGAAGGTTCGCTTGAGGAGGAAGCTTTAGTTTCGGGTGTTTTGTCTCTTCTAGATTTGGAGTTTCTTGTTAGGCGTATTGGTTCTGGCTTAGTACCGTGAACTGATGGTTCAGGTATTTTTGGTCCGATGTTGTTATGTTGGACACTTCATCGCTTACTCTCTCTTGTGCTTGGTTGGTTCTTGGCAAGAGTGCCGGCTGTTCAATGATTGGACGACTTATTTCTATTATCCTTCACAAGGATTGTCTTCGGTTTCGGTTGTACGAGTGTAGTCTCCTCTAGTGTTTGTTGTAGTTGTTGTATTTGTTGCCCGTTGTTTGGGTTTGAGAATCCCGTTTGTTGGCTATGTTTCCGGGGATTGTAATGTGTTTCCGCCGGCTTCTGGATATCATTCTTGTATGTTCTCAGTTTCATCAATCAAATTCAGAGGGGAAAAAAAAGACAACATCACACTTTCAAAAATAACATCCAGATCTATATGAGCTCCACTCTCTCTCTTATCTCTCTCGTATCTTTCAAAGAGAGAGCGTTGAAATTTTGTTCGTCGGATCTATTCTGATTCAGACTCCCGATGGTTGGGCTTATGGCTCTGGAAAGCGGTGGATATTTTATCACCATCTTCGCCGGCTTATGGTGATACGCCCAAAACGGGAAGGATGGCTTTGGCCGAGTGTTTGATATGAACCAAGAAGGCGATGGCACTTCTGGAACTGGAATGGAATGAATGGATCGTCAAGAGATGCGGAATGACTCTTGATATACCACGATCTAAGGCTAACCACCTAAGAAACGATGAAGGTGTGTTGGCTAACCACCAAACGACACAAAGATGATTGGCTGACTACCAAATCAACAAGCCGGTTCAAACCGATGAACTAGCTAAGAACTCTCTCCCTCACTCAGAGAAAAGAAGAACCGAAAATAAACAACCAAAAATGAACTGATTTTATTCATCAAAGGAACTACATATTTATACTACTTGTAGTCAAAGAGAATTAAAGAGAATTGTGGGAAAACAAGGCATAGAAAATAGAAACATTGACTAGAATATTATTAATGAGTCAAAGACTCAGTCTTCCATGCAGATTAGTCACAGATGACCATTCGGTTCACGTTCTGGTCAAGGAAACCCTTCGGCTACTGTCCAGGTTCATCCGAACCAGATGGATGCACGGGGTAAAGATAAGGACGCTTGCGGGACTGTCCGGATGGTCCGCCAGATAAGAATGCATGTCCGTCTTTGGTTTCTTCACGACCCAAGCTAAGTCTGGCTCGACCGTGGGTTTTAGAATGTCGAGTTGGTCAGGGAAGACGGGCTGTGGTTCGGTCGGTTAGGTCGTGGTTCCAGCCGAAGCTCCAATCGGGAAGCACACGGGACGGCTCGGTCAGTCTGATCGGTACGGTCGGATGAACGAACCTCGGTCAAATTGTTCAGAACGTTCTGATCTCCATGCTGGTTGGCTCCAATGGACTGATCCACGAACCAGGGCACATCATTCCCTTCCTCTTCAAAAAGATTTGTCCTCAAATCAGAAACATTAAAAGGAAAATGATTATAAGCAAAAGAACCATAATCAGCACAATGCTCACCTTGAGTTTGGTCCGGTATTTGAATTGGCAAAGGCTCTTCCTTTTCTGGCTCGGTTTCAAGGTTCTCATTCTCCAAAGTCACCAATGGTTTTTGCTTTTGACACTTGTTAGCATAATGACCGATCCTATGGCATTTGAAGCACCTGGTGGAATGAGCTTTGCTTGTGGGTTTCACAGCTTTGCTTTTATCAAAAGAAATCTCATTAGTTTTCAAATCAGAATTTGAAAGATAAGAAGACTTACATTGCTGTTTTGGTGCCGAAGAAGTGTTGGTGTTTCCCTTCCTTTTGAGCTGTCGGATAGCATGAATTGCCTTATGCAACATCTTCTCCAAACTAGCATAAGTTTGAAGCTCGTTTTGATCAAGCACTACACGGTTGCTTCTCTTGGCTTTGGTGAAGGGACGATCACCACTTCTGACCCACTTCTCATCATTGGACTTGTTTTGTCTCTTCCTTTGTTTCTGCACAAAATCAAATTCATTAAAAGCAAACTGTCTCTTGTCGAAAATCAATTGCTTCTTTTCAACAACAGTTTTAAAAGGAAAGTAGACATCATCTTATAGTGGTTTTGATTTCTTGAGAAGTCCAAACATTCTGAAACACTTAACAAAGTTAGCAAATAAAAATCCTCACACTCTCAAAGTGTTTAGCTCACGATTTTTAGATGGTCACTCAGAGTTCTTTCACTGGTTCAAAGGATGATAGGCAATCAAAATTCAGCAATCAAAACCCAAAACAAACTTTTGTGAGAAAAAGAAAAGAGAAGGTAAGATGAAGAGATTTTTGATATGGATCCGCCTTAACTGTCCTAAGGCTGGATTTCTCTTCAACCAGCAGGGTTTCTCTTCCACCACTCCCCCTGGATTTCTCTTCAGAAGTGATTCACGCCAAAACTTTTTTTTTTTTTTATCGATTTTTTATTTTTTTATTTTTTATAATAGGCGATCACAAGGGAGTAAAGGAACAGCCCGGATCCAAGAAATAAGAAAAGAAAAAACGTGGAGAGATGAGAAGATGAAAGATGAAAGAAAACAAACCAGCCAAAGTGGCTCTGATACCAAGTTGATACGCCCAAAACGGGAAGGATGGCTTTGGCCGGGTGTTTGATATGAACCGAGAAGGCGATGGCACTTCTGGAACTGGAATGGAATGAATGGATCGTCAAGAGATGCGGAATGACTCTTGATATACCACGATCTAAGGCTAACCACCTAAGAAACGATGAAGGTGTGTTGGCTAACCACCAAACGACACAAAAGATGATTGGCTGACCACCTAATCAACAAGCCGGTTCAAACCGATGAACTAGCTAAGAACTCCCTCTCTCACTCAGAGAAAAGAAGAACCGAAAATAAACAACCAAAAATGAACTGATTTTATTCATCAAAGGGACTACATATTTATACTACTTGTAGTCAAAGAGAATTAAAGAGAATTGTGGGAAAACAAGGCATAGAAAATAGAAACATTGACTAGAATATTATTAATGAGTCAAAGACTCAGTCTTCCATGCAGATTAGTCAAAGATGACCATTCGGTTCACGTTCTGGTCAAGGAAACCCTTCGGCTACTGTCCAGGTTCATCCGAACCAGATGGATGCACGGGGTAAAGATAAGGACGCTTGCGGGACTGTCCGGATGGTCCACCAGATAAGAATGCATGTCCGTCTTTGGTTTCTTCACGACCCAAGCTAAGTCTGGCTCGACCGTGGGTTTTAGAATGTCGAGTTGGTCGGGGAAGACGGGCTGTGGTTCGGTCGGTTAGGTCGTCTGGACGTGGTTCCAGCCGAAGCTCCAATCAGGACGCACGCGGGACGGCTCGGTCAGTCTGATCGGTACGGTCGGATGAACGAACCTCGGTCAAATTGTTCAGAACGTTCTGATCTCCATGCTGGTTGGCTCCAATGGACTGATCCACGAACCAGGGCAAATCATATGGTCTCCGGGAAGGGATGGCTTCCATAGCATCGTCGTTCGCCGGCTTCTCACTAGGGTAATCCGATTGGTTTCGATTTGCATTTTTGGTTTTTCTAGTCCAATCAACTCTTGATCTGAAGTTGTGATGTCTCTTTCCTCTCCTTGTTTAGGGTCGTAGCCATTTTCAAGCTTATTTGAATCATTAAAGATAGAGTTCGCTCATGCTGGAAAATTAGTTCTCGGATCGATTGAAGATGATTGATGTCTTTTTCAAAAGAGTAAATCTGCTAGTTAAGTTTTTCGACTTGAACTTCCTTGAAGGCCGCTTTGATTGGTCGGTTTTTCATTGGTTTGGCTTCTTCGTTGACCGAGCGCCGTCGCGCCTCTTCGCTGGCACCAGAGGAAGAAATACGGATCCACGTCTTGACGCGTGTACTTTTAACGCATGGCGTCGTACACGTGGTGGCGTCGTGTATCTTTATTTCCCAACGGGTTCTTTTCTTGTGGGCTTACAGCCGCAAGCTACTGTGTTACTGGGCTTTGTGTTCTGGGCCATTTAGTTTTATGTTGTTTATATTTTGAACCTTATGTTAGATCTTTTACGTTTAGCTGCACCTCTGTTTAGACCTTTTGTAATATATTGTGTTGGGTTTTGTCTGTCCCATTAATAAATTTACCAGTGAAAAAAAATAACATCATACTATATTCATCAAAGGCAACATAAATTCTTTTTTTTTATCTACAGTTATGATTATATGAAGTTTTGTTATGATTTTTCCATATGACATTAGTTGAGTCAAGTGCCATTATGCACGTAGCTTTACAAACACTGTGTGATATATTTACAACCAGTAATGTTTACAACGATGTAGTTTTCTCTTCGTTTGTAATAAATACTGCAAACGTATCTGCTTCTTAAAACCAAAATCAACATGCCCTGTTATTCCTTCTCTCCTTTGTCTCGCATGTACACATAACGCTAAATATCACGAATCATAATTAGAAGGTGGGTATATAGCAAAACAATAAGTCTGCTCTTAATTATACAGATGGCTATACATAAAACTTACTTTCTAAACAATAAGTCTAGCTATTACAAAGGCATATTAAATTGATTATTAGTACAATACTAGAGTTCAATAGAATTACTCAATCATTGATAAAAAAGTTAACAACAGAAAATTTTGAATAATATCATCAAAAAAGCAATGGAAACCAAACTTTACCGAATCTATAAACCAATAACATTAAAATCTCAAAACTGTAAAACTCTTTAAGACACCAAAAACCCTTTCAATACGTCAAAGGAAACAAGGCACGATACACATGAAATTGATTAAACAAAATAAAAACAAAAATGTAACCCTCTAAACTAGTAAAAGAAATAAGAAATAGTGATCGACCACTAGACTAAAAATCTCTATTATCCTTATCCTTCTCAGTGACAAACCTGGAAGCAAAGAACCTAAAATAGATCAGATTCACGACTTGAATGCCTCCTATTATGAAAAAATAGTTCTCGAGCCTGTTCTTGTTCAAGTCTTTATCACCTAACCACGAATGCCCTTCCTCACGTGTCACCTTATCAATCACATTAATAAGAAGCGTGCATATGTAACTCGCAACCGACGAGCTTAAAAAGAAGATAGCTCCAGCGACGGCTCTCATATGCTCAGGCATCTTAACCGTCAAAAACTCCATCAAAGCCACAGCTGAAAACGCTTCGGTTAAACCCGCAAGCACGAACTGAGGAAGCAACATCACTATCGAGACAGGAGACACGAACGAGCCGTTCTTTAGAGCAGACGCTCTTCTGTCCTTTTCCAAGAAACCCGCGACGATCATGCAAGCTATCCCCATAACGATACCTATCTGGATCCTTTGTTTCATCGTTAACCGTTGTTTACGTCCTGTGATTTGTCTAGCTATTGGTAGGATGACGCATTCGTATAGCGAGATCCAGATGGCGAGAGTGATCATTGAGACAAGATTCATCCATCCTGCTGGAACGTTGAAGTTATGTCCGAACGTTTTATCCATCTGAATGGCTTGTAGGATCCCGTAGATGTTCTGTTGATCGGTCAGCATGAAGCACGCGATTCCTGTGACCCAAACCGGTAAAACAGCGGTCACGCACTTGAGGTTCTTCACCTGCTGGAGACTGCATAGTCTCCAGTTGTTCTTCGTCTTACCTTCGTCGTTTAACTCGTTCGGATCAGTTATCACTGCTGCTTTGTCAAAAAATCCTAATCTGTCACACCAAAGCATCAAAAGAATATTGGCAGAATTTTTTTGCCAAAATATTAGCGGATTTTTGACATCTTTGATGTATTCTGCTAGTTTTTTTTCTTTTAAAATAGTGAAATTATATAATAAAAATATAGTTTACATATATTTTTTAAAAATACAGAGTCAAAATAGAGATTGTTATTTCTCTTCTTAATATAGAAGAAAAAATATATAAATCTCTATTTGAGAAAAAAGTGAAAAGTTGAAATATTTTTATTATAGATGCTATTATAAAGACAAAAATAACAATGATTTGGAGATGTTTTATAACAGCTTTGTGGTTGGCAAAAGGGTAATTCTCTCAAATAACATTTTTTAAGTTTTTGTCAAAAAAATAGTCAAAAAAATGATTAAAATAGTTTTTTTTTATTTTGAAATTTTTAATTTTGTTTTTAAAAAATTTGAAACCCTATCTCCAAAACTCTATCCCTTAACTCTAAACTCTAAGTTTATATTAGTTAACCCTAGGGTTTTGTGACAATCTATTGCGGACATGTGTTTTTGCAAATAGAAATTCCGTATGATAGTTATTTTTAAGTTTTTGTCACAAAAATAGTCCTCAATGAAAAAAAAACCAAAATAAGTTTTGTTAAAGGGTAAAAATGTATTTTTGTCACAATATCCTAGGTTAACTAATCTAGACTTAAAGTTTAAAGTTTTTGGGATAGAGTTTCAAATTTAAAAAATTAAATATAAATATTAAAATTTTTAAAATAAAAATGAGTTATTTTGGTCATTTTTTTTTTCTTGAGTGCTATTTTTATGATAAAAACTTAAAAATAGCTATTTGAGAGAATTGCCCATCTAGATATACTAAAAGCAGTGGAATGATCTGAGAAAACCATTTTAATAACCAGTTTACAAAATTATATATATTTCTTTAAAAAAGTGGTATTGAATATTATAAGTTTTTAGATTCAGCTGACAAATTTTTTTTTAAAGATTCTATAACCATGTAAACGCAAAAACAAATAAAATGATTAAATGTACAAGACTACAAACCTTTGTCTGTTTTGTATCAAAGTGGTGGAGGATCCATCAGTGGAAGGGCCTAAGTAGAATGATACACCTTCTCCAGATTTTAGCTTACGTTTCTTAGAAGCCGCGGCAATAACCTTAACCATGTCTGCGAACACACTGCCCTTAGGCTTTTGACATATGTAAGTGTGTTGGCCGATGACAAAGGTGGTGACAGAGAGTGCAAGACAGGCCGTGGGGATCACGAAACCAATGACCCAACTAACGTTAGTCTGTATATATACGACCCCTGTCAATGCAATGACAAGAGCCACGGTGAAGGAGAAATACCACCAGTTAAAGAATGTTTCAAGCTGCGCTTTGCCCTTTTTAGTGCCTGTATCGAATTGATCTGCTCCAAATGCGATGTTGCATGGTCTGATTGCTCCTGCCCCGATGGCTAGTAAACCTAGACTAGAGAATAGAACCGCGAGCTGCCACTTCGTGGGTGGGTTTGAACAATTTGTTGGATCGTTGCAAGCCTCTGGTCTTAAACGCGGAATAGCCGCGGTTAGAGCCATTACTCCCATCCCCTATCAAGTGAAATTAAAAAGGATCAATCACTATTTGCCTCCACATTTACCATCAGCATTGGTCGTACATGAATCAAAACCATATGTAGTGTTACAAAAATCGGTATATATTGACCAGCAGATCTATCATAAACGAAACCATTTTTCTAAAACAATTTTTATTAAAATCAGAGCACTAAGAGCATAATTATCCGAGTCGCTTAGAGGGTTGCTTAGCGTAATTTTGATTAAAAAAATAAAAAAATTACACATTAAAGGGAAGAGGCGTCGCTTAATTAAGCGACAGAAGAAACGTCGCTTAAGGACACGCGTCAGACGTGTATTCTGCCTCTCTCTCTCATCGCGATCTCTCTCCAGAAGGCGATGAAAGTTGGTTTCGATTCCGAAACTTCGTGAGATTGATCTCTCCGATTCCGCCTCTCCTTCTTGATTTCTCTTCAACGATGACACAATCGGCGTCTCTTTTGGTGGCTCCGCCTCTCTTTCGTGATCTGTCCTCGACGAATCCGGCTCTCTTTCGTGATCTCTTCTCGATGATGAATCAGTCGATGTCTCTCTGGATTGCCCTCCTCGACGATTACAAGCCTATCATCTCTCTCTCGACGGTTCTCCTCGACATAGAATCACTCCTCGAAAGGTAAAGAAATGTTTTCTTTCTTTTCGTGTCCGAATCATTCAATGCATGCATGTCTTGCTTAAGAGGAGTGAAACAACGTTGGCTTGTGTCTGTTGATTCAGTGTCTTGTCTTTGGTTATATACTTCGGTTTCTTTGTGAGATTTTTGTGTCTGTTGATTCTGTCACTGTTGATACCGTGTCTTGTGTTCGGTTTGTGTCTGTTGATCATGTGTTTTGTGTTTGGTTATATAGTTCTGATTGTTTGTGTCTTTGGGAGATGGATGGATCGTTGAAGAGATATGAAGGTTCGTCAAACCAGAGAAGGAACCACAATTGCGACAGAGGTAAATCATATTTCTTTGATCTTTTAAATTGATTGAAAGTTTGATAAAAGAAAGCATTGTCTAGTTTGTTGTTCCTTTACGTTGGCATTGATGTTGATTTCGAATCTGGTTAGGTTCTGAATCGGGTCTGAATTGAATTGTTGGTAATAAATGGTGTGGTTAGCGTTACATTACGGTTGTTTAGGCAATAAATAGATGTCATTGGTAGATAGAAATGGATGGTGAAGTGTTATGAATGTGTTAGATAAATGTCAACTCATTTTGGTTGGGGCGAGCTCTTAAACTCAATGCTTTTGTCTCTCTTCAATCTCTATAAAACACATTTCTTTTTCTCTTCAATCTCATTGTCAAAAACACCGTATTTTTCTGTCTTTTCTTTATGTTTCTCTTGCTGTCTCTCTTTCTGTATCTCTTTTTGTCTCTCTTCTCTGTTGTCGTCGGATATGGATTCTCACCTATATTTGGCAAACTTTGTTGAGCTTCTTAATAGCCAACAAAATGTTGTCTTCGGTTTATCTGGAGATAGCGTCCAGCTATGTTCATTACCAGACCCTCTTATTGCCACTCAACCAACTGAAGCTTCAAGCCGTGGTGAGGAGACGCCTGCAGAGCGTAGAGAAAGGAGGAAATGGACGCATGTTGATGATGTTGTCCTCATCAGCTCCTGGCTCAACACAAGCAAGAACCCTATTGTGGGCAATGAGCAAAAATCTGGGGCATTTTGGAAGAGGATTGCTACCTACTTTGCAGCTAGTCCTAAGGTCGCAAGAAGTGATCACAGAGAGGCGGTCCACTGTAAGAAACGTTGGCACAAGATCAACGACCTTGTCAACAAGTTCTGTGGGGCTTATGAGGCTGCAAGTAGAGAGAAAAGTAGTGGGCAAAATGAGAATGATGTTCTCAAACTAGCCCATGAAATCTTCTTCAACAATCACAACAAGAAATTCAAACTTGAACACGCATGGAAGGAACTGCGCAATGACCAGAAATTGTGTGATCTTTACACTTCTAAAACTGATGGCAGCGCTAAGAGGAGGAAGCTTGATGATGGGGTAAAATTCAGCAACTTCTCACGCATCTGAAACCAGGACTTGTGAAGGCACCACTCGTCCACCGGGTGTTAAGGCTTCTAAGGGGAATGGTAAGCAACAGACTAAGGCAGAAGGGAAGGCTCTGGCAGAGTTTCAGAGCATGTGGAGCATTAAGAAGGAGGATTTGGCCATCAAAGAAAGACTCTCTAAGATGAAGCTACTAGATAGTCTACTTGCAAAACAAGAACCGCTAGCAGATTATGAAGAAGCTTTGAAGAAGAAGATTATCACCGAGTTGTTGTCTTAATTAGTTTAAGGAGTTCAAGTTCAAGTTCAAGTTCAAGTCTAAGTCGTTTCTTGTTGTTGTTTAAGTTCAAGTCTAATGACTTCTCTGTTTTTGTTTCTTGTTGGTGTTAGGGTAACTTCTCTGTTTTTGTTCCTTGTGTTTCAAGTCTAATCAAAATGCTTGTGTTTCTTGTTGGTGTTATTGTCCTCATCACTTGTTTACTGTCTTTGTTATTGTTCTCATCGCGTGGCTTTGTTGTTTGGGGTGTCACGGAGTAGTCTTGTTTGTCATTATTGTTCTGTTGTGTCACGGGCTGACTTTGTTGTTGTTCTTTCAGGTCAAAAAGGGAGTGCTCGAGTGGACTATTGGAAGTGAAGCTTTGTGTACTCTTGTGTCACGGACAAGAAGTGAAGCTGTGTGTCTTCATGTGTCACGGATACAAGTAGTGAAGCTTTGTGTCTTCTTGAGTAATTCACGGACCAGACTTGTAAATTTCTATATAAAGTTTGTATTGAACAACCATTGTAGTCACAGAAACATCTTATTGCCTTCTCGTTTTTTCACATTCTCTCTTTGGTCTTGTATTGAACCAACATTGTATTCAAACAAAAACTGATCTCTATACTGATCAATCTCACCTTTTCGTTTTCTCACCTTCTTGTTTTGTCACATTTTCGATTCTCTTCTGGGTCTTGTATTCAAACAAAAACTGATCTCTATACTGATCAATCTCACCTTCTCGTTTTCTCACCTTCTCGTTTTGTCACATTTTCGATTCTCTTCTTGGTCTTGTATTGAACCAACATTCCACAAACAAAAACTGATCTCATTTTCCATTCTCTCCTTCCTTTCTTTTGATCACACATTTTATTTGCCACTCAATCAAAAAAATTTCTACTTTTTGATAATAAAAATGACAACTTCTTCTCATAACACTTATGAGGGATTAGATAATGAGAATTTTGATCAATATTTTGATCAGTCTTTCCAAAAATTTTCCATTCATATCGGTGATCAAGAAGAAGAAAGGAAAAGAAGGAAAAAACGAGTTTATATCGAAAGAAATCGTGAAGAAGGCCATGTACGTTTATGGAATGATTATTTCAGTGAAAATCCAACGTTTCCTGAAAATTATTTCCGACGCCGTTTTAGAATGAACAAGCCTTTGTTCACGCATATTGTTGATCGACTCTCGAACGAAGTTCAGTAGTTTCAGCAAAGGGAAGATGGTCTTGGAAGGCTTGGTCTCTCAACACTCCAAAAATGTACAGCAGCTATTCGTGTCTTGGCGTATGGTACTGCGGCTGATACGGTCGACGAATACCTCCGCCTCGGTGAAACGACAACTCGGTTATGTGTCGAACATTTTGTGGAAGGAATAATAAATTTATTCGGTGATGAGTACCTAAGAAGACCAACACCGGCTGATCTTCAACGTCTACTTGATATTGGAGAGCTTCGTGGATTTCCCGGGATGGTAGGAAACATCGATTGTATGCATTGGGAGTGGAAGAATTGTCCCACCGCTTGGAAAGGGCAATATTCTTGTAGTTCGGGTAAACCAACAATCGTTTTAGAGGCGGTCGCTTCATATGATCTTTGGATATGGCACACGTTTTTTGGACCCCCATGTACCTTAAACGATATCAATGTTCTTGATCGCTCACCTGTTTTTGATGACATAATAAATGGCCAAGCCTCGCAAGTCACTTACTCTGTCAATGGAAGAGAGTATCATTTGGCTTATTATCTCACCGATGGGCAACTTTTATCCAATCTATTCTAATACCACAAGGGCCGAAAGCAGTGTTATTTGCTCAACGTCAAGAAGCTGTCCGAAAGGATGTCGAGCGTGCTTTTGGAGTCTTGCAAACTCACTTTGCCATTGTTAAAAATCCGGCATTTTTTTGGGATAAAGTCAAAATTCGGAAGATTATGCGAGCATGTATCATACTCCATAATATGATAGTAGAAGAAAATCGAGATGGATACACTCAATTTGATGTTTCAGATTTCCAACAAGGAAAAGACAACGGAAGTTCACATGTCGATCTCACGTACTCGACATATATCTCAACAAATATCGCCAATATGATGGGTGTTCGAACTCGAATTCGTGATAGACAAATGCATCAACAACTGAAAGCCGATTTGGTTGAACATATATGGCGTAAGTTTGGGCGTGATGAAGACAACTATTGAGCTCGGATGTTTCTTTAAAATTATTCTTTTTTTTTTTACTAATCTTTGTTTTTATGTTTTTTTAAAAAAATTCTATGTTTTAAATGTTATCTTATGTATTATATAATAAATAATTTTTATCTTAAATCAAAAATTGTTTATTATTTTTTTAAGAACCTCTAACTAAGATACTTGCAATGGAGGTCAAAAAACTATAGGTCTCTTGCATAAAGTTTTTAATACAATTTATTACTAAAAAAGTATTAAAAATGATTAAGAGCCCCTAAGTGTCTTTAAGGGATAATGATGCTCTAAGAACGTGATTATCTCTGAGTTCTTAACACAAATTCCTATGATTAAAACAATTAAAATAATAAAAAATTAAGAAAGAGAAAATTGAAAAATTCTTAATTTGTAACTTAAAGAAACGGTTTCTATTCTGAAACACATGTGTCATATATTAATTGTTTATGTTTTATAAAGAAAAATAAAAAATAAATACATTAATATAATATTAATATTTTTTTTCTTTTTAAGAACCTTGTACGCTTATTCCCGCCTAGCAAGCGATTTCAAGAACATTGAATTCATATGTTACATAAAATTGTTTTTGGTTTATCGTGCTTTTACACGTCTAGATACATGCCTACTTGAAATGAAGAGATGGGAAGGTAAATTTACGAGGAAAGAAGCGATGGAACCGAGGAGAAGAGTCCAAAATCTTCCGAGGTAAGCATCAGAGACAAAAGCACCTGGGATACTAAGAAAGTTGCAAGAACCAAACCAGATGTTGATGATGTTCACCAAGAAAACACCACCAAGATTGTATTTTGTCGTGAGATACACCGATAGATTCCCTATCAAGCTCATGGACGCCAGCTTCTCAAACGACTCGTTTGCTTCACAAACCCAATGGAGTGTTCAATCAATTAACATTCTATAAAAATAAACCCCCAAAAATCAGAAAACAAGAAAGTTACACACGAACCAATGATGTACTTGATAGCTCTCCATCCTCCTCTCTGCTTCTTGAGCAGGGCTTGTTTTCTGGATTCTTGATGGGCAGGTGGTGAAAGGGATTCAATGTCCATCTTGTTGATCTCTTTAGTTTGAGACGAAATGAAAAAATGTTTTTGATGGTGTTTATATATAGAGAGATTTGTTGCAGATTTGTTTGAAGTAGAAGGAAAAAGTCATACAGTGTGTATGTACTATGTTCAAGCTGGTTACTAGCGAATAGGGATTACATTCCGAGTTTGTTATAGATAATTAGATACTATTGAACTTTTTTTTATCAAGTAAAAATAGGGCTTAGGTTTCTTAACCCCTTTCCTAATTTGTTTCTCAATAAAGTTATCTTATTAACTCTGATAAATTTTGGAACTGGAATATAATATACTTACGTGGATGTACTAAAAAGTCAGTAAGTTAAATACTAACACTTTGTTTCATTAAAGTAGATGTGAGTTTTCACGGTTTATAATATTTAACAAAAATAAAAGTTCTGTTGTGAGTATTTGTAAGGCTACGTACGGTACTTATAAAAGTCACCGCAACTGTCCTCCCAAACCCTTTCTCAGCCATCGTTTCCAAGCCTGTAAATCACGTGAACAGGCTTAACGCCGTCCTCGAGTACAGTTGCTCACTTGCTCGTATGACTCGCAACAAAATTGAGTTACAAACCTGTGTTTCCTAACTTCATATCATAACACAAACGCAGCCTGTGCTATAATATGGCTTTCAGAAGAGGCCCAATCTGTTTTCTCTATCTTCTTGTTCAAAGCTCAACATGATATATGGGCTCTGTATTTGTAAAAAAACCAAGGTACTTTAGAATAGGGCACAAAACAGTTTACAGGGCCGGCTCACCCCGAAATTTTTTTAAAAAAATTACATAGACATAAGCCCCCGAAAAATAAATTTTAGACCCCTAAACTGGTAAAACGATTTTTTTACATAAGACATTGTCACAGGTCCCCAAAATCTCAAGCCGGCCCTGACAGTTTATAGGCATTTTGGTTATTGACTTCCTCTTATATTAGCCAACATTTTTTTGTGCAAACGAATTAGCAAATTAGCTAACTTATAACGCTCACTTTTTCTTCTGATTACCAGAGCTAAAAGCATCTCCATCGGGGTGACTAAACCCAAAGTCACTAACAAAACTGAATAAAAAATAAATCAAAAAGCCCAAATTAAGTCAGTACCGCTCCTAAAATTGGGCTTTTTAGTTTTGGTAGGAAGCCCTGTCGTGGTGCCTTCTCATTGGACCGCCCGGTCTCTCTCTCCTTCGTCGCGACTCGCCAAAAGACAATTCATTCTCGACTTCTCCGTCTTCTCTCTCTCTAATCTCGGCGACTCTGAAGCGAACCTCGCCGTCTGTCTGGAGCCTCGTCGTCTCTGTCCCGAGCCTCGCCGTCTCTCTGTCGAGCCTCGTCGTATCTCTGTCGAGCCTCGTCGTCTCTCTCTCGAAGCAAGCTTGTCTCTCTCTCGGAAATCTCGGCGTCTCTCTCGAAGCTCGGCGTCTATGAATCAAATCTCGTCGTCTCTCTCTCGAGTCTCGTCTCTGTCCCGAACGTCGTCGTCTTTGTCTCGAACCTCGTCTGGAATCTCGTCTCGATCTCCTTATCGGTAAGAAATCATCCGTTTGATTTGATCTTTATGTTACTGCTGTCTCGATTTTGGTTTATCTCCCATCCCTTGTCTTTTGTAAAATTAATTTTAAGATTTTTATGATTGTTTCATAATATTGAGGACGGTGAAATCTGTTAGATTAGTAGTAGAGTTTTGTTCGACTGTTGAATAGATGAAATGATTGTTTCTGGATCTGATATGCTTAATATTTCCTCTGTTTTGTATTAATTAGCAATGGTGGGATTGATTGTTTGTGGAATCGATATGCTTAAGTTTTGACTTATTTTGTCTTAATAAAATTGGTTAAGGCTCTGTGGTTCACATGATCAGACGAAGCTTTTTTAGTTTTCTGTTGTTGTTTTCGTTTATCTCATTACACAGAACAAGGTTTTAATTAAACTTGGTTTGTTGGTTGTGCGAGGGTTGAGGATGTCCGTGGAAGAAAGGTAGCTGAAGAATCACATCAAAGTTTATGTCTTTCCATTTCACAGTTGAGAAGAGGTAAATTAAATTTTCTGTCTAAGTAGATTTACTTTTAATGGTTGTTAGATATATGTGGTTGTTAGTAAATAGAACCCGAGAATTAAATGGTTGTTAGCTTTGATGGTTGTTAGTAAATGGTGGTTAGCTTTGATGGTTGTTAGTAAATGGTTGGGAATTAAATGGTATTTAGTTTTGAAGTGAGTTGTTTGCGTGGTTGTTTTAGTTTTAGGTATAGATATAGATATTGATTGTCCAAAAAAAAAACCTTAGCAACATTAACACATTAAAACTTCCCTTTAAAACTTCAACAAATAAAAAACATTAACAACAACAACAACAACAACAACATTAAAACTTCAACAACTTAAAAACTTCCCTTTAAAACTTCAACATTTACAACACATATAAAGCATCCGCGAAAGCTATTAAAAACTCCATCTACTTTCCTTCTCCAAAGCTATTATGGATCCTTATATTGAACATTGTAGCTTTCAAAACCTGTTACACAGTCAACAACCAATCACTCAAAACCCTTATCAGCCTGTCCCTCGTGAGCCTTATTAGTTTGTCCCTCGTGAGCCTTATAAAAACTGGCAAGATAATACGAGCATGTATCATTCTACATAATATGATCGTAGAAGACGAACGAGATGGGTACACTCAGTTTGATGTATCAATTTTCGCACAACAGGAATCAAACTGAAGTTCACAAGTGGATTTTACATATTCTACAGATATGCCTTCAAATCTCGGGAATGTGATGAATATGATGAGTAGTCGGAATCAAATACGTGATAACAAAATACATCAACGATTGAAAGCTGATTTGGTTGAGAATATTTGACAAAAATTTGGAACAAATCAAGATTTCAACTAATCGGCGTTTTCTCGTTTACGATTTGTATTTGTATTTTTAATATACTTTTATGTAATTTCTTTTCAAATTTTTATGTATGCTTTTATTTTAAATCATTCTACTTAAAATATATATATATATATATATATATATTTAAAGAACCCCGTAGGGGTCGTCCTCCCAATGGAGCTGGAGGAAAAAATTAGCTCCGCTAATTAAGGTTCTAAACTTGCCAAGTCACATTATATATTCTTAATTTAATTATTAGGACCTCTAATGGGTCATAATGGATGGAGATGGTCTAAGAAGGTTCTTTTTTTAATTACCCTATTTTATAGCTCAGAGCCAGCCTACGTTAATACTAAAAACATGGTACAAAGCATTCTTTATATCGGATTTTGAACTAGATGCACAAACACATCTGCATCTACGTGTAAGCTATTAGCTTAGCACGTTCGGCCGTAAAGCTAAAAAGAACTTCTTCTGACTTGACGATAATAATAGGAGTATAATTTTGTAAACCCTGGAAAACATGGAAACCGCGATCTATGAGATCGTGATTGAGCTCTTCTTATTGTTACATCACCTTCATTCGTACTTAATTTGTCAACCTATATTTACGTTCATGTCTACATCTTGTGAATAGTTATCCCAAACCAGTGTAACTTTTACTAGTATACAAAGAAAAGAGAAAAAGGATTCATGAAAATGCAGATAAAGTGACGTATTTGAAAAGTAGATTACCAGTAAAACCTACGTTAGGAAGAAGAAAAAAAAGAGACGAAAGCAAGGATTTGCACGTATCTCGTCCTAGTAGTTTTCCATGATCCAATGGAAAAGTGATGACAGTCACAATAGCGACAAGAGAAGAGAGGTGCAACATAAATAGGTGGACCTGAGAAGCAGATGAATATAACCTAGAAGACAAATGGGGACATAAATAAAGAAATAGTATTAAATAAAGAGGACCCAGTTCCTGCATGTATTCACGTGCCCTGCCATTCCCGCTTGCCGTTTATTACACTATCATCTGCATCTGCTTCTGCTTCTGCATAGGATTCTATAAGGCACCTCCAAAAATTCTATTATTTTATTTTTTCCAAGTTTTTTTATAAAGTATAAAGTATCATAATAAAAACAAGAACAATTGATGTAAGAATAAGACCATCACAAATTATTTCCCATATAAATAAAACGAAAAATTTAGTATTCTCTAGATTTTTATGGAATTTAATGAGCACAAGAAGAATCAATTTACACATTTCAAATATTTGGTACTACATGTTATAGTATTTTTGTTTATTTTAAATTAAGCAATTCTCTAAATATCTAACGCAGAAATTTAGTTTCATTTACTAACTTACTCTTCTTATAAGCTACAAGTACAACGAATGAGCTATTCCTTTATGATGGATGATTATAAAGTATATATTTATTTTTTATAACAAGCATGCATTCTACATCACTTAATTTAGAAAGTATAAATATCATCATTTAATAAATCGATGGATTCTTGTTGAAAGAGTTTATGAAAAAATCACTTAGAGCATGACTAATGGAAGATCTTATTTAAAAACCGGTTTTTAGTTTTTTTGGTTAAAAGTTAAGAGACGATTTTTTATATTCCGCTAAGAACTTCACCCTAAGAACCCCCGTTAATCATGCTCTTAAGTTCTCTCAAAAAAAAAAGCTTAAGATATTGATTGCTAACATAACAAGAAAAAACATTGGTTGTTTTCTACTATAAACTATATATAACATTTAGGTTTTGAATACGATTATCAATTTATAATAATGTCTAAGAAGAACTTTGTAATTAGTTGTTTGTCGTTTTTAATTTATTATTTCGATTTTATACAACAACATATAACTTATATGCTTTCTTAAGTTTAGTATAAATCCCATGCCAATTTTATCACATGGTTTAAATTTGAAAACAGCTTTATATAAATAATTTAAATGCTTTTACTTTAAATATATAGTATTCAAAATTTAAAAAAATTCCTCCTAGTTTCATTTAATTTATTTGATCATAAGATGTAGCTGTAACATGGATTAAACTTGTACCAGCTACCAAATTTACATTCAATTTAACTGGAAAATTTTCACAAAACAATCAAACTAAAACTACATAGAAATGCAAACTTAATAAACAAGTTTAGTCGAGTTATTTTAATTATTTTTCTGGTCTCACCTTAATTTACCACTCACCATTGACAACCGCCAAGATACATACATCATCGACAAAGTTTATCCATTTAGCTCAATATCTAATTTTTAGTAAGTTATATATAATGTAAGGAAAAAAAAATTGAAGTTTGTGTTAATTTTTTAGGATCTCAACTCAACAATACTACCTCGTAAAAGCAATAATGGTAGAAAATATTGACAACGCTCTTAGACATGTCAATGCTCATTATTTCACATATAAGCTGAATTTGTTTTTTCGCCATTCACTACAAATATGCTTCTGAGAGATATTGCTTGTGCTACGCCTGTGAAGGTATGTTGAATCAAAAGTATGAAATGAATATAATGTATTTTTCTTTGGAAAAAAAAATGGGACTCCTAATCTTATGTTGACGAGGTTTATTTATAATTGTGACTATAATTCTCTTAGAAATATCAATATTATATTGCTTGTTAAAGGTGATTTCGATTTGAAGAATATAAGGATGCGTGATCATAGAATAAATACAGTTTTTTTTCATGACTAACATGCATTCTACATCACTTTATTTTGACATAGTATCATTTTGGGAATTTTGTTTAAAGTTCTTAAGAAGATTTAGCTTAAGTTATTGTTTACTGACATGGAATAACAAAAAAACATGCTTACGGGTTCGACGCCAGGCGGAGGCGAATTGCCCATTCTGTCACCAAATGCGGTACTAGGTGTTGGGCCTTGTCTCTAGCCCAGGTAAAGCCTTCCCGGATGAAGTGGACCGCTGCCTAACCGGACCCAGAGAAATGACCCACGTAAGTGGGGAACCCCTGGATTATCAAAAAAAAAAAAAAAAAAAAAACAACAACAAAAAAACATTGGTTGTTCTCGACTATATACAATAGCATTTAGGTTTTGAATATACGATCATCAATGCATAATATGTCTAAGAAAACTTTGTAATTGGTTGTCGGTCCATCTTAATTTTTTATTTTGATAACATCAACATATAAATTAATGCTTTCATAATTGTGAGTATGAATCTCTTGCTAAGCTTTTCCTACGAATCTATAGCAAAAGCAACAAAATATGAATTTGAAAAATCAGCTTTACATTTCGTTTACAAAAAAAAATATCAGCTTTACATATATATAGTTTTCAAATTATAAAAGTTTTCCTCCTATTGCTTAGGTTTCATTTAATTTGTTCGAGCATAAGAAGTGGCTATAGCATGGGCTAAATGATTCGTCCCTTCGTTTTATTGTAGCTGGACAAAATGTCAGTGATAAATGAGAGAGAGGTGATGTTTGTTTTTTATTGATATTTTATTGGTCTTTGCCATTTTGTAAATTGAATATATATATTTTTATATTATAGTCTTGTTATTTAATTATTGCTAGATATAATATAATATGGAACGGTAAGAACACACATATATTTTTAGAGCTACTATATATATTTTTGATATAACGAGAGAACAAATTTGTAGACATTAAATTTTCATCTATAGTAGAATCTAAACTTTTTCGTC